>NW_020955277.1:1483990-1591261 GCF_003031625.1 Empidonax traillii
ACTCTTCCCTGGAAATAATCATAATTTACCTGATGGGAAGCAGGAGGTTGCTGCATGGCTCCTGGCATTCTTGGATTTGGTAAAACTACTGGACCTGCTCTGCGTTGAGCTTGCTGTCTCTGAGCCATGACCTGTTGCTGCATGTGCTGGAGTCGGAGCTGAGCTAAGCTTATCTGTGTTGGGAACTTGGAGAGCTGGTTTGAAGGTAAGCTGCCTGGTGGCTGCAAGTTTGGTTCCATCACAGGGCTCTTGGGCACATGTGGTGGGGTTTCTTTATCTTCAATTACCAAAGAACCTATTTTAAACAAAATAAATAAAATAAATATAAAGTATGTCAGTTAGCAGAAATGCTACTTTTCATAATTAGATAAAATCAATATAAAGTATGTCAGTTAGCAGAAATGCTACTTTTCATAATTAGATCCTTTTATAACATGTGGTCACCACTCATTATTGTAATGTAAATTGAATGAGATAAGGGACTCCATTTATTTTGTTTGCTCCTCTGAAAAAAACCATTGCATTTCATAGCAAACTGTCTTCTGCTGCAGCCTCCTCTATACAGTGGTTTCTCCTGGGAAGGTGTCCTGGCCTGTCCAAAAGAGCAAGGAAACAAAGTTTCGATAGGAAAGGGTATCCTGATCTAATCATCTGATAGAAAGATTTAACTGTATCATAAAACCTAAAGATATTGTGATCCTTTCTGGCTTCTGAGTCAACATCATGGATATTGAAATACTCAAATACTCCAAGGGCATTCTCAAGTGGCACGCAGCACCAATTCTAGCATGTGATGGGCACCCTCCAGGAGATATTTTATCTGTCTCTACTGACTTAGAAGGAAATTTGACTAGACAAGTAACTTTTAGAGATTAATGGTGGGTGAGAGATGTTATTTGAAGATATATATAGAGTGATTACATGAAACTCATGCAAAATTCTGGCTACCTCATCCAAGAAACACGAATTCCAACTCGAACAGTTTGTCTGATTCAAGGAAATAGCCTGCTGCTTGTAGAGGAAAAGACAATGACTCTTTCTTTTTTGAAACAGAGTGAAGTAGGTAAAAATATAGTCCAAGACCGAGAGTTAAAAAATTCCAATGACCTGCAGAAGGCTGCACAACTGCCTTTCAACATAAGTTGGAGACAAATATCTCATACTCTCTTCTCTCCCAGACATTTATGGCTGCTTCCCAGGAGAGTTTTTATCTCGTGAGGTAGGAGCACCACATGACAGTTGGTAAATCCCTGTTACATAACAACTTGAAATGAGTCTTTGCTATTCCTCTTCTTATTATCCATGAGTCCTAATCTGTGGATCCTGTGCAGTCTAGCCTGACTCGGGGATAGATTATCTGAAGGGAGAGGAAAATTCTTGCATTTTATATTCCTCTTTTTCATCCCAAGAGCTGAGAAACGGTGCTTGTAGCATCATTCTACTTCCCCATCTAGCCATAGGCAGAGAGGGAGGCTAGCCAACACACTGTGGTGCAGAACAGCGCAGCAAGCCAACACCAATAACACTACTTTCATACTGACACCTGGCAATTTTGGGGTTGCATATGTTTTAATCATGATTGTACCACATCAGTCCTTAACAAAAATATTAAATACGGTAAACACAGTGGAAAACCCCCACCTATTGCCTAGTACCTTTTATTAAGTCTGTAACAGGTCTAGTCAACGTTAAAGTGAGCAGGGGAAAATGCAAATTAATAACACTTTTTACCATATATGACTGTATGAAATATTTCACTACAATCAAAACAGATGTTTTATTTTCTTTCTCTAGAAAAAGATATACCTTGACAAAGAATGGTATGGACAGTACTACAATCAACTATCAAAACCATACTGCACTTCTGTTCTCTCCAAGTCTAATTACAACCTCAAAAGTCTTTCCTGATTTAATGTCTGTGGTATAGCTACTTACTCAAAGGTACGACAGAGAATGATTCCCTTCCATTACTCCAGAAAACCATGGCTTACCATATAATTTGTGGAAATGAAATGCTTTAAATGCTGGATGGTTTTTTTCTTACATACATTCTGAAATTCATAAGAGAGCTATCCCATTAGTGTACAGGTGTTATCATGCTGTCAGCAACATGCAGCCTTGAGCAGAATTCAAAAGTTTCTAAAGTAACTTGCTTCTTTACTCAGATTTGCTTTATTTTTCATTCGGTGGTTCTTAAATCTACAGAAATTGAATGTCTGATTAGAAACAAAATGGCCTAAAGGTTGTGATTTCTGCAGCCAGACAGATAAACATGTTCTGGTTGTATTCATCACCTTAGTGAACCAGCAGTTCATAGTTATCACCATAGATCTTGAAAGTTTGTTTCTGGAAAAGTTTCACTTTCAATTCCTTTCTCAAAAATAATTATTTATAAAGAAGGAACTTGGGAGAACTTCCATGCTGCCATCCAATATCCTCATGTCTGGGAAAAGAAGCTGTTTTGCCTTAAAGTACTGCCATAACACTTTCTTTCTCTGACTTTGTAGAGAAAATTACATTTGCACCTCTGTACATCAGTAGAGCACTTTCTGATGAAAGGTAGAAAAGGTCCCACAGGTATCTCATAAAGCCTTTTGTACATGACAGAAAAACAAAAATGCCCATCAAACTAACAGTGGAGAGAGAAAGGAACCATGACAGCAATCAAAATCCTAAAAAACCTCTAATATCTTTAATTCCTGCTTCTAAGCTGTTGAGTTCCTAAGGTGCTTTATTTTCTTGGCTGACAATCTGACCCATGGAAAAGGACCTGGGGGTGTTGGTCAACAGCAGCTGAACATGAGCCACCAGTGTGCCCAGGTGGCCAAGAAGGCCAATGGCATCCTGACCAGTGTGAGAAATAAAGGGGCCAGCAAGACTAGGGAGTGACTGTTCCCCTGTACTCAGCACTGGTGAGGCCACACCTCAAATCCTGTGGTCAGTTCTGGGCCCCTCGCTACAAGAAAAACATAAGGAGCTGGAGCATTTTCAGAGAATAGAGCTGGTGAAGGATCTGGAGCACAAGCTTTATAAGGAGCAGCTGAGGGAGCTGGGGGTGTGTAGCCTGGAGAAAAGGAAGCTCAGAGGAGACCTTATTGCTCTCTAAAACTGCCTGAAAGGAGCTTGTAGTGAGGTGGGGATGTGTCTCTTCTTGCAGGTAACAAGTGACAGGAAAAGAGGAAATGGTCCCAAGTTGCAACAGGGTAGTTTAGATTAGATCTTAGGAAAAAGTTCTTCATGGAAAGGGTTGTCAAGCATTGAAATGGACTGCCCAGGGAAGTGGTGGAGTCACCGTCCCTGGAAATTTCCACAAAATGTGTGGATATGGACTTGAGGACATGGATTAATTGTGAACTTGCTGGTGGTGCTAGGCTGACAGTTGGACTTGATGATCTTAAAGGTCTTTTCCAAACCTTAACAATTCTATGATTCATTAAACTAAGGCTTTCAGGCTATCACACAAGCAGGTTAATTGCAAAGCTTCCTGATTCTGGAAATCACCAGTATAATAAAACCCTAGCAGCAATTTATAGCTGTAAGAAAAAATGTAAAGACCTGTTCAGAGACTAGCTCAAAATCTATGACGTTAATAAAGACTAAATACTCTTGCAACCCTGTTAAGAACATGCTTTTTTCTGAATTCCACCCCACAAGTTCAGGAAAGACCATATAGAAGCCAGACAACTGTCAAAAAGTAGTTTTCTCTTCCCTGTCCTTCTGTTTTTCTTTGGCATTTTCCCCTTTCTCTTCATCCCATTCTTCCAAGGTTTGTTGCTTGGCATGACAAGGAAGCAAATGAACACTGGACATTAGGAAAAGGTTCTTCACTGAGGGTGTGGTCACTGGAACAGGCTCCCCAGGGATGCAGTCATGGAACCAAGCCTGCCAGAGTTCATGCAGCCTCTGTATCATCCTTTTAGTCATATGGTTTAGTTTCAGGTAGTCCTGTGAGGAGCAAGAAGTTGGATTCGATGATCCTTATGGATCCCTTCCAACTTAAGATATTCTATGATTCTATATTATGTTGCTGCTACAGTTTCAGCTTGGGAAGACAGGACTGAATTAGAAGAAAGGGCTGAAAGATGCAGAATGAGACTGAATTCTAGAACCCTTCTCTCAGGATGTGAAGTAGGGTTATAGACTGTGTTCCTTGTCTCAGAAGCCAGAAGTTATGTGCATTGACCAGAAAACTGAAAGCTGCCATTTTCACCATCACATGTACCATTCAGGTAAGGTAAATTCGTTAATACTTTATCATAAGCATTCATAAATAATAATTTTTCCCATGCTATGCACTTTAAATGTTTCCTACAGGTAAGGAAATAAATTTAACATAGTAAATCAAGAAATAAATAATGCAGAGGCTATCTTCACAAAAAGAAAGCTGCTTTCAAAATAGGATCAAGACACCAAAGGGCTAATAAAAATTTATCTTACCTAGATTGAAAATATTTTGAGCCCAGAAGCTTGGATCACAGTGAAACTGGATGGTATTGTTAGTGACTGGTGAAGGATCACACCTTGCTCGGAGAAGATACCGTAGACGATATGTAATCTAAAACAGGAACAAAAACAAGACTTTTTTTTTCTTTTGAGGCCAGAGCCATGTAATTGAACAGCACAAAAAACCCCAAACACACACACACACACACATACACATACAAAACAAACAAACCAGCCAAAAATAAAACCCTGAACAAGCCCCTAGAGAACTGAGGTTAAAGATAGAGACACGTACAAGCTACATATAAAGAGATATTTTTAACTTCTTTTCCTTATTTCTAATGTAGTTTTAAAAACAAATCAACTACTGCCTCAAAACCCAAAAAAGTTCTTCCCTGTAGAAATACATATCCTCCCACAAACTTGGTCATTACATTTAATGACTTTAACTACTTGCATGTGAAATCCATATTCACATAACCATTGCTGTGTTACCATCCCCCCAATCTATACTAGCCCATTCATTTTTCTTTCAAAGAAAAGTACGCCATCCATTTAGGAACAAGTATCATGGCAGGGAATTTTCCTTTGTACTAGATTTAAGTTTTCTTCAGATAGCCAAAGAACAGAGTTTTATAAAGTCTGTTTTTGAAAACTCTCAGATTCACAGGTATTTTCAGATTCTCCCAATGCCTTTGTTCCAAAGGAATGGACTATGATTACACAAGAGAATACTCTATCAAATGCTCAGTATTTATCTAGTTCCTAGAAAGAAAATGTTTTCTTGTAGTTGTTTCACTGGAAATATCAGGCACTGATATACAGAAATATAACAGGCACTAATTTTAGATTCACACACCAGATACAGAAAAAAAAAACTTCAGGAGGTCAACACTTGGTTTCTTGAATGATAGATTATTTCCTGGAAAACTTCAACAGACATACTTAGCAAAATCATCTTAACTGTTTCAAGTCTATTGGGTTTTTCTACAGTGGAATTTTATAAGAGCTTCCAGTTTACAAGTTTTTTTTTCAATTTTAGGCAGGACAATTTTAAGACCAAATAAACAAAATCAGCAAGACTTAAGTTTTATTACTGACCATGGAAAATTTTAAGTGCACTACTAGTGTTTTGAATATAGATTTCTTAGGATTTCTGTGAACACTACCAGAATCAACTACACTACACTATAGAAATTCTAGTCCCATTACCAATACTGGTCACACATAGTTCTTGTCATAGTTTGATCCATTATTTTCCTATTACTGTGTACACACATACAACCGTAGATAAACTCGTGACTAGACTAGTTACCTCCTGTTAGTAGTAGTGGTAGCTAACAGTGCTTAGTTTTTGGAGAACTAGGCTGGGAAACTGTCTTCCTGCAAAAAGTTTACTGTGCTGTTTCCCTGAAATACAGCCTCTGAGTTGTAACACTGCACTTAAGGGCATTCCTCCCTCCTGGGCTGAAGCAGTTAGATACACGCCAGAGCAGAACTCTCACATGCTCCTCTACGCATCTCTGTTCAGGATTAGATTTTTCCAGTTGCCCACAGACAGGTTAGCTACTCAGCTCCCAAGTGACACCACCTTTCTAAAGCTCAGTCTGTTATTTTGAAAAATATTTCTCACTTGGTGAGGCTTTATGGGCTAGATGGTTTTTTTCTTCAATTGCATAATGTTTATATGATTAAGATGCCTGCAACGCTACTGGTTCTCCTACTCACATAGCAGAGTCTCTCCAAGTGAACTACTTGGAATTGATAAAACCAAGTAATATTCCACTATTTGCTATAGCCTGCAGTATAAACAAAGGATGTCAAAAAAAAAAAAAAAAAAAAGAAGAAAAGAAAAGAATAAACCACTGAAAACCCCAAAACTAACCAAACAAATCTCACAAATTCCCCTGGAAAGTGCTCAACTAAGAAATGAGAAAATAAAGAAAAAAACTTTGTGAGCCAGTTCTGGGAACTGGTAAAAAACAGATCTAGCATCTTTCCTCAACGTAGTCGCAGGTTTCTGTTAACAGGCTAGTACAATCTAGTAACCTTTGGACAGATCATGGTCAGCATTTGGTTTGGTTTTTATTTCAAATATTCTAGGATTTCTGTTCACTATGAGGAGTCAGCTTAGCGAGAGCACATGTACTGAGATCCCAAGTGTCACAGCATTGAAATATTTAGCTTTTCAACTGTTTACATGGGAAAACAAAAGCCTCGGCTTTATTTTTATCCATTTTGGAAGACTTTCAGTGGGAGACAAGTCTGACAGAATAAAAAATACAGTAATTTTTGCAATAAAATGCTAGATATCAGACACTGATATATACCATCTTATAAACTTATAACTTAGAAGCTGTAGCAATTACTGAAAAGAAGTGCAGTGATGATGTAGGACACACAACTTTTTTTCCCAGTGTTTCACAGCTTCATAGTTTTCAACCCACTGAAAAGGAGTTGCTCCTACTTCTGCAGACCTACAACAACAGTTCTATGGCAGTCTAACAGGAGAAAATCATGATCAGAGAGCTAAATTATTAGAAATATTCTGTGTTTATGTTTAAGAGAAAACCATGAAAAACTATATATAAATATTCCAATTAGTAGAAAGTTATTAAAAATTCTAATACCCTACCACTACTGACAAGCATCTGTGCCTAAACTAAAGTCTCTAACTAAACGGAGATAGCTATCTTCCTAACCTTACCAAGCGTTTGCTGTACAAGAGTGCTGTGCTGCTCCCACTGGAAACTGCCCATTTGGAAAAATTCATGACATGTTCCAGCTGTTTAGAGAGACCCGCCACTTCCTGTTGTTGCTGCAGAAGTTTCATCTGATGCTCTTTTGCCAGAGTCTGCAAGTAGAAAAGCAGTTCCAGTCAAAGAGTTCAACTTACAGTTAACAGGCATTTGTAGTTCACAATGGTAATGTGGTTTCACTTAGCTCTTCTCTCAGCTGCCCCCTGATACAGCTATCAAACAGAAAAGTCAGTATACATTTATTCAAGATATCAGGACTTTCTGTGCTAATTCCCATTTTCTCTTACAACAAATTTCATATATATATGTGTTTTTGTGTGTGTGTGCGCCTCTTTATATACACACACGTTATAATATTTTCCAGGTAATATTTTCCAGGTATTCATTCTAGACAATTCTATCTTGTGATTTGCTATTGGATTGCTGATTTTATGAAAATTTCTGATGGGAACACTTTTCATGTATGATGCACAGAATTGCAAAAGCATGGAGAAAGAAACTGGGCTCAGAGAAAGTCCTGACTCCCAACACAGAGAACACAGATAATAATTACAAACAAAACAGGAACTGCTCCTCAAAACCCAAACTCTCGTCCACCAAAATCCCACCTGCTCAAGTTGCTTGTACAGAACATCTCTCCATTTTGGAATTGTGACAGGACATGCACAGGGGACTAGTGCTAGAAATGTTTTTTACTTTAATGTGAATACATAGAAAAAAAATTACAACTGACATTTCTGTTTCTTAGAAATGTTTCTTACCTCCAACTGATGTAGCAGAGCTTTTCCCTTTTTATTTATTTCTACCATCAGTGTAAATATGGCGACTTTAATATCCTGTTCCACCTGCTTTTGATTCTGATTCACTTCAAGAATTCTGTAAGTAGACAGAACAGAAAATAATGTTCTTTAGCTCCCAAACCCTCCCTCTACACAGTATTAAAAAAAATCTGTTGCTGAGACTACAATATTTCTTGGTCATATGCCCCAATTAATCCATATATCATCAGATACTTATAGTCCTGATATTACTGGGAGAAACAGAAAGAGCAAGTAAGTGACCTATGATAAAATTAATTAACTGGTGGCAAATTCTAACGCCATAAGTCTGTAAAATTACTGACATCTGTCACTCATAAAAATTAAATGCTCATTGTAGTTGAAATTCTTGATTTTCCGCTGTTTGGCACATTTCTGGAATGGTCCATGGCACTCAAAACTGCTCAAGTCTAATTTCCATCTAATGCAGAATGGCACTCCATTACAAACAAAACCAGTAGACTGTCCAATTTCAACAGTAGTGCTCAAATTCCTAACAGCAAAGCAGAATCTTATACTGGGAAAACCTCTACTGCTAAGATGAAGGAAGAGTTCAAGCTGCATCTCGGCATCCTGTACTGTGTTGAATCTCCGTGGGTGCTGCTGCCTCTGAACTCTGCTGAAGCAGCAGTCACAAAGGCCCACTGCAGATCGCATTTTACAGGTTTTTCTCCTAGTGATGCCGAAAAACCTCGGAATAAAAGAACTGCTCAGAGACTTCGCATCTTTAAGCAGAAAGGTATTTGTTTATTGCAACATTGGGAGCAAGGTGGTTTGCATCACACAAACCGTGCTCAACCTGAAAGTGCAACTTATGCTATCTGATATGCTTGTAAGTACACAGTTACGTCCCATAACATACATATTAATAAGTAAGTTAGTCTCTGGGCAGAGACTTTCCAGAATCTTCTCTGGTGCATGTGTAGTCTTTCACTGTGGTGGTTGACAGCGGGCCTTCATCCCCTCTGGTGGTCACCACAGTTGTCTTCCTCAGGGCTGAACTTTTCAACTTTGTTGGTGACCCTCATTCCTCAAGCTTGCAAAATCCTGGCTCTGAGCCTCCGATACCTACTTTAAACGTCTAGTTTACCTGATTTATTACCTTATGGTCTACATCCTAGCATTCTTTCTATAATGAAAGTTTGGTCCAGTAAACAGAACAGAACAGTGCTCCGACAGTGTTCTTCTAGCAAAGCAGGCAGAACAAACATTAGGCAATTACCTTCTCCTGGCTCAGCAGGGCAAGGTGTTTTACCAACTAAGCCACGGTAACTCCTTTTGTGCTTTGCTCTGCCATCACTAGGTTTGTAGTACAGAATGAATAAAGCCCCAAGCATAAAAGTATTACATAAATCTTCAAATACGTGTTACAAGCATTATGAAAGCATGAGTCATAACCTTTCACTTTCTAAGAGGGATCTACACTAAGAAAGTAAGTGTGCTGATGGTGGGGAAGCATTTAAGATTGCCTTCTACAGTCCTTATTGCATAAGTTGTTTTGTTGCACCCAAGCAACTGCTGCCCATTAAGTTCACAGGCTGAGCAGAGGAGTTACCTAACACAACCAAGCACACTGAACCAGTCACTACAGCGAACTGAAGACTTTGGAATTTCTCTTTCTGGAAGAATAAAAGGACAGAGGTACAAAATACACTAATTTAAACATTTCAAGAAATTACCTGTAATGTAAATTGCCTTCAGTCAGTTTTTAACCTCGAAATCTGATACATACCTGTTTTGGATCTGTTTCCCTGTATATTTTATGTATTTAGTCTTCTCCATCAATTTGGTGATTAGTGTCTCAATGATCACTTTCTGGTTCTGAAAGGCTTCTTCTATAAACTGGTACCTGTAGTAAAAAGCATTGAGTACTTACATATGCAAAAGGTGTGATATACTTGCTAAAAAACAGATTGCCTTCCAAAATCTTTACCTGAAGAAAGCTGCTGCTGAAGTCCAAAATTTAACTGTCATCATGGAAGCAAATGTCAGCAAATGCTGACATATTTTATTTATAGTACATTTGATTCTATAGTCTATTTCCTGTAATACTGGGGGGAGAGATTATGATTTTCATAAATACAAAAGGATATTGTGTGACCATGGCCTAATTTTAATAAAAGAAAAATTAATGTTTTTATGTAGTCATCACTTTGAATATGAGAAAACATGTAAGCTATTACTTTGTGCAAGACAAGGATGCAGAAATAGAAGAGAAATTGCTGAGTGGGCAGAAGTTTTAATTTCAAATAAACATTTTAAAATCAAGGAACTGATTTTAAATTAAGGAACTGAAACATTTTAAATCAAGGAACTGATATAATCAACAATTTGAGAAAGAAAAGGGATGTAAATCCTAAGAAAAGGAGAATTCAAGAGGAAGACTGCAACTCTGCAAGAGCAGCATTTAGCCTGTTCCAAGGAGCAACAGTGGCCAACCTACTGATGTTCACCTGGTCAGGCAAGTAAGCTTTTTGGGTGTTTGCATCAGGTATAGAGAGCATACTACTATTTAACCAGAGTGCATCTGTCCCAGACCACTACTGTATGTTTTAACCAGCAAGATTTTTGTCGTGAACTCAGAAGTTGTTTGCAATTCTGCATTTCAGCTTCTATGACACGTAAGAGATGACCAAAGAACAGCAACACGAAGATTTGAGTGTTATAAATAGTGTGGTCAAAGTACAGTTTAGCCAAACTGTAGGTTTACTCTTCCTTTGGAAGAGCTCTTCACAGAAAAAAATCCCCAGTTGCTCCATTCTGAGACTGTTTGGTAATGTTCTGTTATATAATCATCTTGTTGAAGGACAAATTGAGAAATTACACAGAAGTGTATAGTTGCATAACACAGTCCCTGTGCTTTCTGAAGAGCTGCATAGCAACAAATTCTATCTAAATAATTTGACAGTAAAAGAAAGGTCTTGCATTAAAGTCACCGGATTAACAACTAGAGGAATTAGGTTTTATTCTAAACTAACACACATTCATCAGTCACATTCTCTTGGATACAATCTCTGTTTATTTGTGAGCTTCATTTCCAAGCAGAAAATTTCATTTTGCACTTTTTTCACCTGACTGTATTCCATACAGTTAGGACTACAATCTACTTCAAGCTATCTTCCTATAAGTGGGATGTATAAAACATAAGCTTTGCTTTGATACCTGTGCTCTTTGTGCTCTAGTAACTGACAGTCTCGGCAGGTCAACTTGTCACAGGTTTCACAATACAACTTCAACTGCTCCTTTTTGTGGTAAGGGCAAAACACTGGTCGCTGACTGGTCACACCAACTGCCTCTGTTGAATAAAGGAAGATGTTAGTCAGTCTCCTGAACTTATTAAAGATTTGCATTCTCCTGGTTTTTCTTACTATATTCCTCCCCTAGACGCTGTAAATGTGTATCAGGCCACCTAATGGAGAATATAACAGCCTTAAGCTTAAACTGCAATGTCTCACTCTTGCTCAAGCATGGAGCTAGCACCCTCTCTCATGGAAAATGTCTAGAACCTATTACCATAATCTGTTATGGCCTCACAAAACTATTTACAAAAGGAGTAGCCAGTACTGCTGCAGCTGCAAAACACTGCACAACCAGCAAGTTCCTTTCTTAAATGGAAATGAGGAGATGGCTGACTTAATTCATGCTCTGTCTTCTTTCTCAGTTGAATTGGTGAAAGGAGGGTTGAGGATATCAAGACACAGGCATTCAGAAGTATAAAAAAACCAGAATGCAATAGGCAGGAGTTGCTAACTTCCTTTCAAGACCCCCTTCTAAATGGGTGAGGGATCTCTCTTCAGTTTCTACTGAGTAAATATTAAAGAGCATAGGTAACACCATCAGATCATAGAAGTTAAATCTGTTCTTTAAAACAATTTAATCGACATAGCCGAATTTCCAAAGAGTTAGGTTGGACACCCGAGTTTGTGAGGATTATATGGCCTGTAATGAAAACTGGCTTCACACTGCAGCCCATCCTTCACTGTAGATCAATAAGATCTCTTTCCCGTACTTATTCATCTACTTATTTTCAAGAAATCTGGAGGAAGTTATTTTCAGAACTGTATCCTTCAAGGAGGCCTGAATGAACTGAGACCATTCCTACCACCATGTCATGTTCTGCCTAACAGTCCATCAGCCACTTTTACCCACTACTTTTGTCACTACACTCAGTACTCACTTCTGACTAACCCCATGTGAAAGCGAGATACAGAACACAGTGTATATCTTCTAAGTATCATGGTGGAAGATACCTTCTGAGCAACAGATTGCAGAAGTTAAATCCCACATTATACATAAAATTCACCCTATCCAGATAGGGTGGAATGACAATACATCTCTATTATAATGCATATATTTAAAATAATATAGAGTAATTTATTAAATCATATAAAAATTCGTATATTTACAAGAAAAATCATGCAAGTCCAATGGATGCATTAGAAAGGGTAAAATGTTTGTTCGTTATGTCCTATTATGTTTATTATTGTCCTACAATGTCACTAAAAGACAAATACCAATCAGAAAAAATGGACACAAAAGAGGTTCTCAATGAATAGAGGTACAACTTTTTCTACTACAGAACAGCCAAGATTTCTCAGGGAGGCTGTACTGTACGCCACATTCACCACTGTTGGCTCCCAAGGCCTGAACAGATAAAGCCCAGAGCAACTTGAACTGCTCTCAGATGAATGCTTTAAGCAGGAGGCTGGACTAGATATCTCCTGAGGTCCCTTCCAGCCTGAATTATCCTAGATTCTACTGAGGAAAAATACCCTAAGTCATAGCATATTTCCCTTTCAGTTCTATTGCAAAACATGTCACACTTAAAAGATACTTAGCTAAAACATGAATTCTGGCACATTTCACTGCTAACTGGGTATGCTTATAGTTAGACTGTTGAAAAAAATACAATCTATTAGTGCTCCCTTTGCTGCAGAATACAACAGTAAAGCTCATATAAACCATCTGGTAGACCTCTACATAAAGTAGAGGAGCCAAATGCCTAAAGGAGATTTTCTGCAACTGATCTCTCAAGGTCTAGACAATAATGTGCAATCACTCCAGGTGAGAGATAAAATTCATGTAAAAAAAAAAATTCCTATGAATGAAAATTCCTATGAAAAAAACAACCTGTAGGGTTTTCTTATAACTTTAGAGCCTATCTGACGGGAAAAAAATGACAGAAAAACAGCTTTCATAGTCCCAGCCTTAGTGAAGTCTTCTATTCAGTAGCTATGTTCTAATGCATCTAATACTTAAAATAAAGTTTTCTCTTTTGTTAGTGGCGTCAATTAAGAGATCCACTTAGATGAAGATTCAAAGAAACACCATAATTTGTTCAAATGATTGCAGCCTTTAGCAACAAAAATTGAAATAAGTGACTGGAAGGCAGGAAACTACGAAAACATATCCACTACCAGCCAGAAAAATAAAATGGTTCCACTAATTCATATGCACCAAAGGGCTATATCAAAATGAATCTGTTCTTTTGCATTTACTAGGGTTCAGGAATACAATTTTTGAAGTATATCACTTTAAAAAAGAAGTGGTGGTCCAGTACAGTTTTCCAAGGCAGACATACATTCTTTGGGAAATTATAAATCAAGTGTGTTACCTGGAGATACTTCCTCTTTCTGCCTCACAGTATGATCCTTTGTAAATTTAACCCTCTGGTGAGCTCTGATGCAGGTCTTGCACAACCATTCTACACATTCCACACAAAAACCATGAGCTTCTGCATTGTCTTCACAGCTTGTGCAGACCTGATGAGAGGAAGAAAAAGTAGCTGTTAAAATAAGTTTAGAATATACATACAAGCTCTTGTTCATACATCATCAGTGCACTTTTACAGTTTTCTGAAAACAGTGAAATTAGAATGGAAAACTGCCCGAGGTACAGGAACACTATAAATAACTGCGTAAAAGTAACTGAATGTGACTTTTCAAAGAAAGAGGTCATTTTGTCAGTGTTACTCTAAAATCTTGACCTGACATGATAAAAGTCAAACCACTACTTTCTGCCAGCCACTGCACCCTTAGAAGCCATGCAATGTTTACTGTACACAAGATGCTGTTGGGAAATATTTACTAATGACAGAACATGATCAGCACTGTTCTGACTTTAGAAGCCTCCCTCAGCTTTAATTTCAGTTTCTGGTCCCCTGCTCAGAGTTTCACAAAGCACACACAGCAGGGTTCCTCTCAAGAATCTCTGCATCACCACTTAAAGACAGTATTCCTGTTAAGTTTATCAGAAAAGCTACCCTAGAACAGATTTTCAACCAATGCCTAACAGTTTTCAAAGTGTGGCCTGTTAATTCCTGGGGCTCTTTGGACTTGTACCCAAGAGACCTAGGGGAAAAAAAATGAATTCAGGAAAACAAACATGACAGCAGACCAAAACCTCTCTGCCCAGAGTCAATACACCCACAAGAAAAAACTGCTATGGAACCACACTATGAACAACACAATGAAAATTTTGAATGCTACACAACACCACATGTTGATAACATTATTTCATTGTTTACTCCTCCTTTACAATGCCTCTGTAGTCCCACCTTCAAGGGGGTTTTGGTAGCAAAAAATAGCAAACGTGCTTATGCAGATACTCGCTTAAGTAACTACCAACCATTTCTGTCAACACTGAGCACTGCTGCAAACCAAAGTCCCAAGGTATCTGAAGACTGCGATATCCTACAGGTCACAGTGACAGAATTCTGCTTGCAGGTGCAGAAAGGAGAAAATTTTAGATTTTAGTTTTGTTTTCAATTTGATTAAAAAACCCCAACGAAACAACTTCTGCACCCACACAAGGTAAATATAGATTAAGTCAAAGAGGAAGCAAATATTTACATCCTATGCAGATAGAAAATACGTATGTAGAACTATGTCCCAGTTTCCCCTTCAAGAAAAACAGGAAAATTAGCACAAAACTTGCCTTAAGCCACATAGCAAGTTACTGACAGAACTGGAATTTGAACATAGAAGTTCCAGATTCCCAATGATGTGTTTATTCTTCTGGATCATGTTGCCTCTCAAAGCAATTATCTTCTGAGAAATGAAGTTACAACACAAGGGTTGTTGACCCCTCTTGTTGTCACTTGGAGATTGAAGCAGTTTCTTTTCATTAAAGGTGACCTGCAAAGGAGAAAAAATTGGGCTTGTGCCCTTTTTTCTGTTTCTTTAAAAAAATGATGCCTGGAAGTTTTATTTTTCAAAAGAATATTTTCTTTTTAATCTTCTCCTTGATTTTTCTTTTTCTTCTCCCTCTTCTCTTAGCAATAAAATTCTTAGTCCTATCCAGACTACTAGACTAGGTAGAAATACCAAGGTCAGGATATCATAAAAAAAGGCCTAGAAAATGGAAATAAAGCAATTAAAGGGAGTGAATTGTAATCAGGAAATTGAAAACTTTTACTTGCTGTCCTGATTTCAGCTGGAATAGAGTTTGCTGTTTTTTGATTTTTCTTAGCAGCTGGCACAGTGCTGTGTTTTTGGATTTATTACGAGAATAATATTGATAGCAACCACTAGAACATCAGTGTGTTAAGTAGCGCTTATCCAAAGTCAAGAACTTTTCAGCTTCCCAGGCTCTGCCAGTCAGGACATGCACAAAGAGGGAGCACAGCCAGTATGGCTGACCTGAACTTGCCAAAGGGATATTCCATACCACAGGACATCATGCTCCATATATAACCTATGGGGAGTTGGCTGGGAGGGACTGGGCTGGGCATCAGTCGGTGGGTGGTGAAGAATTTTACGGAGCATCACTTGTCTGTCTTGGGTTTTATTCCTCTCTCTCTCTCCCCCCGCCTCTCTCTCTCTCTCCTCCCGCCTTCCATTACTACTACTACTATTATTATAATTATTTAATATTACTTTATTTCAATTATTAAATTGTTCTTAGCTCAACCCACAGTTTTAACTCCTCCCACCCCCAATTCTTCTAACCATTCCACTGAAGGTGGGAGGCAGAAAATAAAGCAAAGAGGGGGAAGTGAGAGGCTGCAAGGTACTTGGTTGCCAGCTGAGGTTAAACCACAATACTTGCTATTAACCCTTCAATTCAATGACATTTTGGGGAAGAAAAAAAAAAAAAAGAAAGAAAAGTATTCTTGACTCAGCACATCTTCTTGGGAAAAAGCCCTTAGAACAGCAAGTATCACTGAGGCATTACTTCAGCATTACCTTCTGTCTGGCAGAAACTCTCATAAAAGAAATTCCCTCCTTTTGTCTTAGGTGTGCCAATGCAACTCTCTGCAAGACTGTGGCATAAAACCAGATTTATTACATCACTAGAGCCCAGGGCTCAGTTACATCAGCACTGCTGACTGGGCAGTGAACTGACTGGGCAGGATGAGAAAGTTTTCAAATCAGTCTTTTTGCCAGAGAGGTATGATTGTGCTATGTCCCCAGATAACCAGAAGTGTAAGTCACAGAGGAGAATAACAGACTGGATATTTGGTTTTCTAGTGTAAACAACAGTGAAAATAAAATAAGCACAGAAAAAAAAAATGTCTTTCAGGCATTCTTTAAGTCAAAGAAGCAAAACAAAACAAAACAAAACAAAAAAAACCCAAACAAACAAAAAAGGAAAAATAAGGCAGGAACCCAATTAAAAAACAAACAATAAAACAAACCAAGCCCCCACAGGCCTTTACAGGTCACCTTTGGCAAAATTAGGCAGATGAACTTGCTACATGCCAGGGCATTTAAATAAATTCAAAGAGTTTTTAAGGTATTCATTCCTCCAAGATTCCAAGACTTTTGTCTATTTTTCTTTTTCAATAGGCTTTATTGTTCTGTTTCAACTGGTTTGACCTGCTAAATGTAGAATGAGATGAAGATTGTGATTCAATAACCAATAATCAGCTGCTGCCAAATGAATCAAAACTCCTCCTTTGTAGGCCCAAAAATATATATTCCAACTTTATACCCTTCAAAGCCACCAAATGGATGTGAAATAAATTTCTAAAGCTTTTCATAGACATCATAACATAAGCTGTCAAAACAGCTATGCCTTCTAGGTAGAAACTAGATTTACTTCTATACACTTCTGATTTGAAATACGCATTTTCAGACATAGGTTGGATTTTGTTAAAATTCCTAGTTATTAGAATAAGTTCTACAGCTAAAGTACACAGAAGTACAATTACTGCAAATATTTGTTATGCTCTTACAAAACCTAAAACTTATTTCATTCTTATTTTTGTGACTCATACAAGCAGCGTTTCAGTGATTTCAAAGAAAACTCTCTCTAGTTAATCTGTAAGCCTTTATTCTAGTTAGACAGGTATTCATTTTTAATTGAGTTTTCCTTGTAATTAAATTTAATTCAGTTACTAGTTCTAGTATTTATAACCCCGGGAAGTGTTCTTTCAGCCTTCAGTTGAATTTAATGAAAGTAGAAATTACTCAGCATGTTGCAGATAAGTAGTATTTTAAGTAAATATACCAGCTTTTGCAACAGAAAAAACCTCAGATTTACATGAAAGAGTGTAGGTAATAGACCTGTCTTCTCAGCTATTGTAGTAACTAACCAGTCTTCCAATTAAATATACTTTGAGTGTTAAAGAGATTAAATAATCAAGCAAAGGTTTTAAAGGAAGAGAGCAAAGTAGTCCAGATGAATATTCAGTGAACTAATGCTCCAAACTTCACCAGTGTAAATTAGATGCAATGCTTTCCTCTACTGGATCCAAAAACCATCCATGCTAAAAGTTATACAACTATCTCTTGGTACATACAAATTCACCAAAGACAGCGGCTGTCTTTTGGGGCATTCCTGCCTATATGTAACTCTAAATATGAACCATGTGTTGATATCCCAAAATGAGTCAACATGTGCCTTCTTATCCCACCATCCAATCAACAGCCACATCTTTCCAAAGCACACAACACCACATTGTGACCCCCTGAGTCAATGAACCACTGCCCTAAACCACTGGCTTTCAAAGATATTTTAGGCACAGGTACACCTTTTATAAGCTGTTTAAGCATATAGTTCTTGTTTGGAAAAACACATAGTGGCTCATCTGACACCATACAAATCTAGAAAAACATTCCTCTAAATTGTCCTCGTTAATCTCCTCATTATGCCAGTCAGACTTGCTGTGCTAGTATTCGGATCCAGTATCAGGTCTGAGCTCGCACCTTGCTTTGTTACTACATTCCCAATATCTCACATAAAGCCCAGCTGTTCTTCATTCCTACTACAGTATTTAAAACTCTCTGGTCAGTAACTGGTAAAGATACAGAAAGTAAAAATAAAGAATATTTTTATGTATGTTCTCTTTTGGACACAGCAGTAACGAGAATTAGGACCTAGACTAAAAAGCCCTAGAATCTCAGGATGCTGCACCAACACTCATGTTATCGCTGTGATCTCTGCTACATCAATCTCACACTTCATTTCTACTTTCATGGTTTTCCACATATTAAACAATTTGCTTCAGTTAAAGTTCCTGAATTTCTCTAAAGTTCCTAAATTTCCCTCACTTGTCTACCCTTTAGTCTTACTGCAATCCAGCACTTGCTTCAGTACCATCTCTCGGGTCAGCTCCTTTCCGCTCATTCTTAGAAATGAAGTAGAATTAATTTTTATTTTCAAACTTCTCTCTAGAAGCTGATAATTTTGCCAAGTCTTTCAAGAAATCACAATGTGAAAAAAATTATAAAGCATCTGCTCCTTTGAAGTATTTATGTCCTAGTTGTCCACAACCTACAATGATTACTTTCAGGAGTATCATAACTGCATTGCCTGTTTGTTTCTTTCCTCCTGGAAAGCTTCCCATGCTAATAGACAGCACAGAATCTTTAGTGTTAGCCAGGAAAGCCCTTGTGGAATACCTAATGGGGAGTTTTACACTTCCTTTATGCTCACTTCTTTTTCTTCTGAAGCTTTCAGTACTAATTGCTATAAAGCACAGCCATTTAAGTAGGGTACTGAACTGCCCAAATCAGGTTAAGATAAACATTATTTTAGATAAAAAGATAGCATTTTAATGGGTTCCAGTTATTTCTCTCATCCCTTAATGCCAGGCTCCATGATATGACATTCACTCCTACAGTTTTAATTCAATATGCTGAAAATTATTTTAGTTTTTGTACCATTTTATATCTGAAACAACCAAACATTTTATTTGAAAGAGATCTTTTGCAGTTTCTCTTGAATAAAAACAAACTAGTCCTTCCTGACAATACACATATAGAGGCTAGTCATAGATACAGACCAATGGTTCCAAGCTACACTATTTGCACAGAACCCACGGCCTGCCTCTAGTTCTAATTTCTTAAGCATCCTGATAAAGTTGCCAAATTATCAAAGATAAATTAACCATCTCAGAAGAAAAATTCTATAAAATAGTCAAAGTTTTTGACAGAATCTCTGATCCAGTATATCCTGCAAGTGTCAGTATCTTTTCCACTTTAATTCCTCTGCTCTGTTGCCTGTCTTGCTAATGGCAAATTTACTTTTTCTCTTTGCTCCTTCAAAGGTAAAACAAGACAGGCTGATTAGAAGGTTGTATCATTCTTAAACCTCATAATATTCCCCCTTGAACAGGACACTAATTTGTTTAACTATTATTGATTTAACTTTGCTGTTACTAAACAGAGAGGTTTTCAGAACCTTTTTACATCAACGTACAAAGGAATGTACAAAACCTGTCATTATCATACCAAAATAAATCTATTCAAAGAGAACAGCACATAATTCATTTCCAAGAGGTAAGGTACGTGCTCACTTAGCAGGCATATAACCAAACATCTAGCTCCAATTCTTTTATAAAAAAGTCAGCAGAAAAGCACATTAATGTCCTATTCTGCAAAGGTTCAGCAAAGTCTGCTGGTTTGTCTTCAACGGCTGCAGAAAATGTGGTGAGTTCAGCCAGGGAACCTAGCTGAAGAACAGACTTGCTTTCTAAATGTGAGACTGCTGGTTTGTGTTAGGGAGAGGGAGAAACAAATATGGAACAGAAGAGTAAGACTAAAGTTTGAGAAGGGATCCTAAGGAAACATAAAGGCTTTCAAGAACCTCCCTGACATCTGCTCACACCACTCAATGGATGGAATTCCCCACTTAACTTTCACAGAAAGGAAAGAAAAACTGAGAGGGGAAAGGGGAACGGTGAGGGGGGAGCAGAGACATCAAAATATGTCACCACCCCTGAGGAAAAAGAAAAAATCCATTCCTATCACCTCTCCACGAAGTGGTATCTTAGAGGACTTGTTGTATAACTAAGCAGAGGATACGGTACAGCCCCAGTCCCCCAAAATAATTCAGGACTGTTTCTGCATAACAAAGTTATTTGTTATTTTGCTTCTCATTCTAATTTTAAAGTCACTATAAAATTTATCAAATTTTTAACAGGGACTATGCATTTTGTCAATCTTACTGGCACAGTATTGCTAGACTGTGTAAATCCCACAAACATCTGCAAAACTCAGATATTTTCCTGCACTACCCATGGGAAAACAAAACAATAAAAAAAACAAACCAACACCTCCCCCTTCCCAAACACAAAAAAAGCAAAGGTCAAACAGTCCTACATTGCAAGAACACTGTTTGTACTTCCAGAGACTCACAACTCAATTTCAGTTTCTGGTAAGGTCTATCATTTCTCAGAAATCTAGTTTCAAAATATCTTATAAGCTGAAAACAGTTTAACATTTTCCAGACATAAGTTCTGCTCCTCAGAGATAATGACAACACTAATGCCTTCAGCAGTCAGTGAGCCGGTATCACAAACCTGACTGGGGAATTTCATCTGTTCCCAAGGGACGTGCCCATTCATGTACAGGAGCACAAATTTCAGCTGATCTTTGAAACAACCAGAATTCACAGTAAAGGACCTCTAAGACACTGCACTCCAAACAAACAAATCAAGAGCCAGTAACATGTATCCCTAAAACAGGAAGAGGAAAAAAGAGGCATTTTCAAAATAAAAGGAGACTACCACCCCAATATTAAGGGATGAGTTAAAATTCAAGCCACGCTGACATAGCAACCCTTTTGTACTATTATTACAAAGCATGTAGCAACATATAAAGAGGCTGAATTATTTACAATAACTTCCTGGACTTTATTAAAAAGTTTTTGAGTAAAGAGATACATGAGATACTCTCTTACTAGCTAAAAATGAAGACATACAATATTTTGATAACAGAGATTGCTAAACTGTGGTTCTACATAGACATGATTATTCATTTGGTACAGCTTCCACACTGGTACTTGCCTCCTGAAAATCATAATGAGAAAAAAATCACACCGACATTACTATTATTCCAGACAAGCAGTTTTTAAGAGACAGCTATAACTCGACTGCAAAATGAAAAGCTAGTCTACATAAATAAAACCAAACAAGAAATCCCTACAACATACCATCTTCCCCA
Source organism: Empidonax traillii (assembly GCF_003031625.1). Classification (NCBI taxonomy): domain Eukaryota; kingdom Metazoa; phylum Chordata; class Aves; order Passeriformes; family Tyrannidae; genus Empidonax; species Empidonax traillii. Next base: position 1,505,402 of record NW_020955277.1, read on the forward strand.
ATTACAATTTTAAGCCTTTTCTTCGGCATCTTGACTCCAGCTATTTAGTGCTGTTTTGTCAGTACTGACATAAGGAAAATAAAGTTGATGTCAATAGAGAATTCCATTTTATACTGAGATCTCCTGATGCAGTGTTGTTCGAGTCTCTGCTTAAAAGTGTGCCTCACGTACCCTGTCCAAAGCATAGAAATTCCTATTTCTAGTGCTCAGTCCTTATTTTTATCTTTTGCTAACATGATGAAATTTTCTATCAACAATTGAAATAGTTTACAGTAAGATAACCACCTTCTTCACATGCATTTTCACAGATTTAACTGATTTTCTAGAGTAGTTACCCCATGTGATGTCTAAGTACTTGGAGCTCTATCTGCATATGAACGGCAGAAAGGCCACACAGCAAGAAGCCAAGGATATGCATACCCATGCAAAAGGTGTTAACTTGATTACATGTTAATGCACTTACCTGATTTGATTTCTCTACTGTGCTACTGGGAACCTCTGTGGTATCCTTCACAAAAAAGTTATCTATGATGTGTCTCTCTGCGCATTCCTGACCACAAATTGGACAGCGGATAACACCGACTAGGGGGGAAAAAAAAAAATCTCATTATGCTTGCACAAACTAAGATATATTAAACAACTACAAAGACAGCTTACAAGGATAAATACTTCTGAGAGGATGTTTTAATACTTTCCTGTCAATAAGGTATGGGCAAAAAGAAGTTAATTCTCATTAATCACTGAAGAAACCTTTACATGTTTTTCCCCAATGACATATTCTCTCAGCCAAGGTCAAACACTGTTTTGTTTCAATCCCATAAAGAATTTGCCTTAATCTTATAAAAAATTAATTTCTTTACTCTGAAGAGAATGTAGTCCCATTGACAATTTGTTGTTATAGAATGGATTAAAGTAAACACCTATTAGTGAGGAATAATAATTAGTGACACTGAGCGGTATTACATACACACACATACATGCCAGCAGGGTGACATGATTGACCTTCAACCATGTCATATGAGACACAGAAATGTAATACATTCAAAATTAACAAGGCAAATTGTAGAGAGGAAGAGCAGACTTGTATTAATATTGTGACTACTTTCACATTAAGAAAGGGAAAGCCAGCAAGAAAGACAAAGGAATAAACAATCAAGGTCCTCTCCCTCCTCTCCTGTGAAAGACACACTGGGGTACAATTCTAAGACAATTACATACTGGGCTCCAGGTTGAAGAAAGAGCTGAGAAGCAGGAACACAAAGCATTCAAACATTCGTTTTCTCAAGAGTATGAAAAGGACAAAGTCTAGTTCAAAATTTGGGGTTCAGCTGTGAGTAGACTTGGCTGAAATGGAAAAGCTGTATGTAAACAATTTAAAGAGACACCTTTCCTGGCTGAAGAAAATGAGTGTCTACTTAGCAGTGAGGCTTGTTTTTATCATCCAAGAAAAATCTCTATGATGCTAGGCATTAACATCTTGCTGCAAGAAAATTACCACAGTCATTACATCCAAAAAAAGAAAGGAATTAAAATGAAGTTAGGTTGAAATAATCACTTAGAACATGGAAGTCATCATGTAAAAAGCCTACAGTAGAATAGTCATGCAAGTCTACAATGAGATTCTAGACCTACAGCTGCCATTTGAGAGGAGACATGGATTCAGGGCCTTAAAGATAATCCCAGGCACCATTTAACCCAATGAATTTTACACCAGTATATATGTCACCACTTGCATATTTAACCAAATCAGAATGAGCTTAAATCTGTTCCTGTTTCACTTTTACAATAAAATATAGAACTATAGAATCGATATTTCACTTCCTGCAGAAGAACTTAATTCCTTACTGTGAGTGCTTCATACAAGATTTAGGTAACTTCTTCATAACATTCTTCCAACAGATACTTGAGATTTAACTGGCAACCCACTACAAAGCAGTGCTCTAATAAAAGTCCAGCAGTTTTACTAGAGAAATTCTTCACTCTGGAAATTCAGCAAGCAGTTTTCCACCTGTTATCAAGGCATTTCACTTTCATCTGAACACCTATGATGTTAGGCCTGGCTTTACTGTAACTGCCATTTTATCAATCTGCATATCAAAACATATTTGTGCAGCTTCCTTTGATATAAAAATTCTATATTTTGGCTACAACTTCTGTAACATTTTTTATACCATCATCAGGAAGGACCACTAAGAAATCCAATTCTGGTATGTCAGGTAGTTAACAGAACTCCAAGTACTGAACTTCTCCTTTTATTAAGCAAATCAATTTACCACAGTCAAGGGTCAATAAATAAACCTCCTAATACTCAAGCTACTCATTTGCCAAAAAAGACTATTTTTTACATTTTTCAACAGTCCCAATTACAAACCACCCTCTTCCTGTTCCCTCACTGCTCTTTCTTGATTCTGACAAAGCACAGTGCTGTGGGTCAACACAGGTGACTGAGTCGGTCTTTGCATGTGTTGGGGAGATGGGTATGAGACCTGCAAACCCATTCAGACATGGAAGCATTTTTTCCTGCTCTCCCAAGCTTCACCTTCATCCCCTGTTCTGCTTCACTGACCAAATGCACTATTGCCTATGCTGAAGCAACATGAGAAGCAGCACAAGGCACGGGACGAGAACACCACCACCACTGAAGATTAAACATGGAACCACTAAAACTGATCAGCAGCATTAAGAAGAGTCTATAAATCAGCTGAATTGAAAACAGGGAGGGCAAGGAAGGAGAGAAATTAGGAAATGTATTAACATAAAACAAATGTTTCATCTGTATTATCACCAACAGAATATTGCCAACTATCTGTTCAAGAGATCACTTACAATTTCTAGACTGAGATGCGAGAAGGAAAAAAGGAAAACTGTCTACAACTCTCAAAATCCTCATGAATCTTTTTCTGGAATTCCTTATGTTGTGTAGCCTTAAGCCAGTGTTTTCTTCTGCCACTGTGTGAGGGAAAGTTTGCTTTTATTACAATCCTGGATTGGAGATTGCTACACACATCAGTTTTAAACCAGGTTTAGTCAACCTGAGGATGGTGGATTTAAGTGAAAGATCTCAAGTGTCAGGGTTTATTTTTGTCAAAGTACTTCTGTAAGATTCTTCTTTCTTTTTAATGGAGCAAGCATTTCCAGCGGGCTCCAATGTGACGGTGAAAACATATTACTTAACTTAGAAGGAGTTTCATAATCACCATCATGATAACTGAGAGAACAGTAAGTGATCAGACCCCACATTTGCATCTGCTCCTTTGTGCCAGGTTAGGGAGTTAAAGAGCACTGTCAAGGCCACAGAAGGACTTTGCCATGAGGTAAGCACAGAATGGAGCAACGGGATGGCACTAAGTCCAGGCCTGCTGGAGGCGAGATCCTGGTTAACATATCCAGACAAAAATACCCAGTATGGCAAACTGTGTAAAGAAGCAACTGCTCTTACACGTCACCGGACAAACAAAGATCACCCCAGGTTATGGGACAGATGGCATCTGTGACTACCTACACCCATGGAAGCCCCCTTCCTGAATATGCCTCCATGGACACCTGGAACTTGGACTGTAATACCTCGGGAACTCGAGAAAAGATAAAGGTGGTACTATTGTCCAGGTGTTATCTCAGACCTAGGGGGAGAAGAATGTATCCCTGGTAATGGGCACAAAGGATGTAGAATTGGGCCACAAGGAAAGGCACCTGTGCTGAAATCAGCTCCAACTGGGTAAAAGGTAATTCTGTCAGGGGAAGATTGCAACCACTCACTCATGGCCAGCTGACCCAGGAAACCCACCAATTTAAAAGACTAAGAATGCGGGCTGATTAGCATGAGAAGTGAGGGAATCATTCAACCTCCAGAATAAGAGAACTGTGTAACCAGTGACCATTGATTCCTTGTTTGCTGAAATGTAAAAATAGTGACAATTTTTGAACAACCTTGGAACCCCCACCACCAAGAAGCCCAGGGAAAAGAAGGATCAACAGGACACCACTGGATCCACAGGTGGTAGCTATCTTCTGCTTGATCTCTCTTTCTCTTCCCTCCACCCCCCCCCCATTTCTTTCTACCTCTATATCTCATATTCCATGTTAAATAAAATACATATTATTGACTTTGGCATATGGTCTTTTTTGCACCTTAATTTGGACAGAGGCATCTCTCAATAATCAGATCTTAACACCAGGAGAGTCACTTATGCAGCTGTATGGCATGTGGCTCTTGAGTAGGAGGAGTAGAAGGGAAGACCTTCACCCTTCTTAAAGGTATCTATTCATACAAAACCCAAGAAGCTGTGGAATCTTACATTCACACTTAGCTCGAACCAGGGCAGGACACCACACTGCTAACAGAGTAACAGTGCTGGCTCCCTTGCCTGTTCATTTCTGCCCCGTGGCTACACAAAGAACTACGCTGCCATGAGATGAGCCAGATTAGGTACTGCGATGTGGATTATATGGGGCTGTGCCAGGATGGGAGGTTCCACCATAGCAGCTCCCACTGCCTACAGGTTCCCAAAGTGTGTGCCTAGTTCAAGGAATGCTAGCCTGCATTTTAGGCAGGTAGGGAAAATCACAGCCCATTCTTGGTCTTCACAAGTTATATGCTGCATCCAAAGAAAGGGCATCCTCAAGCCATTCAGCACAACAGACTTATGGCATATACGGTTTTATTTCCAACTCGGCTCCCAGTTTCCTGGGAGTACATTCCAGACTACTGAAGCATCCCAAGACAATAGGAGGAGACTGCTCTGGTTTGCCCCAGTTTTGCCTCATTTGTGTCTTCAGTGTAATGAACACGTTTCAGAGCCAATTTAATAAAGCCACTGGATCATCATTTGTAGATCCAAGAGGGTATTTTTGTTCGTAGATGAAAAGTGCTTTACTAAAAAAGGAGGACTTGATAGTTCTCTTTCTTCAGTACAATTCAGTCAAAAAACTCACTAGTTTTCTGAAAGAGAGCTCCCTTAATCAAATTGAGTGCGTGGAAGCAACTAGCAATTTTACCTGTAATGACACAATCATTACAGAATAAATAATTAGGGCTTTGTACAGCAATTTTTCTCGATTTTACAGATGTTTTGTTTGAAATTCTAACTATACAGATTTCAGAACAAAAAAATACTAACAATGAGTCACACATGCAGTTAAAATGTTTAAAAAAACAGGCTAGTTAATATTAATAAAAGGTACATCAGAGACTAGAGGTAGTGCCAGCTATAAGATTTTTAACTATACAGAAAATTAGGGCATTTCAATTCTGACCTACAGAATCTTCTCTCCTCTCACTGCGTCTACAGACACGATTACTTCTGGCAAGACTTTTCATTAAAATGCGTGGGGTTGAGGGTAAACTGGTTATATTTACACCGGTCATGTTTCCCAGTTAAAAACAAACACTTAGAAAACTTAATTTGAGAGACGTTATCATGTGCAATAACACCTGAATCAATTTTTAAAATAATTACTGCTTTCCTCTTGTTTCTCATTAAGCCACTACTGGTGCTGCAAAATTGGCAACTTCTTCAAACCAGTTTGTTCCAGAAAAAGCTGCTCCCATCTAGTTGTGACAGCCTGCTGCTGCTAGTGGAGGGGAGATAGGTTAAACCAAGAAGCAGGCACATCTCAAGGGAAAACTGGCACCTACTGCCAAGATATAAACATTCAAACCAACCACTGATCTAGCAAAAAAGTTTATTGAAATTATAATTTATTAGTTGTTAATTAAAATTATTTTAAATCCTTTAAAATGGAAATAAATGAAAGCCAGACAAAGACTATTAGCTGTAATCCCCCCTCTGGAAGAGTGTTACAGGCCAGTTTTTATGCTGCAGTGCATTGACTTTCTTGGAAAGCACTGCAGAGCTGAATTAAAATATTTCAGCTGCTCTGTGAAATGGTTCATTGTTTTTGCTCTATGTGCCCAATCTTTAAACATTTCAGATATCACATATTAGACTTCATAAATTGTAAATTTTGCAAGGACTGACTCTCCAGCCACTTCTGAATACTTTAAGAAATTCTGAAGGGAAGGTTTATGTTCACATCCAGAGCTGTCCAATGCATTTTCTTCAACAACACAATTATAAGAAGTGTCATAATGGTAACAAAGGGAAACACTGCTATTGTGGGATAGACAATGTTTAAGTACAAGATGATGAACAAAAAGTCTCACTGTCTTGCAATGAATGTGCTTGAATGATGATGCAGAAGCTACCAACAATTAAGCCAATTGTCACTGCTGACTGTGACGAGCATTTCTTTCATCAGAATTGAAATACATTCTTTCAAGTCCTGAAATTGCCAAGTATTTCCAAATGGTATGTAATGAATTCAGGTATACAACATGCAAGGATTTTTAAGATTCTGTGATAATCTTCCATCATTTTTTCTGAGAAGTCAGAGTATTTAATTTTGAAATAACATTTGAAAGTGGATTTAATGCTGTCTATATGTACACATTCTACTGAAATACCACTTTGCAGATGCTATAGGATCTTGCCAACAGTGTTCAAGTCCATTGTATTCATGTGCTTCTGGAACAAGGAAATTAGTACCTTTCTTCCTGAATAGCAGCATATTAACATGTTATTATTAATTAAAAAAAGATGACTGGGATAAAAAAAAATTGTTACCAGAATCTCTGGTAAGGAGATGGACCCGTACCTTACAGAGTTACAAGCACAGCACAGCTAATAGTCATTTCTTTGTAGCAAGAAATTTTATGCTCTCGTCTTCATCTTTTTGAGTTCTCATCTACCACCAGCTGATAATTCAACAGTTACAGTACAATGCATCTACTACCAGAAATGATGGTTATAAAAAAAGCAGGTAAGCACAATATCATTTGGGTAGTCACAACCCAAAGAGTGAAGCCTTTCTGGAAGGCACTGAAAGAGTTGGTTTGTTTTAATCCTTTGTTGAAAGGATGAAAACTATACTTCAACATGTGACACTCTACACTGTTTCACCCACTTCCTCTGTTTAGCCCCAGCTACCATAATGTTCCCAACTAAGCAGTTGTGAAGGTAAAAAAAGTCTCAACAAATAACTTCTAAGAATCTGGATCATACTAAGGGAACCAAGTTAGAAGCAGTAGTGGGGAAAGCAGTAGGTAATGGGCTTTAGTCAGAGCATTTCAGTATAAATGTCATCCAAAACAGGAAAGATAATGCAATTCAAGGCCTTTGGCTAGCTCGTGTTACTGCCTCTTCCAGTGCTCAGATGCACCCTTGCGATCTGTTTTTTCACAAGTCTCCTCCTGTTCTCAATATGATAACTGCTCAATAACTGGAAACTACTTATCAAACTTGGCAAACTAGCCTATTGGTCCTCATTTTTCAAGCCACTAGCCTCAGGGCAGCAATTTAGGAGCCTAAATAGATCCCGCCTGGCTTCCAGCTAATATTGCAGAAGGAAACAGGACTCCTGTGGATTGTGCAGTACAGCTACCAGCTCTTTTTTAAATATCACAGGTATCCCAGGACTGGCAGAAGATATTCTGGCTTGGACAGCTGAATCTCAACTTACCTGCCTTATTCTAAGCCATTTATCTTTGCTATTGTGATTTTAAATACCTGGTGGAAAACAGCGTTCAAGCACACAGAAAATCTCTGCCCAAACAAACTGCAGTCTTTAGTTCCAAGGGAAAACTTGGTTAAAATCACTGAAGTGTCAATATTCAGAGCCATGAACTTGTTACCTGCAGTGTTTAACTGCATCTGGCTGTATTCTGCTACATGGATATATATTTTGAAGTTCTCCTCAAAGAAAGACTTAGAGTTCTGAAGTCATCAATATCTCTGTTTCCTTCAAACTATCTCAAAATATAGATTACAATGATGCACCATATAATGGAAGACTCCGTAAAATGTATGTGCAAGGAATGGATGTTCAAAAACACACAGAAATAATATGCTGATTTAGAATAATAGGTTCTGCCTTTAAGTCATTTTGTTTAGTGAGAGGGTGGAGAGAAGAAAAAGAAAGGGCTGTTATTAAAAATAGCTTTTCTTACTAATTAGTGTCTCCTCAACATATTCTTCAATGACAATACAGTAATAGCACACTTAGCACACCAGTAAAATGCCCAGGAATTACATACCCAACAGTGAGAAAGATGAATTTAGTATGTATTTATCAATAAATTCTGAATACATTTTTAATCTGTTCTGCAATTAAATGTTATATAACAAACACTTTAACCTGGCAATATTTTAATGTTTTCTAGATTTTTTTTTAAGCTTGTTGTTGACAGGGACAGAGACAATGAAATATACAAAAAATACTTGACGAAAATTCCAATCTAAACAAATGCAGTCAAATAGGAGAAAACAATAAAGACACTTTTTATTTCCTGGAATTTCCATCAGATAGGTCTGAGTGCTCTACAAGAAATTATTAATGGAATAAAAAAGTAAAGATCCAAGCCATTAATTTATTTAAGTGTAACAATCCCAAAATTTCCAAATCCAGTTTATTCTGACTACTTGTTGTATTTAAAAGCCGTGTAACAATAAAGCTTGTCACATGCAGAACTTTTGCATCTATGGAAAAGTAACTCTTAATGGCAACACAAAACCAAAACTGATTTATTATGCTGAAGTGGCTCCACAGAGTTAAACTTTGCACCTGAAAGAAGGATACAGTTTCTTTGCGGTGTTGCCAGGTTTTAATGCCTTCAGTGGGATTCATCTAAGTATTACAAGGAGTTCCCTTCACAGTTACTGAAGACCTAGGTAATACAGTTAGCTCATGAATGGTCTCATTAAAAGGTTAAACAGATGTCTACACTTGATCAGATGAAAATACCTTAAAAATATCCACTTCTTTCCAGTTACGACACTAATACTTTTATCCACTATTGGGCATCCAGTTCAACTGCAAGAATCCCTCCAATATTCTAAACCCAGCAATTAAAGAGGAGAATACCCTCCAAGTTATCTGCAACTTACATGCAAGCCACAGGCACTGCACTTCTGTGCGTAGATGTATAGGAATAAAAAAACAGCTCACTTTATATTCCTCTCTTATATGTGCCCGGTATCCCTCAGCACTGCTGTAAGGGTTCAAAAGGCAACGTGACCAGCTTTTTCCAGTTCCCACATAGCTTAAGGACTACCAAGCTGGAGCAATACATGCTTGTGAGACCCACACAGACTATACAGTCTCCAAGAACCAGCATTAATTAAAAAGCAGTGTTATCTTCTCCTCTGACATTACATTAATATGGAAATTACTGAATGTAACTAATAAAACACATTCCTTCTGGGTTGAAGAGATGATCGAGTAAGAACAAGAGGGATTTCCAACAGCTGCCCCACAGCTTTCAGAAGACAGCAGGTTACACGGGCAGCAGTGATATTACTTATGTTCCCACGGCGTTATCTCCTTCTGTTGCTGTAATCTGCAGTAGGCAACTGAACCATGAGCCAGACCCTGCTGGCTGATGGGAACATCCACATCCACTGAAGAAATCTAATCTTCCTATGGTTTCCTCCATTTCCCAAAACCAAAGAAGAGCTCCTTCAAAGGTGCTTTCCCAGCCTGACACTCTTGGCACTAAGAACGAAGCTTAAGAAAATGAATCTTCTACCAAAACTGATCTTCCTAAGTGCCATTTATTTACCTCTCCTTTAGAGTCACTTGATCTATTTCCACCTTCTTGCACCATACTGCCTCAAAGGCTTGATAATGAAGTTATGGAAACATTCCACTTAGCATCAAATACCAGCTGGGGAATCAACTAGGACTATATTTCTATTCCTACTTTATTTTTAAGGAATATTAACAAGGGTTCCACCATGACATTATGGTTCCTAATCTACTTGGCTGTTACATAATGACAAACAAAAAAGCAAAACCAACCAACCACAACTTTCAGGCAAAACAACAGCTATTCTGGGAAAAGTCTGAAACCAGATATCCTGCAGCTCACAGCACCTACACTATATTCTCAAAAATTTAAATCAGTCAAAAGGCAGCCAAAGAAACCACATTAAATCTGATCTCATCTCAATAGAACTGGGAACAGGGAAAAAGAAAAAAAACAAATACAATCAGATTGGAACACAATACAATAACAGTTGTCAAATGGACTTTTAAAGGATGCAAGATTAGCATTTATCTTCTTAAAGGATCCAAACTACATTCAGCTCTTGCACAAAGGTGGAATGCAGCAAAGAGAACTGTCAGTTGAGTCCGTTTGGGATACTAATGTATAAAGTCATCTCCCTTTTGCCAAAACAGCTTCCAGAATCATTATTTTGAGAAGAGATCTTTGCCTCTGTTGAGTTTTAATGGCTGTGACAATATCTAGAAGACACATGAGCTACCATAAACCATGGCTGTGCTACTGACTTGCATCTGGTCCAGTTATAAGGCCATTTCTAAAAAGAAAAAGGCAACAGAGGACTATCTCCCAATCTGCAGGCGAACCTACTCAATCCATCCAGGTGCATAAAATTTTACTGATGGTCCCACTGCCAACAGTCTATACAACAAACACTTATTGAGTGATAAAAGCAATGCTTGCAGGTCATTCTTATGATACAGAGTCAAGACAAATGTAACATAAAACTAGGGGTGGAGGTTATGGTGTTCAGTTTTGGTTTTTTTTAAACTTTGCTGCTAGATGTGGGAAGACCACAGGCCCCCCTACATGTTCCATCACAGAAAGTTCTGAACACTCTTTCGCAACACTGGACTCTGCCTTTGCCACAAAGCAGAAAATAAACATTCTATTTAACAATTTGGAGTGCAATATTTGAAGAAACAGCTGCTACCATCTCTGGACTCATATTCAGATATGACTATGGGAGGCAAACACCACCTCTGTTCATCCCAGGAAAGAATTGTGTGTCTGAAATAATACTTACTCAGGTGATATTTAACCCATGAACTCTGAAACCAGATTTGAGCTTTTTGCATCGAGAAGGGACCGAGGAAAAGTTTAGAACTTCTCAAAGGAGATCAAGTTCCTTTAATCATTGATTAAACTCAACAATCTAAGTACTCTAAAGTCAGGGGTTTCCAAGATATGCTAGCCAGTGTATTAGACCCTCATGGTCCTCTCTCACTACTGGGAAATTGAACTACTGAAGGCCAAGTAGTCTGCAGTTGGTAAACTCGACAAACATAGGCTAAAACAACTGAGAACAATAGCTACTAATGTGTGATGAAAGGCCCCCAAAGAAGATAAAAGTAAATAAGGAACAGAATTACTGAGTGAAGAAAACCAACTGCTTAAGCAAGAATAGGTAGGAATCTGTAAACACACTCAAAAGAGATAAATCTAATCCAGAAGTATGCTTCCCCCAGGGTTTTAAATTTCCCAGATATTTAACTATTACTGAAGTACTGCTGTCAGACACTACCTATCATTATGTAGCTCTACATTCATTCAGTAAAGCTGGACTGCTAAACAGAAATTTCTTTATCTCAGTTCCTAACTGACTGCTACCCTAATTTATCACTTGGGGGCTGGGCAATGCTACAAATTTCAACTTTTACTTGAAAACTGTTGAAAAAATACTTACAAGACACAGCTGTTTTTCAGAAGGCAAAAATTATTCAAAGCTACTACTACTTCTTTTTAAACCAACCGACTATGATGGCATGTAATTTACACTCCCACATTATATCTGCAAGTAGTTTACTCATTTTAAAGCAGTCCGTGTTGGGAAAAAAATATACATGTGTGTTTCAATTCACACTTTTGCTGTTCATGACAATTTTGAATACTGCTTATTTCCAGTAACAGACCTGTTGGTGCTGGGCTGTTTTATCAAGGCAGTGTAACTTGCATTTAAAATCAAAACCTTCTAATTTTAAGGTCTTCTTCTCCAGCCATCCCATCTTCTTCTCCAGCCCCAGCAGAGCAGTGCAGCTCTCCATCTTTTTTCTTCTCACCTACTCATTCCCTGTGCAGCTGCCAGCATTACCTCCCCTAAGAGCATCAGTGTTACAAGTACCCTGACATAGCACATTCATCGGCACCCGCCTAAACGCAACATGAACTTGGGTTAGGCTGCGTTATAGCATTAGTTCAACAAACTTCAGCTCCACACATCCTTAATCATGCTCAGACTCTATAGCAGATGTCTAGCAATGAATGAAGCAGATTAAGTAACTTTTATTAAATGCCTTCTGAGCTCACGCAGACATCCTAGAAAATACATGGGGATTTTCCAAGTCAACATTTCGGTAAAAACAGTCCTTTTTTTTTTTTTTTTTTTTTTGCAATTTACAGTACTGACAGATGTGTCAGCTCACCAGGAAAATTATACACTTACTTTTCAAATTAGGTAATCATTTTAGTTCAAAGGGTATTTGCGCTACAGTCTTGTTTTATTCAAATTGCACTATATTCACTTGAGGGACTACAGTTGAAATGGGAACTCTCCATTTTAATAAAAAGTTGCCTGTGGCAACTTGGTTATTAATCAGAAGCAGAAATCTTTCTACAGTCAGAAAGCAAATGGCTCAGCTCTCTTGTCCATATACTCCCAATTACAGACGGTTTAGCATCAGAGTTGCAGATTTCTTTCTTGAAACGAGGATGTCTCCGTGACCCAAATCCACACTACAAACAAGGGCCCTCAAAACCCATGAGTGCAGTTCAAAGAGCTGAGCCTTGCTTACTGTCATTCTTTTTCCCCATAGCCCACTGATAAACTTCAAAAATAACTAGAAAGCTTGTTTAACATCAGTTCTCAATCATAAGTTTGTAATGTATGCAAGGTAATACACAATTTTCTCCCACATAAAAGCTTCAAATAAGCATTTACTTGAAGCACTAGAGAGACGGTATGAAGTAATTAGGAACATTCTTTTGCTCAACCTTTGGTTTCATAGCTGACTTTACAAGACTGTTTCTTGTTAAAAATAATGTCATTTTGTTAGTTACTTCACACAACTATTTCATGCTTTCTTTGATGGTAAACACTTATGTTTTTATACATACTCTCTGGACAGTAGGTAAAAAAGGAAATAATTTAGTCATTCCAAATGTGACACGGGCATCTTCAAAGCCCATTTGAGCTGTGACTACTACATAGTTTAAACAGTATGCAACTACATTGCTACCTAATTGCTGAGGTAAGTTTTAAAAGCATCACTGGAATTTTTCTAGGAAAACAATTTTTCTGTGGCCTTTAATTTAGCCAAAGAAAAAATAATGCATCACTAAGCTGTTACAGCACATAGAAGTTAAATAAGAAGTAACAGATCTGTTAGCAGATTTTGATACTATTCACAGTTCAGCCAGATTACCTGCATAGGTCCACAATGAACACTTCAGGGCCATATTCACCTCAAGAACCCTACCTGACCACCATATTATGGAGGTCTACACGGAATAGATATCCACCTGCAGCCCATGGACGGCCCTGCTTTGGATGCTCAAAGGAGGTTTAGACCCTGTGGGAAACCCATGCCCTTGAGCAGGCTCCTGGCAGGGCCTGTGGTTCTGTGGAGAGAGGAGCCCATGGTGGAGCAGGTTTGCTGGCAGGACTTGTGACCCCAGTGGGGGACAGTCTGTTCTTGAAGGACTGCACCCCATGGAAGGGACTCATGCTGGAGCAGTTGGTGAAGAACTGCAGCCCATGTGAAGGATTCATATTGGAAAAGCTTGTGAAGGATGGTCTCCCATGGGAGGGACCTCACACCAGAGCAGAGGAAGGAGTGCCTCCTTCCCCCGAGGAGGAAGGAGCAGCAGAAACATCATGTGATGAACTGACCACAACGCCCATTCCCCTCCTCCTGTGGCACCACAGGGCACAAGGTAGAGAACTGGGCATAAAGATAAGCCTGGGAATGAGGGAGGGGTGGGGGAAAGTTTTTTATAAGGTTTGCTTTTACTTCTCATTATCCTACTCTGATATGATTGGTCATAAATTTAGTTAATTGGCCCAGGTTGAGTCTGTTCTGCCTCTGATGGTAATGGCTGAGTGATCCCTTTCTGTCCTTACCTTCACCCAAGAGCCTTTTGTTTTATTTTCTCTCCCTTATGCAGTTGCAGAGGGGAGTGATAGAGCAGCTTTGGTGGGCATCTAGCATCCACCCAAGATCAAACCACCACACCACTCTATTATTTAATTTTATTGCAAAAAACTTCTAAAACTAAAAATTTCCAATTTCAGAAATAATGGATTTTTCATAAAGTCAGTCATGCATCCTGAAATACAGTCACATTTAAAATTCACTTTAGGTTCTTTTTGGTTTTCCCCTGTTTTGTTTTTAGATTAGATATAACCGGCAAAATACCAGCTTCACAAGTTTACCGTTACTGGGAAATTCCAGTAATAATGGAAATTCCTCCTTAACAAACACAGACAACACTGGCACAAAACTTTCCCTGTACAAAAGACCAGTTTCTACATTCAGAATCAAGAGTTTCAACAAAATTTTTCTGAACTTTAACCGACTGGGTAAAGTTCAGAGAACATGGTCACTTTGTAGCACTCCTAGAAGTCAGTATGCTAACCTAAAAGCCTGCTGCATAACCTGCTAGCTCTTCGGGACATTTCTCCTAGGAATGAGCTAGCCCACAAAGAGCATACTCATCTTTCCACTTGCCTCTTCATCAACACATGCACAGCTATTTACCTTTGCTCTTTCAACAAGGCATTTTCTTGAGAGATATGTCTCTTATAAGCATTAAAACAACCAAAAGCACTTTCAACTAGACACATACCTGAGAATTTTTAATACATTAGTATATATTTTCTTTCCTTATGATCTTCAACTTATGATCTAAGATTCCTTTCCATGGTTAAAAATACTAATCGGTTACCAGAGACATTATAAGCTGAACTTTTATTGAAATAAAGCTAGGTTGGCCTCTGAGGATATAAATCTTGGTTTGGAAAAAAGCTTCACACACGGATACAGCTATTTTGATAACTTCTACAGCTTAACTTCAGTAAGGCTACCAATTGGAATGAGCTGGGCTACATCACTGCAGTTGTTTTAACACTTATCTGATGGTTCCAGCCTTTCAATCTCTCCCAGTTTCTATGGGTGAAAGCAAGCATGTAAATGCATTCGACCTACTCTAGAAATACTATTCTGCATACATATATAAGATAATAAACATCTATTACATACTTATATTAATCATACATCGGAGCAAGCATGATTAAAGCTTCTTTCCACATCATGTGGTTGTCCACCTTGATAAAGGCTGCATAGGTATGTCTCTAGATTTCTGGGGAATTCCTGGTAGAAAAGGATGCAGTAATTTTTGGCAAATATATCCCTACCTGAAATTACACTTGTACAATAAGTATCATATTCCATCATATATATATTGAAAGCATACCTTCTTCTAAAAGAAGGGTATTATGATTAGAAAAATAAGAACCTTCTCTAGATAGTTTACTGATTAATATTTTAAGCTTTTACTAATTTCATGACTTTTCAGCCAAGAGGTTTGTCCATTACAGGCTATCAAAACAATAATACTGTAACAATCCTAAATGTTTTTCACATATTCAATCTCTGGGGCTCCATGAGTTTTGAATTCAAAACAAGCACAAATCAAAACCAGTGAGAAAACTAGACATGTCTTTCCTACACATATTCCAATAATGTACACTAATTCCAAACACTAGCACACCCAAATCTCTGGAGGTTAAACAATTCAGTTCTTGATGCACTACAGCAGAAATAAGATTTGTGAAAGGATGCAGAGATGCAACCATGTTTGTGAATGTGTGTTAGCCACACAATTAAATGAAATGGAAATAATCATGCGTATCAGGCAGATTTTAAAAAAGAATCATAAGTCTTTTTAGACTACAGAGACATGGAAGAAAAATTGAACTTCACCATAAGAAACCTCAAATGAAGTTATTATACCCTTCCAACTAACGAAGAAGGATCCTAAACATTATCAAACTAAAAGAGTGAAAGAACGTGTTACATACAGACAAATAACAAAATTTGATGTCAAAAGCTGTGTTTTCAAGGTCAAATGAAGTGATGGCACTGGAAAGTCCAGATATCCAGATCAGATGAGACTATGAAAGAATTTAAAGCTATCTGTATAAGGACTGATTATGGGACATAATAAAACAGATGCCATCCACATACATGAGGGGATATCAAGGCTAAGGTCTTCATGCCTTAGAGAACTTGAAACTGTATTGCTAAACAAATATTTCTGGGTATTATTAACCTGAAATATGAAACATGAATATCCCTGAAATCCTTGTTTAGTAACTCTGAAGTATTTACTCCTTAATTAACAGCAAGTATCAAACATATTTGCATTTTTAGTGTGGACATTCCACAAGAATTTATATCCTGGCGTTGTCCAAACATTATATGCTTCTAACAACTTCATACAGGTTTTTTTGCTAGCAGGTTAGTCTACAGATAAATTACCAGGAAAAAAAAAAGTTTCCTTCTACTATTTTTGGCATTGACACTAATAAGATTTCATCATGATATCTGCATAAAACTTTGCTGAGTTTCCATTCAGAAGTTTTTCTTCACACCAGTTTCCACTCTATTTTGTGTACAGACTGATGATTACAAGAAAGCAAAGATACTCACAACTTAAAATATAGTTTTGAAAAGGAATAGTATCTCAATCTATAACTTCACAGTTTTCATGTACCTGTTTCACATCTAAAAATTCCAGAAGAGTATGATGAGGTTCTCCACATTACCAACACTGTCCTTTAAGTACTGGCTACTATTCAACTAATCATTGAAGCGCTGTCCAGCACAAACTTTGAGCAAATGGCAGATTTCTAATAACAGCCTTTTTGTTTGCACCAGTTACAACTCACACCATCAAAAAGTAAAGAATGGTTATTTAAGAAACAAAAGGAAAACTCACATGAAGTTAGCCAAGATATTCAGTAGTGGCGCCTGTAGACACTTGCTCAAAAGCGAGTGTCACATTTACAGACCCACTCTCGCAGCACTCCCTGCAGTTCATAATGCTGTGTGTCAGGCAACACATTTTTGAGAAATGCAACAAAAAAATGTCACCTGAATTAAATAAGCTGTCATTGGACATTCAGAAAGCAAGCAGTGAGTTCTCCAGTGCTAAAACCACTGGTGTCTGACACAGAGATGATTTTGCAACATCTAAAACTTCAGAGACGTTACAGAAATCTGAAACTCCATGTCTTCTTTTCTACAGAAAATTCATGTGGCAGTATAGAGTATATCATTGTCAACTGGCCTTGCCACCAGCCTACCTCTGCAGGATTAACATCCACCACACTAAACTCCTTTGCATGTCTTGCCACTTGTCTGCTGTTGTGCATATTGAATCTTGTATTTGAGTGAGCAACTCTAGAATTTTTAATTCATTCTAGACCATCAAGTTTGATTTTCTTCCCCCACAGCTTTATAGAGAGTCAGTATTCTCCCAGTTAAACTTGTCTGTATGTTAGAAGTTGGAGGTACACTTTATTCTAGTAAAGAAAAGGAATCTATCTGCTTGGAAACAGTTTGCTGAAGACAAAAAGCATCTCCAGATTTTACTTGAGACTCCATTACCTCTTTAGCTATCTGTTCCTCCACTAATTTGGATGTTGGTACAACACTTCATCTCAGGGCTGGTTCGGTGCAGCTCTTTCCAAATCACATCCTCTCCTTTGTCCAAGACAAACTCCATTCTACCACTCTTTCTTCAGGCTTCTTTTTGTGCAACATCTTAGCGCTCAGCAAACGCAGTCTGCTTATCTTTCAGGAGCTTTTCATAGTTTGCAATTCTCTATTGTGTTCCTTACTTAGGACATTCCTTCCAGCACAAACAGCTCCCTTGCTGTTTATTTCTTCAGTTTAGTCACAGTAATTTCATAATTTACATCCTGAGAGGCATTTATTATCTAACTTTCTAAGCTTATACTCTTCAGTTTATTTCTTCATGTCACTCCTCATAAGCATTTTGTACAACATATTACCAGAAGAGGTGACAGTTTAGTCCTTCCTTCTTCTGAAAATTTAAAAACTGTAACAAATTTCTGCAATATAATCAGTTTTGGACACCGACTGGGTTTTTTTTCTCTCAATTCTAACTTCAAGTTCACAGCTTTTTTGTCCCAGTTGGAAAACAGAAAGCAGAAAATGCACATCATCAAGTTTGGCCATAGCCATCTAATATATAGCTCCTGTCATTTTAGCTGGGCCAAAACCGTGACAAAAAAAGATGTATAAAATGCCTCAAGGAGAGTGTGAGATTCTTCTTCCTATTGGACAATGAATGGTAGTATGGAAGCATGAAAGTAGGCTGGGAGAAAAGCCAAGAGGGTAAAAATAACTGTCACCAAAAATATAGTAAGTCTGCAATGAGGGGGAATATGTACTGTAAATTCATTCACACAGAACCAACTCCCAATCAAAGGAGGGACACAGAGCTACAGGTTTCCTGTTTCTATGATTCATTATTTCACCTATCATTTGTTCTCTCAAGCAGATGTTTGAACAGCACTATTCTTTTAATTCTTATGATGTATCTTATTTCTCACTCAACTACAGACCCCAATTTCTGCTATATTTAAACAGAACATCTGGGAATGGGGCTATGCTGCTCATGACCTCAAAAAAGACGATGATATTGTCTCTCGAACTATGCTGCAACTTCTGGGCTTGCGGTATCTCTGCCCTCTTTCCTATTTCCAAGCATCTCGTCCTGAAATATCTCATTATACGCCAAAGCTTGTACTTTGTCTGTTCCTGCCATGCTAAATTTCACAGTTCTACTCGCAGACTTACAAGCAGTTAACATCTCCTGGATTAACTAAGCTTAAGTATATAGGCTTTGGGTCTCCCAGATTTTCCTATTCTGTAAATTCTGACTAGGCAGTCTGACTGCAACATACACTACATGCTAAACTGAAAGACTGAATGAATATACTACCACAGACATCCACGTGGATGAAGAGGCTCAGCATATCCTATTAATAACATACTCAGGAGTTTCTCAGATATTCTGAAATGAGTGTCTCCAATTGTTCCAAATATTCCTTTCTCTCAAGAAGCTGTTCCTTTATGAATTGCTGCAAACACTTTTCATATTCAAGTTGTAATCTTTTGGTCAGAACTGCTGGCAGGATGGTGAAGTTTTCCTAAATGCACTTAAGGGACTTAAAAATGGTCAACTTCAAGTTACTACTTTTCACTTGAGCCCACTACACATCTCAATAAGCACAACCTCTACTAATACCTACAGAGCAGCCCCATTTCATCACACTTCCTCTTTTCTATTCAAGTTTCTCCAAGATCTGTAAGGACTTAAAGAGTACTGTTGTCTGTCTCAAATACTGTCAAGGCCATAGAAGGAACCTGCCATAAGATAAGACTAGTGCAGGAATTTGAGATAAGCACAGAAAGAAGAAATTTTGACAGGAAGGCACTTATTCCAAGCCTAGCAGAGGAGAGATCTGGTTAGCACATCCTGGTTAACATATCTGGACAAAAATTCCCACTGTAGGGAACTGTGGGAGAGGAAGCAATCGCTCAAACACTCCCACCCCACATTATGGGAACAGCAACTGTGACCACTGCACTGACATCTGGAATTTGGACTGTATAAAGGTGGTACCCCCCCACCAAGAAGCCTAGGGTGAAGAAGGACCAACGGCATGCCACTGGATCCACAGGTGACTATCTTCTGCTTGACCTCTTTCTCTCCCTCACGTTTACTGTTAAATAAATGCCATATTAATGACTAGGGCATATGGTCTCCTTTGCACTGTAATTCGGGCACAGGCATATCTCACTAATTGGATCATAACAAGATCTTAACCTGTTTCCAGTAAAGGATGCTTGTTTGCACCTTTTTTCTAAGATGAAGACTTTGTTAGATGCCTAAACTAAGTGATCCACTACACCTGAAAAAAAAAAAAACAAAACCTAAAAACATTAGGAAGGTACTTTCAGACTGGAGGAGTTTATTACACATGTTCTACAGCAAGATGTACTTTTCAAACATATTGACACAGGCTCCTGTGTCAGTACATGAGTTTACCAAAACTTCCTCGCAGCACTCTCCCTTCGGCGCGACAATTAACTAAGCTGCACATTAATGCACCAGCAGACCCATCCGGGCTGCCGATCACGCGCACGAGTGTTGTTATCCCTCGCCCGCCCCGGTCCCCGCCCAGGCGCGGGGTCCCTCCCGGCCGAGCGGATGACACCTACAGGACTCCCCTCCGGCCGCGCTCCACACTACAAACACCACTCAAATAAAGTCTGCTTTCTCGCTACGTTTTTCCGCCTTGGTATCAGCCCGTGTTCAGGTTTTCCGCAAGCAAGGGGCCAGAGCACCCCGGCTCCCCCGAGAGGGGCTCCCCGACCCCGACCCCGCACCCACGGCCCGGCGGGGGAATCGGGGGGGGGGCGGCTCTCGCCGCTTCTCTCCATCCGCACAGAGAGGTCCTGGGAAAGTACAACAGTGCTGCCTTCCCTCCGAGGTGGGAAATTTAAAAATAACCATTAAAACAAACCAAGCCAGAGCACAACGCCGCCGCCAGCCCTGGCGCTGGTGAGCTGCGAGCACAGCTCATCCCGACAGCTCCGTGCCCCGGCAGCCCCGCGGCCGGGCACCTGCACCCCACCCACCGCACCCAGTCGCGACAGCTCCCCGCTGCCCCGCGCCTATCGCGACGGACAGGCCTCCGTGGGGCGGGGTGGAGGGGGCAGCAGGCGGGGTAAGGGGCGGGCGGCAGAAGGGGCACTTACCGGGCGTGCAGTGCAGGGGGGAGGCCGGAGGAGGGACGGGTGAGGAAGGGGGCACCGCCGGCAACGGCTCCTTGGGGGCGGCGGCGGCCGCGGGCGCCAGGACGGGGGGCAGCATGAGGTACCGCTCGGGCTGCGGCAGGCAGCGCTGGCACACCGAGTGCAGGCAGGGCAGCAGCTTGGGCCGCCGGCTCTGGATGGGCTGCCCGCACACGCCGCAAGTATCCAACAGGTTGAGCGGGGCCGCGTCCCCGCCGCGCTCCGCCGGGCCCTGCCGGCTCTCGGCCTCGTTCTCCCCGCTCAACGCCGCCGTTGCCCCCGGTCGATCCGCCGGGCAGGGGCCCCCCGCCGTCGCCGCTGCCGCCGCTGCCACTGTCGCCTCTTCCATTGTCCTGCGCCGGCCGCCGCCGGAGCGCCGAAGGGAGGCGGGGCGGCCCCGTTGCCCCCGCCGCTTCCCGCCCGCGCCGCCGCCGCCGTCCTGCCCGGCCTCCGCCCCGCGCGCTGTTTGTGTGCCCGCCCCGGCAGCGCCTGCCCCGCCGCCAGCGGCGCCCCGCGACACGCCCCGCGACACGCCCCGCCCACGGGCCCGGGCCCACAGCCACGCCCGCCCCACCCCGCCCCTTTCGGGATCACGCCCCCCCCGCTGCCTCACGTGGGGCCAGCGCTTCCCCGCCCGCCCCCGGGAACCCGCCCGGCCACCGGAGGAAGCCCCGCCCTGCCCCGCCCTCCGACCCGCCCGCACCCCGCTCCCACAGAGCTCCTGCAACTGCCCAGGGCTCTTACCTCCGGTCCGCACACGCCGCCGAAGGGGCTTCCCACCGACCCGCTGGAGCCCTCTCAGCTCCAATGGCCGCGCTCTCTCTTGGCTGGGTGGGCAGCCTGGTTCCGAATACGAGGAAGAACTTCTTCAGTATGCGGGTGACCGCGCACTGAACAGGTTGCCCAGAGGGGCTGTGGAGTCTCCCGCACTGGAGATACTCAGGCACCATCTGGATGTAATCCTGTGCCATGTGCTCTGGGATGACCCTGCTTGAACTGGGAGGTTGGACCAGATGATACACTGTGGTCCCTTCCAACCTCACCCATTCTGTGATAGGCATTCGTCCCCTGGGCAGGGCATTAAAGAGGTCACCCTTCTCCCCACTCTGTGTGGATGGGTGTCTAGCTTTGGCCTGTGTTCGGTTTGAGGGATCACCACCACCACATGCAGCCATGAAGGTAATTGGTGATTGGTACAA
Organism: Empidonax traillii; assembly: GCF_003031625.1. NCBI lineage: Eukaryota > Metazoa > Chordata > Aves > Passeriformes > Tyrannidae > Empidonax > Empidonax traillii. Next base: position 1,527,331 of record NW_020955277.1, read on the forward strand.
TTATAAAGGTACAATGGAAAAGTACAATTCTGGTTTGGACACAACATTTTATTGAATCAAAGACCTTATGTATTGTGCTTGTGAAGCACTGGAACAGGCTGCCCAGAGAAGCTGTGGCTGCCCCATCCCTGGAAGTGTTCAAAACCAGGTTGGATGGGGCTAAACCACCTGGTTTAGTGGAAGATGTCCCTGCTCATAGCAAAGCAGGGTGGAAGCAGATAATCTTTAATGTCCCTTCCAACCCAAACTGATTTTGTGATTTATGAAGTATGCATGCAGACACAAAGCACTGCTTACATGTTGGTTGCTGGTCAATCATAAACTGATACAAGCTCCCCAGAATATTCAAGACATCTGTGCTTAAAATCCCAGCTAGTACACTTCCTGCTTCCTTGCAATCCCATTAAGACCCTAATATAGGTCCCACAATAAATAGGACTATAAAAAAGTCATACATGACAAAAGAGGAATTTCTTCAGCACAAGGAGCATTGTCATGATTCAGCTGTCTCACATCCATAATTTATCATGATAACAGGAGAACAATACAACAGTTTGTTTTGGGGTGGGGAAGCAGATTTAGCTTTACAATGAGGAATTGCAAAGAGATGAATGTCATTCCCTGCTTAAGAATATCAGTGGAGGGGACATACCATACATTCTCAACCCCTGACCTTCCTACACGTTGGGAAAAAACGCCACCAGAAACAGTCTCTTGAAGCACACCTTCTTCCTCTGAGCCCAGCTGCCTCCCTCTCTTTGCTAAGACTCACCAAGTGGTAGGATAGCACCCTGTTGTCCTCTCTCTCTGATCCCACACACACCGGTTGGGATACCCAACACCTTATGATCGTGTGCTAACAATTCCTTGTGACAGGAACTAACATGCTGAGAACGTGCAAGTGTGAATGATGTTCCAGAATTAAAGCTAAGGAGGATGCTACAGGTTCTCTAAGGCTAAAACAAAAGGATCAAAAACACCATTAGAAAGGGTATGTGGGGAAACAGGCAATAACTGAAGCATGTTTCATTAGTTTTAATAGATGGAAACTGCAGAAACAGTTTCATAAGATCATCAAATAAGATGATTTCTGAAACTAGTATAAACTGTTTCTCCAATAGGTGTCAAGACAGGAAAATAGCAATATTGTGTAACAGTACAAAGATCACCTGAGAAGGAACTGAGCAGATGCTCTGCTACAAATGATGGTGCTGGTGAGCCAGTATTCCAGAGATTAGTAAAATAATAGGATTATGTTTCCTGTAAAGTTTGTTGGCTTGAGATGTTTGCAAAGCTCACTCAAACTGCACTGTAAAATCTGTAGTTGCATAGCATCTGAACAGCATCTGATTTAAAATAAATGTTTGAACTTGTATAATTTGAATTTGAATGTAGAGTCTTCCTGTTAGTGGTAGCATATATTCGGAGTACTCAGGACAGGAGCAAAAAGGGTACAGAGGAACAGAAATAACCACCCTGAGGTAACCAGCTGTTCAGTACATGAAGACAAGGGATTGAGGGAAAAACCTTTTTAAGTGTAACTGCGTTGTTCAGACAGCACCGAGAGAAGCTGCACCCCGTTACACTCACGTGGGTGCACAGCTTTTAGGCCACAGCTACACGGTCCATCTGGCCATCAGGGACTCCAGGCAGAGCTGACTTGCGGCTGCTTGAAAAAGGTCATGCAGGCAAACCTGCCATGGGGCTATAGTGCTGTACTCTGTTTAGTCTGGAAACAGCTGATGGTTTTGTTTAGTTTCTGACAAAAGATGATTTCCTGGGTTCTCCAGTGTTTCACTGGGATGAGTCAAACCAACGAGGAAAGAACGAGGATGGTGAGAAGCTGATAGTCAGCTTAGGAACCATGGAAATCAAGATGACTAGATGCAGGGAACATCAGAACCTGAGGTTTCTTCCCTCTTCCACACTCACAGAAGAACCTCAAAGCTTCCTGTGCCTCTAACAAGTAACAACTTCCGTTTACAATTTGAGTTTTACTAGACCCTGTGCTTCTTCTGGACATCCCAATTAAAGCAAATTCCAGAAGATTCTACCTTCTGTTTAGATACACACTTTGCAACTGCAATCTAAATCTTTGCCATTTGTAATCTAGATTCCGGCAACATACTCCATAAGAAGTTATCATTCAGAAACTTCAGCTGCAGAAAGAAACTTCACAGCAGAACTTCTCAATGGAGGGCTCGTAACTAGGAGCTCCTTGCACTTAGAATTTACTTCCTGGCTCTGATTTCCTACTTTCATCCCTGGTTCAGTTTGTCTGTATTTCTAGATTTTGCAGCAGTCAGTCATTCAGACCCTACAGAATGCAACCCTTCCCTAAACCCTAAACATCAGCATGCACATTTCCTCCTCCTAAAACAGCAATGTGACACTAAATAGTCTCTTTCCAAAGTTTTTTTTTAGACCAAAATAAAGCCATGGAGCTTTGCTGTTTGATCCAGACAGCTCAGTTTAACCTTTATGTGGCAACAGTGAAGGAAGTGGTGAGGAGACTCAGCACTCCATGCGTATCATTAAAAAATGCTTTTGCCACTATAGTCATCCAAAAGGTAGATGTAGCAGCTTTTTGGCCAGACTCTACTACCAGCAACATAAAGCAGTCACTGGGAGGATCTGTACCAAAATACACAGCATTTACTGGTCTGGCTTCTTTTGACAAAGGGGTATCTTAATATATGTTTGGTTTTTCTGTTGAGTGAAATTCATAAAAAAGATGTCCACTGGAGTAAAGATGAGTGCATCAGGAGTTCACTGTTAGGGAGATTTAATATATTAGCCTTTCCAGCAACAGTAAAGGAGAACTTCACATGCCCAAACACCTGGAATAAGCAGTGAATGAACATACTGCTTCCCTAGTTCTGATGAATGAATTAGGAATTAATCTAGAATATGGCTCAGGCCTGTAGGCTGCCTTTTGGAACTCCACAATCAAGAACCCATAAAGCTATAGTAAACTACTTACTTGTCCTCTCACTCAGGATAGAGTGAGAGAAACCTGATTTGGGTAATTTTCTTAGGATTTTCAACTTTCTGGTTTTTGCACTTCACTCACCCAACATATACAGACACACACAAAAACCCTTTTCTTCCATATTGAGGAATGGTTTGTTAGGGACCTTTTTCGTGTCCTAATATATATGCTCTTTACCCAACTAAAATATTTCTTGAGCATCTGGCAAATAACCGCTGGTGCTCTTCTTTCGCAATTGAAGAGATTCACTTGACCAGCTTGGTCTCAGTTGGAAGCTCACACAGATGAGGCTGGGTCCAGCACCCTGGAGTGGGCCAGCTGCCATGTAATATTTCCAGTTCTCCACCCAACATGTCTCCACTGTAAACTATGGAATAGCAACACCTCTGCACAGTTTTTCATTGGTTTCATGTTCAGAGAAGACACTGGCTTTTGTAAATTAACCCTGGGTTCACCCCATTAGGTTCCCTTTTATGGAAAAGGAGCTTGCCCAAGGGGTGAGGCAACATGCCAGTTCTGAATGCCCAGTGTTTGATAAAAACTGCTGAAAATGACTGTGGTATTCACAAACCTATTTTCTTCCAAAATGTATTTTTTAGGGTTAGCCTTCACTTTCATAGAAAATTCCATAAACACATAGAAATGACATAGATAAACACAAACATATCCCAGTTAATGTTCCCTAACAGTGCTCTATCCAACTGTTTTATCAAACAGTTACAGGTCCCATCTCTGATCCCCAGGGGATCTTTGGAATCCTCTGTATCTCCTAGGGATGAGTAGGATGCTAGGACTGCAGAGATCTTGTGGTTCAAAATTAAATCTCTCCCCCCTTCCAATTCCCTGTGCTTACTGGCTGTGCAACCACAATGGAAGTGGGACATCCCAGTGTAGCAAGCACTGCCCAGCCCAGCCCTGATAATTTAAGAGTGCAGTTGCAAGCTAACCCCTGGTGAGTTAAACCCAGACATTCAACCAAATAATCAGGCCAACAGACCATATTCCTAAATTATCACAGGGCAGCTCCAAATCTGTCATATCCAGTTTCTTTTCTGACATGTAAAAGGCCAGAAATATCTTTCTGCAGCAGCACAAGTAACCTTGTTGGGTATTAGACTCATTTCAAGGAACTCGGGAATTATCCAGGGGGGACCACAGCTTCTGCTGATGAATCTCAGTAATCTCAGGAACTATAAAGTACGGGGTATAGTTGTGTTGCCCATGGTTAGAAATCCAGTAATAATTGATTGCTTGGCTCCCTACCTGTCTAAAGCACTTCCCTTGCCCCTGTTTCTTTACGTTATGAGGGTTTCTTATTCGGGGTCTTGTTAGCGTCAGTGCTGTTGGTAGAACAAAATGAAGCACTGCAAACTCCTCTTAATTTATGTACAGAACAGTGTGTCTCAAGTCACCTGGGTCCACTGGGAAACTTCAGCCCACCAGAATGAGATTCTGCCCTGATTTCATTCCAGAAGAGGGACTTCCTAAACTTCTTTTTAAGGGAAAATGGAAGAGGAAAAAAATATTGCTTTAACAGTCACTTACAGCATCAGTAGCAATGGTAGTAGGTGAATGTACATGGAAAGGAAGCCCTGGGTGATATCTTTTCACTTCTCTAGTGTGAAAGTTTAGCTGCAAGGAGAATCAAAGTTTGATTTTAACAAGAGATTCCCAGGTTTCAGGATGTGCTCCCATTTAGATTAGGAAAAAATTTCCCCAATTTTAAAATACTTTGTGAAGAAAATTTTGTGACATAGTCTGATTTGATTAAAAAGTATGCTTTCAATATGAATAATTTGTTTGGATTTTGATCTTTCATTTATTACTATGGTAAATAAAGGCTATACTGCAACATTAAGTACCTAGAATTTTTTTTTTGTCCAAAAATTACTTAAAGGACAACTACCAAATTACCAGAACTTTTACTTCAACTTCATGGTTTTCTGAAGCATTTTTAATTTAAGAGAAAAATAAAATTCCCCAAACTCTTCAGATTGCAAAGGAAGATGGTCATTATGCTCATTATCTGATTACCAGTATTCCTACTGACACGTCCCTTGCTGTCTCCACCTGTTTTTCAGTTACGCCTTCACAAATTGTGCCATTTTTTGCCCACAGATCTTTGACTGAATACCCACAGTAAGGTACGTTCTGTCCTTTTCTTATTCTTACTGAGTGTCAGAGGTTTATTTTTCCTCTTGTTGACAGCAGATCACATTAAATTACAAAGAACAGTCCAGGACCTAAAGTGCATTCTTTTTCACTTCTGTTCTGAAAAGTAACCATAGAATGGAGTTATGCAATGACATATTTTTTTCCTAGTGATTTTAAGGTCAAATATACTCAGTTTAAATGTAAAGGGTGTTTTTTAAAGTGTTATTCTATCTGTTAAGCTACTGCAATTTGCAATTTAAAGGTCATGATATTCCTTCCCAATCAACAGTACTCCTAATGTACCCTTAGTTCTCACTGGAAAGTCCCTTTCTTTCAGCTTAGCATTTCAGGGTTATCTATGTGAATCACATTAAGGCATCAGTTGGGAAGAATAGAATCTCTCTCTTTCACTTCATTTTAAATATTGTATATACTCAGAAATGCCCTACTTTGCACACAGGCATTACATCTGTGTGAGGGATTTGCATCAGTGTGACTAAATTGATTTTGCTGCATCATTGCATATTTGCCTAATGTCAACAAGGCCTTTACTGTTGGCTATGCTGACCTAAGAAAAATAAAAAAGTAGCATCGAAAACTTTTTTTAAGGTTGTTTGGAGATAGGATTCTGACTGTACATATAGGGAAGATAAGAAGGGTTTCTTTAGTTTTATATATTACTGCTTTAACAGAGTTGGTTTTCAGTGAAGCAAAGCTTATTAGAAAACACAGAGTCTATTTGAGCCAAAGGAACACACTACAAATTTCCTGGCAAAAAGATAAAATTAACCTTATTGTGGGTACTAAAATTTTTATTTGCAGTAGCAACTAGTTAGTAAATAAAATGTTCACCTCTTCAAAAGCCTCTGAGCTATTTCAAGTTCCTTTCTTGTTGTGTCCCAAATGTTGTCCCCACAACTAAACCAACCCCACAGTGGACAAGAGGCATCAGGACAAGCTGGAGCCGAACCAACTCTTCTGTTTTATTGCGCAGCTTCTCTGAACAGCCCTGAATAGAGGGTGGGACAATGAAATAGAGGATAAACAAGTTACAACCCCATGTAAAACCGCAGTGGACATAGGACTGTGTTATTTGGAATAACACCTTCCAAGCCCTTCATCTGTCTATGTCTGGACAGGCATCAAGACTGCTGCACATAAATTTCAAGGCTCTTGCCTTGCCTCTCAGCTGTGAAAGCCTTCTCTGCCATAGGAGGCATGGCAATGTGACACATTTAAGCCCCAAGCTTCTCTCCATTTCTTCTCTTTTTTCATTCTGCTGTCACTATTTTTGGTATTAATTCTTAGGGGATTACATGACAATGAAACTATTCATGGTATTAATTCTTAGGGTATTATATCATAATGAAATTAAAGGGAATAGATTACATATAGAGGAAATCTGGATAGATAATATCTAAACCCCACACATTTTACTCTTGGTTACCTCAAGACATTCATGGATCTAGGCAAATACTGAAGATCTAAGAGCATTTCCTTCTCAAACTCTTTGTGTTTGATTAGAGTCTGGGGCAGAAGGGTGGAAGACAGGCAAAGTTCACTTTGAATTTGCTTTTACACATGCAATTTCCAGCTGTACAGAAATTCTTTCCTGGGGTGACAGTATGACATACAACTCTTTTGGCAGTGTGCCAGTGATGACATGGTACCACTTTAGCTGCTCAAATGTTCGGTCATGGCCTGAACATAGCATGGCTATGCATTCCAGGTTTTTTGATGGGGCAGGAGGTTATCATTCTTTGGTTAACTGTTGGAAAGAAAATCTTTAAAAGTCAATGCCTATGCCAGCAGCAACTCTACTGCCCCTTCACGACAAAGTTATAGAGCATTGATGATAAGATAATGCCCATTTTTCAACTCCTCAGTCATACTCTCCTCTTGATTTAAAATAAAGGGATGATTCTTAATAGCACTATGATCAGAAACAGTATCTTACCATCTAAAAAAGAGCACATAAGGTGATGAATATTCCTCTAATTAGTAGAAGCTGAGATGCACACCTGTGGTTGTTGGTTCCACGCCATCTCTCTCTCAAAATATCTCAACCAAGTGGCCGTTGCTGGAGAGACCCTGAAGTATCACAGCCAACTCCTTCAATACAATCGGCTAAAGAAGGATTAGGCTGTAAGATCAGAGGCCTGTGGTTCACATGAATCAATAGATGTATATTGATTTAGGTTGTTACATGACTGGGGCAGTCCATTCTCTGTGTCCCTCTGACAGATTTGAGAGGAAAGTGTACATGCTAAAACTTTTACATCCTGCTCCTTTACACTGGTATAGCAATCAGTAGAACTTGACATTTACATAATCCAAAATACTGCATGCTGGCACACTGGCAAAACTGAAGGGCTTAAGAGTGATACCAGCTTTTGTGTCTGTTGATTTGTTTTATTTAAAATTTGTAATATTAATAGAGGAGTCAAAATGAGGCGTCAACTGTGTTGGTATGAACCTTTGGGATTTCTGGTAGGGAGAGAAAAACAAATGTATATCAGGCATATTTTAGTTGTATTTCCTATAAAACCTTTAACGTGCTGTTACACCTTTTAGAAACATTTCAACCACATATGAAACCAAGTTTCATATTCTGCCCCTCTTAGATTAGAACCTCAGTACATATTTTTGCTTATGCTTGGAGCAGTGTGAGCACTGTGCAGCCATAAAATACTGTGACAAAACACGCTCCTTCACTCACACGAATATTTCCATCCTAAATCAAACATAAAGCAAGCAGAGTTTGACCTTAAATTGGATAGCTTCGTCAAAAGAAGCCATGTATTATAGTCACAGAAACCTGATCTCCAGATCTGTGGAGCTGCATATTTATGATTTTCCAATGCTTGAATAGATTTTAAAATAAACCAGTCTGTAAATACAAGGGAAAATCTAACTGCAGCGTTATGAAGTTGTGCTATGCAGCACTCCAGATATATTTTCTTCACAACTCTATGGAACTGAGGGCAATATGTAACGAACATCTAATTTAGTTCTTGTACTTCTATTCAAAAAAGTCATATTCCAAAGGAATATTTTAGTAATCTACCATATAATGAATTTTAATGTATTTTTTGAAGGCATCATTCAACATTTCAGCTAGGATCAAAGGTTGTGGTTCATGCATCAGAGACATACTCTGGAATTAAAGACAGCTGGATTGACTTTAATATACATCTCTCTCTCTCTCTTTATATATATATATATATATCTATATGCATCTATCTATATATATCTATATACATATATCTCACATACGCACTATTTTTCCCAGGGAAGTATGTAGCTCTGTTTGCATTTGCACAGAAATTGCATTTTCTTGTCCCATGGGCTTGTTGTGAGGGACCTCAAAAACTGAGAATGAGATTTCTCACATGCTGTTGTAGTTAGATGTCATATAAAATAAGCAGCAGGCAGATATCCTAAATGTTAAAATGAAGTTGGAATTCAGAAGTAATTTCTAATTTGCCATTATTGGCATCCAGTAAAAGATTAAAATAATGAGAATGTAGCAATTTTTTTCTTGATCTCAAGTAATAACTTGGTGTATTTTGCTCATACCTTCAACACACATAATTTTCATTTCAGATATTGAACAAAACAAACTTTTCCCAAGTTATTGCTCTTACACAGTATTATGAAAAACATAGCAAGGATACTTAAAATTCAGATTATCAGCAAATATGGCTCAGCATAACTCCACCAAACTATCTAGAACTAGACCAAGCTGGAATTCCTGACAGTCTGTCCTAGTGTTCCTAGTCATAGTTTCACAGTTACTGAGAGCTTAGTTTACCTTTACAAAATAAATAATTTTTTTCTTAGTTTCTGCTTGATTAATCACAGGTGAGTGACAAACTGGGAAGAATTAATGCAAAGCCAGACCTGAATAGTACTAATATCAAGCAGTGAACACAACTCCTTTTCCCTTGAGAAAATTTAATAACCAAAATAGAAATGGTCAAAAAACGTACAATAATTTAAAAAACCCACTGTTTTCTGATAAAGGGGGATAGCTATGATAAAACTGCATAACAGCATAGTCAGAAAATAGGAATTGTCAAAAAATGTACATTAGCTTAAAAAATTCCACCATTTTCTGCATAACAGAACAGTCAGTTGTCCACTGATTTGTAAAAGACAAGACAGAAGTTGCTTTAAATTATTTATAGTTATTCAAAAAGCCAGTGCAGAATTTTTCCATTTTGTGGTTTTTTTACAGTTTTGCCCAGATATGAATGCTAAATAGCTCAAGTTAATGATTCCGGCTCTTGCTGCTGGAACAATGCCAGGCCAACACCTTTGACAGTTTTAGATGCATTTGTTAATGGTTTTCTTTCACTTTCCTACCTAATTTTTCTTACATGCATTCTTTTCTATCAAAAAAAAAAAGAAGAAAAATCATTTTTTAGCAGTATCTGTGTTTCCAGAACCTGCAGACAGTAGGAGCCTTCACCCTCCAATAATTTTTAGCAAGTGTATTTACTGTTAATATTCCATTTCAGTCTTTTCATTCCTTTACTCACATTTTGCCACACTGGACTGCCTTCTTCCCAATGTTGCTGCATTCCTGTTGCAGCCTTTAAGATTTCCCACCAGTGTGCTGACTGCCATATAGCAATCACATCCCAACAGTGTCATGGGCTTGTGTCAGATCAGAGCCATGCAGGAGTCATGTTAGATATACCACACTCATCTCATTTGATTGCCTGTGATGCACCATAGCCGAGGCACAGGGTTATATTAAGAAAAATGCCTAAGGACTTTTAGAGGAAATGGAGGGAGTTGAAAAAAACCACTATTTCAAATAAAAGAGAAGAATCTCTTCCATTTCAATAACGTAGAGGAAAAAAAGAAACTCTGTTAATTATATTTCAAGCTACTGAAATTTGAGTGATTCAGAATTACAAGCAACCAGCAATTACCTCTCATGTATGCATTGGTCTTGACAGTCCTTCCCTCTTCAGGCTGCAGTCCTGTGCCCATCACCATCTTGGCAGAGGCTGGAAATACTGTAATCAGGCAGTGGAAGGAAACAAGGCAAATGTGCACCTATGCTTTGGGTTCCATAAGAGCCGGTGTATTGGAACCGAAGAGTACCGAGAGCTTTTGGGATCTCTCTGTAACCTGCTCAGCCAAGGATGTCGCTCTATGTTGGGTTAAAAGTCCTTCCTCTCAGGTTGCATAGGGAGCACGGTTTAGTCAGTGGGGAGAAGAGGAAAACAAAGTGACAGCCCAGGTAGAAACACTCCATCTGTTTGGCCAGGCTAGAGCCTGGAGGTCATAAAGGCAGCACACATTTCAAGCAGATTTCTCTGCAAGAGGGAAACAACTGCTTTAAGGCTTAAGGTAATGGGCTGTTTTTAACAGATCCTAATGCCTAACACAAAATGGGAATGAAAGGGGGGGAAAAAAAAAAAAAAAAAAGAGAGAAAACCTCCCTTATTTGACCAACCTGTAATTCTTTTCCAATGGACTTAAAATGTTTAGGTGCAAAGAGGTATCCCTGGCTAGCCTTTCATAGCCTGCACATGGAAATAAATATAACTTCCCTGTAGTGGTTCACTCCAGTACATCCTGAAACAACTGATTGCTCTGGTTTGCTTGCTAATAAATACATATAAATATTAAAAATAAAACAGAGACACAATGAAATCTGCACACAAAGCTATATAGCAAGAGGCAAGAGTAAACAATGGTTATTGGGCAATACAGAGTACCTGGAGAATAAGATATTTCCATAATTTTATTATTTGCAATCATATGGAGAGACATTTCAAACACAAAAAATGCTCTGTCTTTTAGATTTTGTTCCAGAACTTGTTATTACGGAACAGTTTCCTAAAGAGCAAGTAAAAATAAGCTTAAAAATATATAAATAAATTATTCATGGTATCCACTGAAGAATTTTGCTTAATACAATGAGGGTAGGCTGCCATCCCCTTCCATAAAAATATTACCTATGACAAGGAAAAAGAGCAGACGTAGTTAATACAACATCTATTGTTCTGATGTTCACTGGCCATCTCATAGAAATTAGATGCATTTCTATAAAGCCACCACAATTGCTTTTTCCATTTTGCCACAGTAGTGCAAACTGGCAAGTTAGTGGATAGTTGATTGTGCAGCTTTGGCTGTTTATATCCAAACATAAAATGAGTTGTCGTGCAGAATGATATAAGGGGATTTAACTTTGCTGAGTCAAATTTCAGTAAAATAAACAGACCCAGAGGTCAAATGAATTAAAGGTATTGTGTCACTGTAATAAAACTATATTGCTAAACAGGTTTTGGATACAGTTCGAGGTTTCAAATGCTTGTTTATTCCTGTGGCAACATAAGCCACACCAAATCTTTTAAACCCTTTATTAAAGATCTAAAAAAAAAAATAAGGGGAGGAAAAAAGAATAAAAATATTCAGAATTAAGAAAAACAAGGCTTTCATTTTTTAAAAAAAATCCAGTTTTTTTTTCCTGTTAAAAGTCTATGTGAGCAAACCACCATTGTTTAATAGGCTTAAAGACATAGTAAGAAACAAAAAGTATTGGGGTTTTTATCTCAGAAAAGAGACTTATTCAGTTCTCTGAGATGGGCTGGAATTTCTGCCAGAGCTGTTGTTAGAGTCCAGTCCTTCTCTGGAGAGGCAGGCAGTATGGGCACAAGAGCTGCAGGGGAAGGGAGGGAACTCAGCCTCTCACTCTGGTGTTGGCACTGAATAGCAAATTCATTGCTAGAAGAATTCCAGGACAGCATATTGTCTGTTGGTCACATGGACACATGGACGCTGCAGCAACATCCTGCTGTCTCTAACACGGCTTTTTGGACGCTGTTTATTAACAGTGTCTCAGCAGCTCTCCAAAGGACAGTTTAATATCTCAAGCAGGTTTTTCTTAAACAGAAAACAAAGGCAAACACAAACGAAAAAAGAAAGAACAAGGGAGGGAAGGAAAAACACAAACCAAGCTGCTGCACTTCTACTGCCTACCTATCTTTCTGCAGCCTACCTTTCTGCAGTTTGGGTCAAATTAAGCATCCTTGCAGCTCAAGATTAGGGGCACCAGAGAGGCAGAATAGCCCATCCACTCAAGATTTAGCTCATTTATGAGGCTTACTCTACAGGATATCTATTTTGTCCCTGTGACAGCAAAGAAAGATAGTTGGGTCTTGAAGCATGTCCTGCCCTCACACAACCCCTCTCCCTTGCAGTCTCTGGTAGGTAATGTGGTTTGTCCTAAGGTGGGAATTGCAGGAGGAGCTGTCTGGATGCTCACATAATTAATGCATTCCAGAGATGGGGGAGCTGTGATGATTGTGACTGACTTTTATACACATTGCCCTGCAAAAGGGTATAAAATGCAGCTGGAGACTAGGCCAGTCAATCTCCCAAGGCTACAGGCAGCTTCCAGATGGATCCCACCCTAGTAGGGATGCCTGCAGGGTATATCCAGCCCTAAGATGGGAACACTCACTTTTGGATGAATTGAGTAAAAGCACTAAGATCCAGCCGTATACAGAGATAAAATCCTAAAGCAGCTCCATAGGTGCTTTGCTGCTTTGTAATTGTGCTTTCTGCAAGGCTAAAGGCTCCAAACCTGCACATTTCCAGCTGAACCTGGTTATGTTATAACCCTTTAGATCTGATCATATTATACACTGCATTGGCAGTATTTAGATACTGTGTTAGCAATAAATCTAAGTACAGTAATCCATAGGATGAGTGTCATACTTCTCACATTGGACCAAGAGTCTTCTCTCTACTACTCTGCCACAGTCCCACTGAGTCTAGTCTCACATTTTTCTTCTTTACTTGACATGATTTCAGCAAAGTCCTTGGGGCTTATCACCAGGTCTTGTTTTCTTGAAAAAGCTGTCATTTTCTGTTTAATTTTTACTGATCTTTGCAAATTGTTTTATGTAATAATCTGAACTGTACACTGATCACCTTGAACTACTTAGAGGGTAGGCCTTGGCACAACAGGATCTAATTTTTCTTGTTTGCAAGGACATGCCTTATCTTCTCTAAGGAATGAAAGTCTGCATAATGGCCACTAAAGATATCAGAATGCTTTTTCTGAGATTAAATTTATTAATGTCATTGTCCTGTCTAAACAATATGAAATTGTATAGTTCAAGACTTTCTACTTGACACATGTTCTCAAGGGAAACAAGCGTAAAACAACTCAGACATGTCTGACGTGTCTGTCAGGCTGTAGGGGAAAATGTGCTGCGGTTAAAAATTCTGGTGTCTTCTGAGACAAAAGATAAATCTTGCAAGTTTGGTGCAAGGACTTAAAATCTCATAGAAGACAGCTTTTGTGTCAATGACGTGTTGGTTTTATCCTCATTAAATAAGTGTATGAAAACTCATGGTGCATGACTTTGGTTTCAACAGCAAACTTTCCTAAAAGGTCTCCTTTGCTATGGATGGGCATCTGCTACCATGAGCTGTAAGAGGTCTAGGCAACCTAAGGGAAAGCAGGGGTCTTCCTTCCTCTGATCCCAGCATCCTAGATGTCCAAATCAAGAGTACAGAAGACAGTTGTTCAAATGCACTGTGAAGAAATTCTCAGGCAGATATACTGGATCCCAAACCTGTGCTAGATATGGAATGGGGTCAGGAGGAGGAATTGGGGAGTTAGGATGGTCCAGCCAGGTAGATTGGAAGCAAAGAATGTCATAATGGGGAATGAGCAAACAGCTAACCAGACTGGGAGATTAGGAGCTGGATCTAATGTGACTTCCTGTAGGAGAAGGTGGAGTCCCGGGATGAAGTGGGGAAAGCAAAGGACAAGGATGGCAAAAGGCTGGAGGAGACACTTTATATTGGAATCCATCTGATTACTTGTCACCCCAGGCAACAAGCAGAACCTCAGTTTGTGTTTCTCACCAGTGCCCATCAGCAATCCTCTTCTGGGAGTGCTTTACTCAGAGGATGACAACCCGCGGCTGGTAGTGGCACTCTATTAGCTCAAGTAGCAGAAATCTGTGCTGATACTGCAGTTGTTAGTCCGCCAAGGAAAATGAGGTACCGTGACAAAATTCATGTCTTTCCAGCTTGTTTTCATTTTTCTATCTTTTTTTTCTGTATGAGAAAATAAATAAAGAATTTGTTAAAGAACATTACTGAGATTGCTAAGTAAAGCAGTTGAAATTGGAAATAGCAGATTGAAATAAATTATGTTTATTCTGTTTAATTAATTTTCCTAATGTGATATTAGGAGCTTATCTCTCCTGCTTATCCCATTGTGGTCTAATAAGTAATTAGCCTAAACTCATTTAGAGCAGAGAATATGCTAATACAACATAAATATTTCTTCCAGTGTGTCTTTTTTCATGTCTTTGCTACACAGGCTTATTTTGTGCTCTCTGTGAGTTAGTACAGTGGAAAAACAAGAATACAACTATGCAGTCATCCTGATTTATCTGTTTTGGACATTGTGCCTCCTGCCCTTGCATTTAATCTCAGTTGGTTTTTAGGCTGTGCACTCTGGTCACACACTCTTTCCATCTAAGTGTGGTATCCATAATATTTTGAAAGCGATTTATGGAAAAATAATGCCATGGTAATTTTCTCAAATATCTACAAAATATAAAGGACCCTTTGCTCATTTAGAGGAATGGCTTAATGCTGCCTAAGAGGAAAAGGAATAGCTATTAATATTTTTCAAAAGAAAATAGGGGCCCATATTTGCATCTTGGCTCACATTCCCTCTCTCTTTGAAACAAGCCTTGATGTTGCAGCTTATGTAAGCTACAGCTGAACCTGCCAGATCAACCCAGAGAGACAAGGTCTTGTATCAAAAGTTATTGTTTTCAGAGGTTAAATTAATCCAATATTACTTCAAGAAAACTACCGAGATTGTTGAGGAGTCTTAGCTGTTCCTAAGGTTTGCAGCTGCTCCACCCAACCAATAGCCTGTGCAAGAGCAGAGCTGCAGCTGGAATCTGAAGGAGAAATCGTTTATTAGCAGATTACAACAAAAGGTGTATGTCGCCCAGTTGTTCTCTGTGGTGGGGGGGTCTCAGTGTGGAGCTGGCAGTTGTGGCTGCAGGATCAGGGTGTGGGAGGAGGCAGGGCAGGGCAGGGCAGGCAAGCATGCCACTTGCCTAATTTTGTCCTGAGTTAGTGCTGGGAGCTTATCTCCACTTCTTGTCACTGCCCGGCCTGTTAGGGAATTAACCCAACCTCATTTACATCAGAGAATATTCTAATACAGTCTAAGTATGTCTTCCAGCCTATAATTGAGTGCTCTAATTATATAACAAAACCGAATGTCACAATGTAGATTTGCTTCATCACGGCTGTGTTCTGGGACCCATGACCTTCAGCTTGATGCTTCCACTGCATGAAGGCAGGATACTTGAACACATGACCTCACCCAAAGAACAACATATGTTGTATGATTACATACAATGTGCCCTTGTATTCCTGGTGAGGCTGGTGTGAGCTATGCTTTATATCCCCTTGCTGCTGTCAGCCTTGCAAGCAGCAAGTGATCCAGGCAATGACATTTCAGTCAAGGCTTCTGATTCCAGAAAATAAGCCTGTTCTTCAAAGCACCCCCATTCAGAAAAGTGTGGACATACACACAAAGCTAATCTTCAGTAGGTACTTAATAAGAAGACGCACACTTAAGAGCCCCTCCTGTGAATAAGGTTTTTTGCTTCAACTGCTATGTACATAGAAATACATATGGGCCCTAGTAGACTCCCAGCATTATGTACATATATATATATATATATCTATCTATGCATGCATGGATGTATATATGTATAGATACATGGATAGATTGTTACAGTTACAGTTATTTAACTTGGAGAAAAAGAACAACCTCGTTTTTGAAACGAGGTTAAACCTCTGTGAAAATAGTGAAAAAAATCTCATTATGAAGACATATAAGAAACAGTGATGCTCCTTTATGGAGGCAGATATCTAAAATAACAGCAGTCTGTACTCAAAACACAGACACAGGCTGCTGCTCAGGACATAGGAATATATATAGCACAAGAAGGTGGAAAAATTTCACCAGCTACCATTGAGGAATCTGGGCTATGTGTGGGCCTGATATTATGAGAAAAGTAAAAGAAGGCTGAGAACAGACTGTAGAGATTTACTTTTTTAAAGAAGCATAGATTTAGTGAGCTTGTGTTAAAACTTGGCTAAGAAAATGTCTGGGAACTGTAGCAGAAACAATATATCCTGAATATATTCAAGGTAACAGGAGTCTGTGTGCCCTCTTATATCAAGGGCGTCACCTCAAAAAGCACACTCAGATCTAAGCTCAAGATTAATAAGGTGAAGCTGAAACAACTTGGTAGATGATGCAAATAAAAAAGGACTACTTATTTTATAGATACTAGTAACCTTGCAGATCAACACCATATTGCACACCCAAATATTTATGGTTAAACAGCGGAACTCTCTCCAGTACAACACAGTTTAAGATCTCTTGTTCAGTCTAGGTAATGAAAATTAACAATCATTACTTACGACACAATTGAGCTCCAGATGCTTTTGAAGATACATGAAAGGCAAAGCCCCTTTAATCAGAAATCATGTAATTGCCACTGTCCTATGTCTACCTGAGTCCCACACTTGCCAGCTCTTCTTGGCATGGACGGTTTTTCCCCAGTCTGTCATTACGTGGCAACGGTGCCTTGGCAGCAGGTCCCTGGCTCCTTGAAGCATTTGGTGCAGTGCTTTAGCCTGGACATGAGCTACTCTTTGCACCTCTGGAGCAAGAACATTATTTTTCTCCCCTTTGGTAAGGTTTACAATGATTACCTCCAATGGTAGCTCATAAAACAAGCTAGCCAATGCAAGTCTTGCTCCACAGAGGAAAAAAGGCAATTATGGAGAACATACTGGATCCTCTTAGTAGCCCTTACATTATTCTTACTGTGGAAGCTTGTGTCTTCCATTCCTTTCCATCATTTGTTCTTGTTTCTAGTGGACACAGTTGAAAGTGATCACCATCATTCCTATCAGGTAGGTCTTCCTAACATCTCTAATAAGTATTCTTTTCCTCACACACATTGGTCTCCACTGGATCATCTTGAGGGGGAATTCCTGGGGACTGCCATCCAGAGAATGCACAATGATTACATCCTGTGCTCCCTGTTGACTCTGGTGAAAGATGAGGTGGTGGGTTGTTCAACTTTGCTGAGACAGAGAACAACAGTCAGACTTTTGGGGTTTTTTTTCAAGGCATCTAGTTTTCTAGCATCTTTGATGTCTGTATTTTTCAGGGTCTATTTTAGCTTTGTAGTTACATGTAAATAATAATTTTTTTAAGTATTGTTTTCATTCTGGAACTGAATATCTTGAATTTCCATATGCTGAAATGAGTAGGAGTGGTGGAAGACTCTCCTATTCTTTCTGTCAGTTCCTTCCTAATTACTTGGAACTGGGATATAGATAGAACAGGCAAGATACTCTACTTCCCCAGAATTTGCATTTTCTAACATGAGTTCGATTTTTTGGCATTAAGCGTTCAGGGATGTTTGCTTTGGTAGTTTATTTTGAATCCTGTTTGGCTTACTTTTTTGTTAGGTTATGTATCTTCACAGGTTTTTTTCAGGTCTGTGTAACACAGTAACATAGTGCACACCTTCATGATACGTGCAATCCACCCCACAGTATGCTGCTACTTGTGCTGCCTACACAGTAGCTGTGTGGGATAATGCTAAACAGCCCCAGAAGGCAAATGTACCCTGATTCCACACCAGTGTTCAAAGTGAACCAGTCTCTTACTTAGATGGACTCCCAGATGCAGCCATCCACCCCTCTCTGCAAGGCTGTGATGATGGAGTAAGAGCTGAGTGCTGAAGTTCCACATGGCATTCCTGAGGCTGATGTCAAGTAACCTTAAAAAAAAAAAAAAAAAGAAAATCAGTGAAGCTGGTGATGAGCAAAGCATGTCATTGCACATGTTCTTTCAGGATGCTTTTTTGTGTGAATATCCTGTTTTCTGGGCCTGAGTCCCAAGGCTGTTCTCTTCCAATTCTGCATCCATCATCTGTGTCATCTTGTGTGCAATTTGCATCTTCCACTGCAAATTACCTCCCCCATTGTGTAGGGCAGAGAGACACTTTCCTAGTCTCACATTTTAGTATTTTAACAACTCTGCGTTTCCTCTCATCAAAATTTGGGGGGTTTCCCAGGTTTTCTTTTCAACTTCTAGAATTTCACTTCTGCAGTGACATCATGGGCTCTTAGCATTTCTACCACAATAAAAATGTCTCTCACTGTATTGTTGCTGCTACCTACTGGACTGCAGCTTGGTTTTCTGATATCACCGCTGCACCAACGGCAATCTCTTATGAGGTCAGATCATCTCATGTCACAGAATCTCATGTCAAAGTAGGGCTAACTTTTTGCTGCCAACTTCTTTAAAATGCTTTGATTATCTGTAGTATCTCTGTTGTACATATTTCCCTATCTTTGCTTTTGATCAGCCCATTTCCTGTTTGAACTACCCACACAGGATTTTTGTAACTTGGTAAACAAGATCTGTGGTTTCCTACCATGGCCAAAGTTTCAGTTTCAAGTGTTAGGCAATTTGATACATCTCTGTTCATCTTTCCTTGGACATTATTAGTCAGTGACTTTTTGCTCTCACGTTCCTTTCTGTAATTCCACACTTTTCATCAGCCTTAGCATTATAGAATTTTTATTTTTGAGGTTTTATTTTCTTTATGATTCATCCTTTCTGGGCTTACCAGTTTGCTGTTCTGCCTGTATTAAAGCTGCTGCAGATAGATCACATTGTTTTCATGAAGCAACAAGGCAAATGTAATGGCTCGTTCCCACTGAGAGGGCCCTGCCCACCCTTAACTCCTTCCAGTCTTAACCACATGTTCCCACCTCCTCCTCATGCTGTGGTGCTCATCTGTCTCTTATTGAAGTAGTTCAGCTAACTAAATCAGCAGAAAGCCAACCAGTTTAAAAAAACTAATCAGCTTTTGTCAGGTTGGTGAGCTGAAACAGCTCACAGTGATGTTGGACAAGGGCCAGCCCTAGCTCAAGAGAGAAACTAGGAACACCAGGACAGGAACTGGAGAGAGACAGGATCACCTTACATAGACGGTAGCAGCCTAGTTTTACAGAGACTTGGACACACTGTGAAATGTCATAATGAGCATTTTCCCTTCGTGACACGATTTCTCCACCTCACCTACCCTTGACTACAACAGTAACTTAACTTGTAGAATCACTGAGCGACCTGAGCTGAAGGGGAATTCAGAAGGTCTCTGGTATGTTCACCTGTTCCCTTGCAGGGTCAATGCTTAGCTTGGACCAAGCTGGTCAGGGTTTTATCCAGCCACATCTGGAAAACCTCCAAGGATGGAGAGTGCCAAAGCTCTCTGAGCAGCCTGTGCCAATGATTAATTATCCTCACAGTAACTTTTTTTCTTCTTATAAATCTGAACATGGTCAAAGTGAGAATATCATGCAGCACTCTTTTGTTTTCAGCTTCATACCACTGATTTCTAAGTAATTTTGCCTTTGAAGTCCATCCTTACCAGACTATTCTGCTTGGCATTATATAGACCATCACTGATACCATCAGTTATATAGCACATCTGACCCTGTGTGGTGTTCTTGTTAGTAGCTATTTCTGAGTCTTTTTGCCATCTGGCAAGACTCATATGTTTAAGCCAGCAAAGTGCTTAAAAATACATCAAACAACAAGCACAGATCAGTCTGTCTCCCATCATTTTGGTAAAGCTTTCACAGTCTTACTATTTTAACACAAGGCCTAGGTAGGCTGTACGACCCCAGCTCTGCTTTACTAAAAAAGGTTGCTAACCTATGAGTGATAGTGTATAAACTTAAGCCATATATTAAAAAAGCTGAAACGAGGACACAAGTGAAATTGTTGAGCCTGCAGCAATCACTCGAGGACTGAAGAAAAAACTAACAACTGAAAAAGCTCTAAAACCCTGAGGAAAAAAAAAAATCAAATAGAAAATAGCAATTCAGCAAAACTGAGGACCATTCTATGGCAAGGAGCAGTGGAGTCTGGCACTTCCCCATGTGATTACCATCTGCCTGACCAGCAGAAACCCAGTGGTTACGTGCATCAGAGGAAGTGAGGGCATTAGTGCCAAAGCTAATAGCACATTACTCCCAGCCATTTATTGTGTGTACAATCCAACAAATAGCATAATTGTTCTGTACTCATAAATTGTGTTTGTGATCCTGCTTTCGACCCTCCACGCACGGGAAAAGACATCCATATAAAAGTGACCAAATATGCTAAGAGGGTTATACTACACCACTGCTCTATCCATTTCTTGATTATTACATTCATCTTTGGTATTCAGATTGCCCATGAAAAGAAACAGGCTCAGCTTTGGTATTTTTTAATTCCTACTATGAAGGCCATTTTGGAAGTACATGTTTGTGTTCTCCACATTTCTCTGTCACTGCCAATATTGTGCAATATCCATTTGGCATGCTCAGATCACCTGTTTTGTTGGCACACTTCCTTTTCCATCCTAATTGCCTGCCTTCCTGGGGTGACTCAGCCTGCAAGCTGGCTGGCTCACCCGTCATTGCCCCTGTCATCCGCACATGGATGTGTGTCAAGGCAGGATATGGGTGGAGATGGAAGCACAGCCCAATTACAGAATCAAGAATGCAAGGGGTAATGCATGAAATTAATATTGGTAGAGGGCAAACTCTGGCTTTCTTCCTCAAATCCTAAACACTACCCACCTCAGGATGACTTCCAGCAGAGCAAAGAATTGGACTGGTGTTGCAGTCCAGGGAAACAGTATTCACAGACACATAACAGAGTCAGGCAGTTCATTGTGTAATCCATTAGCCAAAGAAGCTAGCCACCAAAGCTGGAAAAAAAGAAAAAGAGAAAAAAATTAACTAGGAACAAATGTAAAGGAAAGTTGTTTTTTGAAGTTGAAATAAGCTATCACTTTATTTCAGCTAAACAAGATTGTTAAAAAAATGAATTAAACAATGGTGGGAATGTCAAGGTTTGGAAGAAAATGCTGAAGAAGATGGAGGGATGAGAAAAAGTGACAATTTGGTTTGTGAAGCCGCATGCTGTCCTGTAGCGAGGTCAGCTGTAACCCTGCAGATGCATCAAGGAGACAGTTGTTATGAGTTTGGGGAAGGAAGGAAGGGTGAGTCTGCTGTCCTGTACGTTTTTACTGTGTGAGCACCCCTCAGTGACTGGCCAACACCTGATGATCTGCCCAGCAACACAACCCTGGCAGCCAGCCAGCACTTGGTGATTTAGTCCAGCAGCAGCACTGAAAAATGTCTGTCTCCAATGGTGAATGGATCAGCACAACTGTGTGACCTCACCAGGCTCAACACAGTCAATGACGCACTTTCGGCACACACGCAGTTGTTTATCAAGGCATACAAACATGCAGGGCTGCTACCACCTCAGATCAGCAGAGGTAATTTTAACATACGCTGAAGTCTTCTAGAAGCCAAAGGAAATGAAGTTGCAACTGAAATTTGGGCATAAGCATAAATGGCTGCCAAACTGCGGCCTGTATACACCACCTGATGCCTGGTGTTGTATGTTTTCTGGTTTACAAATTTTTTTTAAATAACCCATCAGGTCTGAAACTACCCAAACTCTCTTGTAACAGGAACGGGACCTTTTTGTTCTCAGATGTAATAAAAAATAGTTCAAAGAAAATGCGTAAGTTATGAATAGGTGACGACATATAGCTTTTCAGAATTGAGAAAGATTACTTTTCCATGCTTAGAATTAACTTTGATTAACCTTATTAATTCCCATCATTAATCATTGATGCAAATGAGCAGCTTCTTGGAGGAGAATGGGACCCAAGTCACTGTTGGACCTGAGGGAATGGCAGGTGCAGTTCATCTTCTCCAGCCCCAGAGCTGTACAGGCACCAAACAGCTAACATTCTCCCACTGATCACAAAGCCCACAGGTAGCCCAAACAACCTGCCCTTTCTCCTACAAAACTGGCTGAAACTTTAGAAGGAGCTGGGACTACTGGGAGGATGATACAGACACAAGGTGTGAACCCAAGGATACTGAGCTCCAAGTATTCCACTACGAATATATCTGTTAACTACCAGTGGTGTCCCCTGATGGGACCATATCAAACCAATATTTAAGAAATAAATAATTTAATCACTCACAATCTAGTAAATCCTATTGGCATCATATGTAGGGCATTATAACACATTATGAAGGAAGTAATAATTAATAGCTAGATAAATGGGAAAAAGGATTAAAATGCATTGATGTCTTGAAAAGAATAGATCATGCTAGAAATCATTTTCTTTAATAGAAACTGAGACAAACATGCTTTCAGGCTCCTGGAAAAAAATTGCATTTGGTATAAATCAAGCCTCAACGAAAGGATTCAATGCTGCCTGTATAAATATGTCACACTGGACATGGTGTGCATTCAATACCACCCTATGGTGATATGCAACATCATTTAGGAATGCATAACATAGATAATCAGCAAAAAATAGATCAGTGAGTAAGGCTGACCATTATCCCTCTTCCTGCTTACACCCTCAAGTCTTTAGAACACACTGTTTGAGTGTGATAAGCTTTACCATTACATTTCATAGCTAAATTGTGATTAGTGTATGTGATATATACAAAGTCACATGTGATGGACTCCATAAGCCTGTGAAAAATGTGGGCCAAATTAAACTGAGGACTATGGAGAGAGAACACCGGAGAAGTTAAGATATGACCCCAGGAAATGGGTGAGGAGAAGAGGAAAAAGAGAAGAGGAAAATGTTCCTTCTAAAGGAACTGGAAAAGGAATTCAAATATGAGAAAAGTGGGATGATGTAGGTTTGAGTGAATCCTCAGCACCAAAGACACCATATCCAGCTCAGGTGCTCCAGTACATCACCACCACTGTCCTAGTTATTAATGTGGCAGTTCAAAGTGAATTGTCACTAAACCAAACAGACACTCACTGTCTTGTGTGTAAGTGGGAAGGGGTGTTATATCCTTTAGTAAGAACAGGATGACTTGTGGTTTGTGCAGCCTACCCCAAATTCAGACAGATGGAGTAAAAACTGAACACAAAGTCCTTTCAGCCCTAAGAGATTATCAGTGTAGGAAGATACATTTACCCATTTTTCTGGACAGCTATCCACAGACTTTCTCCTCCTACATCCTTACTGAAACCTCCAAAATACAACATAGATTCAATGTACTATATTCCTCCTTCTGCTATTCCATCTGGTTACGTGCTTTTGTAGGTGATAACTTAATGGTTGCCACCAGTACTTCCCGGGATTACACAGTTGTTTTTTTTCACAGTGCTTCCATCAACTCATGCCCTTCCTCTGAGAAAGAAGTTCTAGATTTAGGTTAAACCATAGTGATACAAAGGAACAGTTACCCCCAGCACGGTTCTGTGGATTGAACACAGAGGCTGAATCAAGACATGTTTTCTTCATAAAAGTGTATCACTGCAGCAAGAGCAGTCCACTGATCACTTTAGGAAGAATTAATTAGAGACAAAAGAGATACTGAAAGAGCCTGAGCTAAATGGGCAAAAATAGAAAAAAAGGGACGAAGGTGGCTGGGAAAGGGAGGCAGCTACAAAAGAGAAAGAAACACTGAGTTAACCAAGAGGAGAAAAAATATGTTACATTATTTTATACATCATCATTGACAAAATATATCAATATCAGCAGATTCCTGGCTGGATCTGTGGCAAGCCCTGCATCTCCATCCCTCCAGCCAATGGTGAGGGAGCTGCAGGCACCTTTGTTTCGCTCACTTGGCAAGGAGTGGCATAGTGGGGCCCTTGTTAAAGTCCTAGAGCGGTTTAAGCAGCTTAAACTGCTTTATAAGCTTAAAGTATCTAAGTCTTCAAAGCTGCTTAAAGCTACTTAAGCTGCTTAAGACACTTTAGGTTGTTGAACTGTGCAGTGGGGCTGTACGCAGCCCCTGCAAACCTGTTCTGGCCTGCAAACCAAACAGTCCACCTTTGGATTTACAGGTCCCAGTAACAAAATTTCCTCATGGGGGCTGCTCTAAGCAAGGTCAGGTGAGCTGATTTTTCTTGTCTTGGGTCATAGAATCATAGAAGAGCTTGGATTGGAAGAGACTTTTAAAGGCCATCTATTCCAACTCCCATTGTCTAGTTGTCCCTCTGGGCTTTGGTATTAAGGCTGTCTTTGACACCTGATAGATTTGTCCCAGGATCTTTGAAATTCTGCAGGCTTTTTACTGCTGTTCATCCAAGGGTTGTGGTGTGTAATGGTATACCTGAAGCTAGCCAGATTTGTTAGGTCAGTCTCTATCCGTTTGCACAGCCAAATTCACAAGCTCCAGTGTTCGGTTATAAGAGAGAAAGTTCTCGTTCAGTATGAAATCATTACTCTGGTGTCTAAATATCATGCATGTTTTAAAAAGAACAAAAGGACCAGTGGATATTGACTGAAGCATGGCTTATCAGTTAACTCCAAACCTTAATATTTCTGAATTTTTGGAAAGTCATCATCTTATAATGATCCTCTCTTTGAGTCTCATGATTATCTTCTACTAGACTACAATAACAATGGTAACTCAAACACTTCCAGTGTTTACAGTCATATTTTGGTCAAGACCACAGTCCACTGTGATGAGCACAGATTTCTCTAGAAAACATTTTTGAGCCAGCTATTTTTATAGTGAGTAGTGACTAGAATTTGTCAAAAGTTTTATATGGATTTGAATTTCTAACAAAGAGCTTATTTTCTGAAGAACTTAGTTTTAAATAATAAAAAACATAAAATGGAAAAATGCATAGCTTTGCTCAGTTTTCTCTTGGGAGTATGATTATAGATTTATTTTGAGCTAACACAAAAAAATATAATTTTGGAGAATGCTGCTGTATTTGCACAGTAATTTTGGCTGGCATTTTCTTGTGTATAATGGAGTTCTGTGCTCCCCTAATTTGGACACATATATGTGGTACACCTTGACTGCAACATTTTGGGTTTTGAATGTTGAAATGTTCAGTTGTAATTCAGGTCCTCAAAACTTTCCAACTTTTCCAATATAATCTCATTTTTTTTCATTCCTATTTTTAAAATTTTGTAAATTAGAAAAAACTTTCTAAAATTTTGAATTAATTATTAAAATACAGAATTTCTCACAGATTGAGAAATTCTGGCTTGTTAGTTTTGCTGAGGTCTGTATCTGTGCTGTTGTTTTGCACTCACTGGCCTGAAAACAAAGATTTTGTACTTTTCCACTGGCAAAGATTATTTGATCTGTGTTTATTCTGGATATGTTTGTTTAATTCCTCATTTGAGCACTATCATAAATGATTAGGTCATTTCTGCCCTGGGAAACGAACTAGTTTAATAATTAACTTCTGCTTACAAAGCTCTTCAGCATGTCAGAAAAAATACCGCAGATTGTATACGAATCATAAAATTGTAGACCTCAGTGAAATCTCAAGGGTCTATGTAGTCTGCTATTCCTCAGTATTTTTAATCAAAGCTGTACCTAACCTTCCTGAGGTAAAATAAAAACAAACAAAAAATCCCACAACACAAAAATCAAAGGAAACAAAGGTGTTTGGTTTGTTTTTAAAAAGACCAGAGAACAACCTGTGCAATATTCCATAACAGCATACAAACCACACATGGTATTTTCAAATGCTTTCTTAGTGAAAACCTTTTATGGATTACCTTGTAATAACTTGAACACTTTGTCACAGTTTCAGGGATTTCAGCCACCTAATACATTCATCTGGTCCAGCTCCTAACCTTGAAGAAAGTAGCCAGTTGTCTTGATAATTGTGGATGGCAGTCCTTCTGATTCGTATCTAAAAACAATAATGACAGATTATACAACCTTCTTGGGTAATATATTCCAGCAATAATCTTTTCTTCTAGTTAGAATGTGTTACTGTAACATCTATTATAGTACACCTAAAAAAGATTTCCTTTACAATCTGCCCATGTCATTAGTGGGCATGAAAAAAACATAGAACTACTCTTTATATTAGCCTTTTGTGTACTCAAAGACTGTTGAACCCCACATAATCTTTTTTTTTTTTTTTTTTTTTAAGATTAAAACAAAACTAAAAATTGCAACCTTGCTTTATGGATCCAATTTTCCAAATTTCATCCTAGTTGATCTCTGGATTGCTTCCAGCTGATCTACATATTTCTTAAATTATGGTACCTCAGAGTAAAACACTATTTTAGCTGAGGCCTTACCATTGCCAAGAAGAACGTGCTAATTATCTCATCTTACATCTACTGTTCATATACTGTTTCAAGCAGACAATTCAACAGAATCTAGAATTACATTTATCTCTTTTCCTGAACAGCATCACACTGTTGACTCATTCATGGCCCTCATTAATCATTAGATCTTTATCTGCAATGCCATTCTGTGGTTATGCTTCTGATGCTATCCTCCCAAATATAGTCCTGTGCAATTGTCTTTATTCAGATTTTTAATGTTGGACTTCAGAACCTCTCAAGACATTTTTTAATACTAATTCTGTCCTTGAGCACATTTTGCAGATCTTTACATGGTGCCACCTACCAGGCTTAGTATATAATTATTTCTAATTCTGTCATCTAAGCTGTTATTGAAACATTGAACAGAAGCCTATCTGTCAGGAGCTGTGCAAGACGCCTTCAACGTCCCCCTAGTGCAGCTACCCACAATCAGGTATTAGGTTTACTTTTAACAGTGGATTGAATTAGAATGTGATTTCAAATGCAACAGCTTTCCCCAGTTCATTTATGTGCATACAGGACAGTGTCAAAAGCCTTTCTCAGGTCAAGATACTTCTTGGGTCAACATACGGTCATTTCTACCACTTTTCCTTATCTATTGGACCAGTTGCCTTATTAAAGAGGGAAATTAGATTAGTTTGACAAATTCACATTGGATGCTTCTTATCACCTTATTCTCATGGTGTGTATGAATTTACTTCTTGAGAATTTGTCTCATTATCTTTCTCAGTACTGAAGTTAGGCTGAGTACTCTGTAATTCCCTGGGTTCTTCATTTCCCATTTTTAAAAGCAGAAATGATTATAATCCTGCAAACCAGGGCTGCAGCCAACAACTTCTTAATAGTGTCGAAATCTGAGCCTGCTGTGAATGTCACATTTAAAAAATCTTACCAAATTTACCAAATTTATCTTTTATTTTCCATTTTTAAAACCATGTGCCATGAGGGCAAGAATTAAAGAAGAGAAAGCCTTTAAACCAACTGGGTGTTTGGTTTGAAATAATTTTCAAAATATGTTTTGTACTATCAGATGTCTGATCATTATCAAAAATTAGAAGTATGATGCTGACTGTATTTCCACCTTAGGCTACATAGTTGCTGTAGGCCCTGGTGACTTATCCACTCTTGCAAGAACTCTCAGAGATAAGTCAAGAGCCCAGTAGGTATTAAGTGAATTTCAGCAAGCTCTAGAAACTTCTGTACGTCTAACTTATTCAAACATTCTTTTACTTGTGGGTTTTTTTCCCTATTCTAGCCTATGTCCTTCCCCTGTTAAAAAATGGTGTTATGAAGTACCTGTCATTAATGTTTATGTGCATGTAAAGAACATAGCAAAATAAATAATAAAACATTTCACTCTACTCAGTGTGTCTATTATTTGTGCCTTTACACTTCTCTTCCCGTAATTTCTTGGTATTTATAGAACCTCTTCCATTTTTTACTCCAGGAAAGCTGTAACTAATTTTGTGACTGATTCTTCCTAGTTTTATCCCTAGATGTTTATGCCACTGCTTCATTACTCATCTCACTTCTGTGCCCTCATTTTCATTCTTTATAGAATTTCCTTTTCAATATTCAAGTCACTGGAGAATTCCTGATGCAGCTATACTGGTCTCTTACTACTTATCTTGTCTTCCACATCAGGATGGTTTGCTGGTACACCTACAGCACTGTTTCATTTACTCACAGATTTATTTTCCTTATGATGTCTTCACATTGGACAATTCTTAACAGCACCCAGAATTGCTGTTGTATACAGTAGTCCTTTTTTTTTTTTTTACTAGCTTAATTTAAAAACAAAACAAAGCTAGTGTGCTTCATCTGATGTTTTTCACATGAGAAAAAAATAACAGGTTTAAAATAGATAATGTGTGGCGCTAAGCAACTTAATTATATCCCATTTTAAAAAATTACTTTGCCAATGAAAAAAGGCATGTCAGGATTTCAGCACAATGATTTATGATTCTGTCACAGTGACAGATGTTCTTCATGTATCTCTGACATTGTAATCTGGAATCAATGTGCTTTTTTTTTTCATTTTTGCTGGTAAAAAGAAATGCACTATATGAATACACTGTTACTTGTCTGCAAGGCCTTGCCCTACATTAGCTTGGAAAACTGCCCCGTTTTTGAGGTGAGTTGTGTAGTAAAACCACTTTAATCATAATACTCTACCACAAAACCAGCACTTCAGTTTGGGCCCCCTTATTGGACAATTACCAGACTGATACACTCAAATCCAGCAAGGGTCTGGCATGCTGCTGTGCTCCTCTGAATCTTGGCAGACTTCAGCCATCATCTCCAGCTTCTTGGTTCATCCTGCAGGCTGAGATTCTTGATCTTAAGCGCCCCTTGTCTGTATTCAGGATTTATTGCCCATAACTCTAGGCTGCTGAGATGCAGAATTTGAGCCTAGTGGGAGAGAGAATCACTGAGGCGTGAACAGAGAAAGTCATTGACTCACAGCGGAAGAGAAGTGACAAACCGTACCAATCAGGATCTTCTTTCTGCCGTTCTCCACCTCACATTGCAATTCAATAAGCCTCCATCTCCAGCCCTTTCCTAGGTACAAAAATTGTTCTTGGCTCCCATTTTCCACTTAAAGGACTGCTGAGAGAAGCTGAAGGACCAAGACTTTAGCTCAGTAAAATAGTGGAGTGACACAGACACATGAATATCTATAAACATACTTTCTGAAGTTTTGCTGTTTGGGTGAAAATACACTGAAGTTCTCCACTAGCCCAGCTCAGGGATTGCACTTCTTCACAGCACAGCCACATTGGCGACAGTTTGTACAACAAGCATAGCTGAGGTTCAAGGTTCCCCAAAACATATCTCATCTTCCTGCCACAGCCCCTATCAGTTTCTTATTGTGAAGACATTGCTCTGTAGTCCAGTTCTCTGGTTAAGTTTACTGGTTTGCCTTGTTCAACTCCAAGTTCGCAGGAAAAGCTGCAGAGAACCTTCACCCATAAAAGGAAGAAGTTATAGGAAAAACCCCTTTGCCAGATACAGCTTTATAACCTATCTTCACTAGGAAAAAACATGTGTTCAGCTGTAGACTCACCCATAAAAATGTAGTGAAATGCTGCATCAAAGAATATTCATTAACAGTGAACTCTCCTGGCACCATTTTATGAACTTTTTGATAAGCTAGGCTAGGGAAAAAAATCAAATAGAGAGAATGGTTCTGCACTGAGGGAGCAAAAGATGTTAATGCATCTTTCTGATCTCTACTTTCCACAAGTGAGATAACGAACAGGTGCAATCATCAACAGGCAATCCAAATCCTGCATTTAAAGACTGACTTCATGATTATTATCAACAGAGGATAATATTGCTGCATTCTGGGGGTTCCTGAAAGCTGCATTACATATTAAACTAAACCAAGTCTGCCCTGCTTATTTCCACTGCCTGAGTAATAGTATCATGCATGATAAGTAAAAGGAGACAATCTACTGTAGAAAATGCCTAAAGCCTTCATGAAGATGGAGTTTAATTAAGAAAAGGCACAGCTACGTGTGTAGGGACCCAACAGAAACAAAATGAATTGTGTGTGCTGAGGGATGCTGGGATTCAGACCAGTCTGGGAGCAAGAGAGTCACATGTGTGGATCTCCAAGGCTGCTGAAAACCCCTCTTCCTCATCTAAACCAGCCCCACAGCTTCCAAATCACAGCTGGTGCACAGGACACAGGTGGTGCAGAGCAAAGGTGGAGAAGTTTGCTTCTAGCCATAAATGCCCACATGATCATGGTTTGAGATACTCAACCACAGCTAAACTTAGCAAAAATAGAACATAAAAGAAAATTACTTACATGAAAGCTACAAAAGAGCTTGTTTTCAAGATGATAGACCTTATCAACGTCAGTTCTGCAGAGCTTCAGACACCTGCAAAATTGAAAGCTTAGATTCTATTCTTTAGGGTTTAGGAAATCAACAAAAGTTAACCTTTAATTAATGAATATGCAAATAATTCACTACTGTGGTGCAAATACAGAAATCAAGTTTCAAAGAATGTTACTATTTCCTCTCTTTCTGAGGACTGCAGATCTTTTAATTTATTTGATTTTTTTTTTTAAATGCAGATCACATTGTTCAAAGATTTCAACTTGCAAAAACAATACATTTGTCAGCTACTACACAAACTTATTTGGGTTTGAAATATTTACAACGTGGCAGAAAAGCAAACTATGAATACAGTTCTTTGTGTTATTGCAAAGCTGTTCTGTTTACAAAATGTTCTTTTAGTTTTCTCTGTTTTGCAGAAAGCCAGAAACAGTAAGCAGTAATCATATTATTTCTTTTTAATCATACAACTTTAAATAGAAACCCTTAAGAAAAAAAAAGAAAGTAGTAATTCTTGATCATGGTCATGCACAGAAATATTCAGGTACTTTTAAGTCACAGCCATTCTATCTTAGTAATTTGGTTCATAGCAATAGAGTAATTTTAACTGGTTTCTCAGAGTGATGTTGGTAGGCACAAAGCAAATTCCCATTGAATGAAACCAGACCAGGAGCTTTGCTCCACAGCATTTCAATACTCAGTGGAGTAATTAGTCCTAAATCCTTGTGTGGACTTTGCATCACAAGGACCTCCAGCACATAACTAAGGTACATGTATTCCCTGAAGGGTGGTCTCAAAGCCTGAAGGAGATTGCATGGTCAGATGTATATACATATATATATATATATTTATACTTGCCAAAAAACTCAGGTAGTTGCAGTCTGCAGCCCTGAAGATATGATGTTTCCTACAAACCTGTATTATGAGAGAAAGAGGAGTTTCTCAAAGGGCAAGATAACTCAGTGGAAGTCTCAGAGGTTGAGCAAAGCCTTACAGCGTATGAAGTTGTAGCTACAGTAGGCTGGAAGCAGAAGGAGAATATGATTCTTGTCAATTTAGGAAGTCTTGGAGACCTTCTTAGATATCACCCACAGCACTGTTGAAGACAAAATCTCCATAACCTCTTTGCTCATGGTGTACCTGATCACCTCAAAGGAATTAGTGACCAAGAAGTAATGGTCAGAGGTTGCAAGACTCTAAAAGATGGCAGTCATTTATTTGGACATGGCTATGGGTTCTGAAATCTCATGTGAGGATGTTGAAGGTATGGCACCAACTCAGAGAAGAGGGCCTTTTGATGATGCCCTTCATCATCCAAAAGTCTTGTGCCCACCACTGGTTATCCTGTCTATCTGTCACATTTGACATAGTTAACACTTATTTTAAAATTTGTGTTCCATATTCAAAAACCACTGCAGAATCTGAGCCTCAACAAAGTATTATGGAGGGACAGTAGCATTTTTATGCCCTTCAGTGACATCAAACTGCTCAAACAAGATCTTCCCAGAGCACTGCAAACACTCCTAGAAAAACAGAGCTTAAAACATTGCCATAACAGTACTGGGACACCCCTTGACTGTTCTAGTCCATTAGGTAATCTCAGGTGGAGAGTAAAGCCAAATATCCATGAGTAAGTCTTGTGACTCAACTCCTGCTTCAGTAATTGGAGGTGGCTGAACATACATTATTGGAATTTTGTCAGGTAATGATGATCTTTTAGCGTATCTCCACAAAGTTGTTAGCTCTAACAAAATCAAGAATGTTAACAATGTGTGCTGGTTTTGTCTGGGGCAGAGTTAATTTTTTTCACGATGGCTAGTATGGGACTGTGTTTTGGATTTGTGCTGAACACAGGGTTGATAAGATAGTTTTTGTTGTTGGTGAGCAGCACTTACACAGTGCCAAGGCCTTTTCTGTTTTTTGCACTGGCACGCTGGCAGGGATGTTGGGGGTGCATGGGAAGCTGGGAGGAGATACAGCCGGGACAGGTGACCCAAACTGACCAAAGGGATATTCCATACCATATGACATCATGCTCAGTGGGAGGAAGAAGGAGGAAGTGGGGGATGTTTGGAATGGTGGTGTTTGTCTTCCCAAGCACTAGGGCCTTGCTCTCCTGGAGATGGCTGAACACCTGCCTGCCCATGGAAAGCAGGGAATTTATTCCTTGCTTTGCTTATGTGTGCAGCTTTTGCTTTCCCTATTAGACTGTCTTTATCTCAGCCCACAAGTTTTCAAGCTTTTGTCCCTCTGATTCTCTCCCCAGTCCCGCTGGTGGGGCAGTGAGTGAGCAGCTGCATGGTACTTCCTTGCTAGCCAGGATTAAACCATGACACCATATTACATCAAATCTGCCTTTCAGCTACAACAGCTCAAATCTGCTACTTCACTGAAGTCCTGCTCAATTCCTTTTTAATTACATGATTAACCTATCAACAGCTTACCGATAAAAAAAACTGAGAAAATGGCTTAAAATAATTATAGGAGGATTTCAATCGTTTGAACTCAAAGGATTCTAACCTAAGAAGACTGCAGCCAGCAGGTTACCTACCAACTCCTTTGATCATTTCTATGTTTGCTTGTTGTCTGGAGAAGTGGATGTAAACACTCACTAGAAATGCTACAGTCTACTTCAGTCCTCCTCCAAGAGAATCTTCCAGTGTGTTTATTACAAATGCAAAGAATTGAGACTCTGTAATTGTGAGGCAATATTATGATTTTTTCACCACTCTGGATTTATGAGAAATCAGGTGCTTTTTATTTTCAATTAAATCTAAAGATGAGATATGGGAAAATGGAAAAGAATTGTTATAATTTCTGTCATTTAAAAAATAATAATATGGGTCCCGTCTTTCTTTTTCTCACCATAATTTTTTGATTGTGTAAAATAGCTCACTGTATACCAGTGGAAATACATACACTTCATTTTGAGATAATTCATTTAATTTTCCAGACTGGCTTCCTTTTCAGGTCTCTTCATTACCACATTAGCCACAGCCTGCCGCTGCACACCCTGTGCTACTCATCAAAACGCATTTTCCTCAGCTTACAACCCCTCACCTACAGCCCATTTGTCCTTCGGTTGAGGTATTATGCATTGCCTCAGTAACCTCTTCTGTATGCACTGTCCATATCTACACCAAGCCGCTCCCTCTGTACCCTTTTCTTTTTCATCCTTTGTTGAAGCCTGCATTTATTTTCAAAGACTCCTCTACTCAGCCTTTTATGTGTGGTGCTTTAAACCCTTTTATTCCCCTGAGCATTCCCAGCTATCCATTCTTTCCCTGAGAGGGAGGTGGATCTTCCTTGAAGTCATTATTCAGGGAAAGGAGACTAAGCCCCATTATTTGATTGATTTCACTAGTCATTGAAATGAATTGTAAGTAGGCACAACTAGCAAATGCTTGTTAAAATGGTTAATTTGATCATTTCTTTTCAGTGATAGTGGGAGCACGTAAAAATCACAAAATGAGTAATGGAGCAAAATGGCAAGAATTATGTTTTGTCCTTTGAAATAATATTAAATGACAACATAAATCCTGTAGAAATACTTAAGGGGTATTACTATATCTACCAAGAGTTCATTATGTCTTACATTATTAGAATGAAAGGCAAAGAAATGAGTGATTAGATTATGATGTTAAAGCTGCACCATTTTTATTTAAGCAATTGCATTACTCGTAGTGCAGTGTGCCAGAAAAATGACTGGTTTGATGACAGATCTTTTCTATTACAAAGCCCCTCTTAAAATAATTCTCAACAAGACAAAGTAAGATACAAAATATCTTTATAAATGTGGGGAAAATGAGAAATTATTCTGATGATCTAAATTTGCCTAAAGCACTTGCTTGTATGACAAAATCACTGGAATAATTTGTGTAACTTAGTGATTTCATGCAGATTAGGTTGAATGTTTAAATAGGGTAGTGATTAGGACAGGAAAGACAGTGAAAAAGCTCTTCAAACAAAATCTTACCATGGTCTGCCTCACTTATGCATCATTTCAGTCAATACCAGAAATCTTGTATCTTACTGAGGGGAAAAAAGAAACAGAAAAAAATTTTTTTTTTTTCTTAAAAATAAACCTGTCTACCATCAACTTATGAAAAACATAAACAACTTCCTGATTATAGTTAATTGAAAGATGTTGGAAAAATGCTACACTGGCTTCAAGTGAACAGGCTAAGTTTCCATTGCCAAATATTGGAGTGTGATTTCCAATGGTTTTATCAGAATTGGACATGTAAACAGAATAGAAAGTAAAATATGGAGAAGAACATTAAGATTCCAGTCATGTCTGACAGCGTCTCCAAACAAGTCTATGACAATTGCTGAAAGTATGGTTGGAACCCACATCACTGCATTTTGCCAGAGGACTGTACTAATGACAGGCATCCTATGTTTGGAGACCTCATTCAGGCGTTAATGTGTTCTGTAACAGTCTTAACATTGAAATTTCCTGTGGGCTCAGCATTTGTTAACGTCTGGCCCTGGTCTCTAGGCTTTGCTCAAATAGAGGAAAGGAGCTGCAGTAACTCACCACTCCTCCGTGGCCAAGGGCTTCTCTCCAGCACCTCCCCAGAAGCATTACAGCCAGTGCAGTGCCAAACCTTTTGCCATCACCTTTTGCAGTTCCAGTCATAGGGGTCTCTCAGGGATGGCTTCTGTGCAGAGATCCCCAGCTGCCAAAAGTGCCCTGGAAGCCATAGAAAAGGTACATTACTTTAAGGACTGCACTAAAACAGTTTTTGAAATATTATTACAATTGGTCTTTGGACTAAATCGCCTTAAGGCACTCCCTTTAGTAGCGCAAGCTTGATTCCTGTGAGGAACTACTTCTTCTTGGATGTTAATCCTTCGATTATGTATTCTCTGTCTCAATAACTTTATTGTACACTTAACAAGAATAGAATCATATTTCATGCATCTCTTTCTAGCAGTGATCTGGAAGCACCTTGAAACTGGTTGTTATTATTAAGTTTGCCTATGTTTGCATGCAGTTTGCTAACGCTTCCCAGACCAGACAGCAATGACCCTTTGTTCCACGCTAAGCCCTGAGCTTATCAGAGCTGTGGCAGTGGGTCCATCTTTATCAGAGAAGTGCTGGTTCCTTGGTTGAAATTCCTTAGATCTTTCTGAAGCCATCTGGGAATACTGTCTGAAATAAAAGGTCACTCTAACTGAAGTCTGTGCAAAACAGTGATTGCAGCAAAGCAAGTATCCTTCAGAATGTAGTGTCTTCCATACACCAGTCTCTTATATGCATACAGAGATACGTTTGCATAACTTGTATTATTTATGCTGTAGGCTTCATCAGTTTTCCATATTAAAATGGGATGATTTCATATTCACTCTGTGGCAGCATATGCTGATCATCCTGGAAAATATTAATCGTTTTTCTACTGTTTCTATTCTATGCAATCATTGTTCCATCATTTCTATTTTCACAGTGGATGAAAACTTACCCACTGGTGTCATTGTAAGATGATAGTCTACTACCAGGTCCTTACTAGACACATAAAGCATTGCTTAAAAAATTTATTTAATAAAGAAATAGGAACTCAGTGACAGGAAATACCATTATAGACTTTAGAATACCAGGAACATAATTAGTACTGTGGTATAATGATGAAAAAAAGCAATAAAATAATTTTACTCCATTCTGTAATTTTTGAAACACTGTAAAATTATCGTGTCAGCAGGGAATGGTTGGTTTCTTTAAATTTCATCTGTATTCTGTCTTAGGGCTATTTTCTATTTAAAAGAACACAATGCAGTGAATACTGTACAAATGAATTTTGAATTCACATAGTACATGAGTGATTGTCTTTTTTCAGGTTGAGAATCTTACAATTAGGAGAGTTTATAGTGTCTGAAGAATCATTGGCTCTGTGATCCCAGGAAAAAATGTGAGACGTGAGCATTTGATCTGTTATCTCTGCAAAGCCATGGAGGCTCAGGAGGGCAGAAATAATAGCATTACGTACCAGCCTTATCCAAAGCAAAGAGAAATTACATGGTGCCAGTTTGAAAAATTCAGAGTGACAAGAGGAACCAACATGCTTGATATATTTAAATTTTGTAGAAAACAAAACCTAATATCTCATAAAATAGTCACACAATAGTCACAGAATCAGAGAATATGCTGAGTTGGAAGGGACACACAAGGATCACTGAGGCCATCCCTTAGCTCTGCACAGGACCATTCCCAGGAGTCACACTATGTGCCTGAGGGTATCAAGCAAACATTTCTTGAACTCTGTCAGCCTTGGTGCTGTGACCACTGCCCTGGGGAGCCTGTTCCAGTGCCCAACCACCCTCTGGGAGAAGAACCTTTTTCTAATGCCCAATCCAAACCTTTCCTGACACAACTTCAGGCCATTCCCTTGGGTCCTGTCACTGGTCACCACAGAGATCAGTTCCTGCCCTTCCTCTTCCCCTCATGAGGAAGCTCTGGACTGCAATGAGTCTCCCCTTGTCTCCTTCATGCTGAAGAGACCAAGTGACCCGAGCCACTCCTCCTACAGCTTCCCCTCTAGATTCTTCACTGTCTTCATGGCCCTCTTTGGATGCTCTCTAACAGTTTAGTATCTTTCCTATATTGTGGTGCCCAAAACTGCACACAATATTCAAGGTGAGGCCTCACCAGTGCAGAGCAGAGTGGGACAATCCCCTCCCTCAACCAGCTGGCAATGCTTTGCCTAATGCCCCCCCGGACACGGTTGGCCCTCCTGGCTGCCAGGGCACTGCTGACTCACATTTAATTTGCCATCAAGCAGGACCCTCAGGTCCCTTTCCACAGCACTGCTTTGCAACCTCTCATTCCCTAGTCTGTCCGTACATCCAGGGTTGCCCCATACCAGGTGCAGAATCTGACACTCTCCCTTGTTGAACCTCATATGGCTGGTGATTGCCCAGTCGTCTCATTTGTTGAGGTCTCTCTGCAGGGCTTCCATGCTTTAAGAGAGTTAAGAGAAGTTGTAAAGCAATGAACCACTAGATCAATTGGAGTAAAGACATGAGAAACAAAAGCACAACACAAAGGACACCAAGTGCCATCTCCACTTCCTGCTGATGGCCATGTCAAAACATCCCCTGCACTAATTGTTATTCCTACCCTATATGAAAAGCGATTATTTAAAGTGCTGATCAGAGAGATCATTGTGCCACAGGTCTGTTCCAAATCCTTACATGTTTTTGTTTCAGAAAGAGAACATATTGGGCCAAATCCAGCTAGTACATGTTAAACAACAGCAAAAGCACTGAAATCAATGTGCTTGCTGTATCAATACTGCATTTGCTCTGTATCCAATATTTATTTGCTCTGTATCCAGTATTTATTTTCTATTGACTGTATTTATGAAATATCTACAATAGAAAACAAACACATTGGAGGATACCCAATTCTGGAAGCCATCTGATTCTCTGCTTTTTATTTACCTTAACTATTTTCAGCAGGATACTGGAATTCAAATTTTTTAAGAAGGAGAACAGTCAGTCTGAGCTTCTATATATAGTCAGTCAGCTTGCTGCTATTTCATTAAAACCTAATGTAGACTGAACTAAACACTTCTCTGAACTAATTTATCAGATATGGAAAACTTCAGAATACTAAATCACTTATGGTTTCATTTTATATTGATGAATGTAGGGAGATGTATTGACATCTTAAAGATTCATGTATTTATAGTATAAAAACACAGTAGAGAAGGAAAGACAAGACCTGACAGAGACACAAGTTCAGTGGAACCACGCCTGGTCAAGAAATGGGACTGAGTTCTTTTATGAGAAAGGGGGACAGGAGTTCTAGGTGCAAAAAATAGGCTTTGGTGATGGGATTTAAGGCAACTCAGGAAGCCATTCAGTCTGTTCCAGTCAGCAAAGGCAGCATGGTAGAAGGAGCTCACTGCCAGCTGTGGTGAAAGCAGCAGAGGAAACATAATATTTAAACAATTCCCATTGAATTCCATAAAAAGCCTATGTTCAAAGAGTGTTAGGGTTGCAAAGCTGGGTACTCAGACAGTAGGAAATGCCTGTTTAAAAGTTTCCCAGAAAAATTACACTTGTAACTCTTATATGCACTGTAAAATCTTTAATTACAGGATAACGTATACCTTTTTACATGGCACCTTTGGCCTTTCTGCACACTTGGAGGGCATACATTTAATGAGTAACTATTCATTAGCTTGTTTTATCCTCATTGTTAAGTGCATGGCCTCATGCCTCATTTACTATATTTTACTCAAACTCTGCCCTGCATACACTATTAGTAATATCCTCATAGGATCACCCATGTAATTTATTGCTATACTTCTTAGTGCTTCACAAACATTAATTAATGTCTCCAACTTCCTTGAAGGGACATGTCATTTTTCTTACTTTTATGGTTTGGAATAGTGTGAGATGACAAAGGACTGATCTGTTTTTTCAGGAAGGCCCATGTTCCTGTGTGCCGGATTCCTATTTGTGTCTCCTCTTGAAGAAATTACCTATCACCATTTCCTTTTTCCATCCTGGTGTGAAGCTGGAGCCCCTTCTGCCACAGGAATACCATGCCAGCCATCTGGTAAGCTAGTGAATCTCTCTGCCCTTGATTATTTTGGGGCAAGTCTATCCCACTGGGCCATCTGCAGCCTTAGGTATGACCAGGCATTTCCCTGAAAAGGCAAACAATCTGTCCAAACCTACTGCTTGAAGGAGAGAAGATCACTGTGTAAACAGAAACAGGGAAGTGTTCCTTCAAACGAACCAGGCAGCCCTCCAGGAGATGCTGCTCCCGCAGCTCCTCCCGTGTTAGTGCTGAGGGTATTCAGTGAGGGTTTGAGTGGCTTCTCCACTTGGCTGCAGCACACAGTGGGGGACCAATGCCACTGGCCACAGCTCGCAGCTGCCACCAGAAAATTCCTGACCTCCTACCTTGCACCATGACATGACAGCAGTACAGCCATTATATCCAGCCTGCCTTGCTGTGGTCTTGCCAGCATGGAGCATATGGCCATCCCATTCAGCCAACCTGGTATTCCTGCTCCTCCCAGAGCCACAGCTATGGCATATACCATTGGGCCCTTTCTCCTTGCTGGTAGGAAGAGAGCCTCTCCTCTGTGCCAGCCAAAATGTGTCCCTTGAGCAGTAGAGCCCGTTTACTGTAGCTTTCCTGGGCTCATAGCCCATCAATGATTTCCTGACAAAGTGAGTTCCCACACCGATGCATTCACTGCGACAGTGCTGCTGGCCTGCGGGAGATGCAGGTAGTTCAGCTGATTCTCCCACACTTCTAGAAAGATTGGCACTGTACAGTGTAATGAATTAATTGAATACTTGTAATTTCTCTGTAATCATAACTTTCTGTATTTTTTTATTTCTGTAGTAAAATTAATGGTATTTTTCTTTGTTTTGTAACAAACCCCTTTTCCAGTAAAACATATGACTATGTTTGCCAGGAAAATCCTATCCAAAGACAGACAGAGAAATACACAATCTTTTCCTAAGGTAATTGGGTTACCTAACAAGGAATTAGCCCTTCCAGAAACTCAAGAAAAGACCCCTAGACAAAGTAATCCTTCTTCCAGGAAGAAAGCAGACAGAATAAACTTTCCTTGTAGAATTCAAAGCCCAATACACATCTTCGGGCCAGGAAAGAAAAGATAAGATCACTGCAAGCATCAAGCAGCTACTAAATTCAGGCATGTGTTCTCTAGACCTTGGATTGCAAGATACGGAGACCAAAATGGTACAAAAGGGGAGAGAAAACGAGCAGTCACTGCTGCTTTGCCACAGAGCATACAGCCTGGTGCACTGTCCTTTCTTGCTTGTTTTATATTGCTTTTATAATAAACTATTTCTTCATTGCAGCTTTTGCAGTCCGGCTTTTTCTATTAACTTATAACATACAGCAGGCGAGGTTTGACTTCATCCATGGCTCCCTCCTTCACACCCATGGCCACCCCTGTGCCTGGAGATGCTAGCTCATGGAATTTGTGCTCTGGATCTTATGGCAGTGTGCACTTCTAAAGTTGCTCTGGTGGACTCCTCGTTACAAACCCCAAGGAAGTGATCCTAAAGGACACAGGTGTACTGAGCTTCTTGTATCGTGATGCTGCACATTCACATGAGCTACTTTTAATTTTAGAAGTTCATATTTGCATTACTCCCTGTGAGGCAGAAACAAGCCTGAGCTGCTGCCATAATGAGCTGGAAATCTTTTCAATAGAAAATGTCATCCTCATTCCTCTGCTTTTGCAGACCCATTGGATCCCAAGTCCAGCAGAAGCCCTGCACTTAGTTCTGTGAAGAGCAGTAGTAGAAATGTCAGCCTCGGTATGGATGGAGCACAAGTAGAAAATGTGTGATGTGGGAGGACAGGAAGAAGTGGAAGAAAAAGGGATAATAGAAAAGCACGTGTTAATGGCAGCTAAATTTGTAGGTCATAAAGTCTCCAGAACAACTATCTGCAGTGTTTAGAAATACCCAAATTGCAAAAAAAAAAAAAAACAATTGGTAACCTAAATACAGCACCCTACACTCAAAGAAAGACAAAAGAGCAATGAGTTAATCAGCAATTTTGCATAATGACTCACAGAGGTGGAACAGATGGAGAGACAAAGGATTCAGTCATTGGCATCTTTTGAAAGGTGTAAAAGACACATTCATAAACCAACCACATGGCTGCCTTTAATAACAACCCAGAAGACACTATGAGAACTAAATAGCTCTAAATAGCTAGCTTCCCTGATCCTTTGTCACCACAAATATTCTTGGACAGACCTTGCAGACACACCTTCAAGCTTCCTAGTAGGAAAGAATGAGTGAGTAAAACTATGAGAAGACTGACTGTGCACCAGTGATATGTGGTTTGTGCAAAGCAAAATAACTTTTCCTTGTTATGCTGTCTCTTGTTGAGGGTTGCTCTATTAGCTTTTCAGAACAGTTCTGGATGCCCTTCCACAGCTCACCTCCCACTGGACAAGCGAAGGTGCTCCTGTCAGAACTCAGCCTCAATGTGCAAATGGACTGCGCTAGCTAAGCAGCAGCACGTGCTCGCTGGTGTGATTTCCTGGCAGAAATCAGGTTTGATTTGAGTCCCGGGTCAAATGGAGAACAACAAGCACACAGTGAAGGGCTTTGAGTGGCTGTGGCCATATCCATGTGTCTCTGGCTCTCATGCAGGGACACAGCTTACTCAGCTTCCTGCAAGGCAGCATCTGAGTGTCGCACAAGGAATGCTACACAGATTTCAAAAGAGGATCTCACCCATCCACCATCACTCTCTAGTCCTTCCCTGGGTCCTTTGTAACACTGACAAGCTGTGTCAGTTGCCTCTACTGTCTGGAGAAAGATGACATCCATCTCCATTCCCAGACGCCCACCTTCTCAAAGTTTCAGGCTGCCACTCCACTAAGGCACCCGATAAACTTCACAGGCTGGGGAGGGGATCCAAGCCAGTCTGTACAAACAAGTCACTCTTCCCTTGCCTATT
Source organism: Empidonax traillii (assembly GCF_003031625.1). NCBI lineage: Eukaryota > Metazoa > Chordata > Aves > Passeriformes > Tyrannidae > Empidonax > Empidonax traillii. The sequence goes on from NW_020955277.1 coordinate 1,569,058, forward strand.
AATGGCTTTGCAAACTCCTGTAGCATGTAACTATAGTACACACCCTTAAATGTTTTACGAGCTTGTGATAGTCACCCATTCATCATTTATGGTCGAGTACTAAAATATCTTGCAGGCAACTGTAACACTCAAAAGTGTTAATAAACATCATTTACACAGTGAGAATTTATATTGTATTATAACAATATTATAAGAAAGTTGTGACATCAGCATAATTGGCATTTTAGTTTTTCAAAGCACTTTCAACAAGAATAAATCCATATAGGACTAGACAGAGGTGGGCACTGAAAAGAAATTCAAACTATTTAATTTCCACGGAGCACTGGGAATATAAGGTTGAATTACAGCCTTATGCCATCAATGCTGAAAACTCTGCTTACGTAGGAATAAGTAGTACAAACTGTAGTTGTGTTCCCATATACTGTACTCTGCCCTCCTTACTGGTGAACTTTTAGTTTGGGCTCCATTAAATTACTGCAGAACAGGTTACATTCAGACACAGCAGCCTGATTATTGCCAGGAAAAATAAATTGCTTCAGTCTGTGGCTATCTAGAAATATCATACTTGGTCATAATCAACATTCACATAGATTTAGGTTACTTCCTATATCCAAAAGTTAATCCTTTATTGTAAAAAATGTGCACACCATCATAAGCAAACAGAAAATAATTGTAAATAACAAAGAACTGCTTTGCTTCCTCTGTTTCACTTCAGCAGTGCAAGGGGATTCCAGTGAGAATGATAATCATGGCCAAAGATGTTACACAGTCCAGCTGTAAAATTAATCTAACAGTTACCCATTAGGGTCAGCACTCCTTAAATAGTTATTTTCCAGCCCAATCAACTTCCTGATCTGGTTCATTGCACAAATAACTATGTTGGCACAGAGGGCAGAAAAGAGCAGCAGGAAGTTGTGTGGCAAAATGCTTCTTAAGCCCTCACCAGTGGCAGATGAAGACGATTGAAGCTATACAATGCAAGCACTCCCATGGAGTTTATCACCATGTCCTTTAGGAGCATGGTTTAATGGTGGATTTGGCAGTGTTAGGTTTATGGTTGGACTTGATAATCTTAAATGTCTTTTCCAACATAAACGATGTTATGACTTCATGATCTTTCCATAGCGGTTTGTGTGTCCTTCATCAAGGCCACTGGCATGCAATATTTTAGAACTAAGCAGTGAGAAGCCTGTGGCAGTATGTACAGGAGAAAGTCCAGCCTCATGAAATGGTAACAAAATGTAAACACTAGAAGACAGCTGGTTAAATAATGAGTCTACACAAATCCAGTAGCAATTTGTCTGTAAATGTGATAAAATAATACAGGAACAGCTTTAGAGTAGTAAATAGCCACAGCCATCAACTTCCTTCTGCAGATACATAATAAATGCATACCAATCCTCAACGTTGCTCTTGGTATTCAGGGAAAAAAACAGAGATGTTTTTTCCAATCCTGGATGTGGCTATAGTAGTGATTACTTAAAAATGGATTTTTTTCTGACCAGGTATTGCAAAATGGTGGCTATCTTGAACAGAATTGAAGTCTGGTTGCAAGAGAGGGAATTATTGTCTTCATATGAAACTCAGTTGATAGTTTTCTCAGAGTTTGGAACTCACCAACCTGAGAATTCCTGGGAAAGCTTTATAGACTCTTAGAATCATTTAGGTTGAAAAGACCTCTAAGATCGCCAAGTTCAACCTTAACTTAACAATGCCAAGTTCACCACTAAACCATATCCCCAAGTGCCACGTCCACAAGTCTTCTAAATACTTCCAGGAATGGTGACTCACAGCTTCCCTAGGCAACCTGTTCCAGTGCTTGACAACCCTTTTGGTGAAGAATTTTTTCCTAATATCAAATCTAAACCTCTCCTGGTGCAACTTAAGGCCTTTTCTTCTTTTCACTTCCTACCTGGGAGAAAAGGCTGACTCCTAAATCACTATGACTGCCTTTCAGGTGTTTGGAGAGAGTGACAAGATCATATTTTTTGGGTAACATAGCTCACGTCTGATGTATATTGGGAGCTCTGTCATTAAAATAATATCAGATAGTCAGGACAGGAAGGGATAAAGTGCCATTACCACCTGCTGATTGCTGTCTCCTGCAACCTATATGCTTTGTGTGGTGATTGTCTGGCAGTTTGGAATCTGCTGACTCGTGGAAACGGCACAGACTAAACTTCTAGGCTGGAAGATATAAAAACACCAGTTGAGGCAAAAAGCTTTGGAATCTCATCCAACAGCAGTTGCACTGCTGGGGCTGCTGCTCTCCCCAGTGTGGTAGCAGGGAAACCAGCACCATGACAGAAGAGGAAGGGTGAGCATCTCACCACGAGTTAGGTAACTGTTTTGCACATCAGCACCTCAGTTGAGTCACAAGTTGTCAGCTGCAAGTTGTAAACTAGAAAGAAACCTCATAACTTCCGTGATGAATTAGTGAATTCACATGGTAGACTAGTCTGTGCAAAGGGGATTGAGCCCATATTTATTGTGTTTATTTTTTTTTCAATGAGCTCGTAAAATAGTTTAGTTTGCAGAGTATGTTGTCCTGTAAATCTGGAAGATTCAGACAGATCATGAGAGCAGTCCTCAAATGTTGGTCATTTCAACATGATTTGACCTATTTCATCATAGAAGAGCGAATAAAAAGTTGAATTAACTAATTTCAACTTATTGTGAAAAAGTAAATAATTGCAGAAATCCCAGGAGCTGAAGCCTGATCCATGAGAAAGTTTGCCCACATCTAGACAGGCAGGTGAGCCTAGGAAATCAAGATATTTGCTATTTTAATCACCTAAGATGCCTGAAATAAAGACAAGATAAAATAAAATAAAAATTTAGATATGTTAGTAAAATTTAGCTATGTTAGTGTGACTTTGCAAAATTGTAACCCCTTGAAAGAAGGTTGCTGCCCAAATTGTGGGCAATTAAGATAAAGCTAGCTTACATAAACAAAAGGGACTGTCAGGGAAAGCAGGAAAGACTTTTAGCGTGTAGCATCGAAAGGGAGACAAAAGAGGGGTGGGGGAAACCTAACCTGTTTGAAATGACAAAACTTTATGTAACTACTCTGTAGTAATAAGAATAGGAGTTAGGCAACTAAACGTCTATTTAGATAAGGCAGACTTCATAAAGAGTGTATATGATAGTTTTGAAACTCACTCCTTCAAATGTATAAAAAGCTGTTGTGTTTCTTTTCTCGGTGGAAAGCACAGTGGTGGGGGCGGGGGGAACCCCCTGCATCTCCCCAGCTGTAATAAAATCCTTTACATATTGTTTAAGGATTGTTTTGAATCATGCCCGTGGACCCAAAGAGATGCAGATATTAATTATTTTGATTACACAGGATACCCTTGAAGCCAAGGAATTACAGACCCCAAATAAACTTATTTAAAACCAGATTGGACTAGGTATTTTGTTTTCTCCCGACCTACTATACATCTGCCTTGGAGGTTTGTAATCCAATGATTTCTGGTCTAAGTTTCACTGTAGGGTTTCCTACAGGACATTAGCAAACTTCTCTATTGCGTATTTCTAGAGATGTCAAAACTCCATACAACACAGGACTGCTGCTTGTAGAGACTCCGAATTTAATTATATCACTTCGTGCTTTATACAATTAGTCTAGGGTGAACCATCTCGATTAACCTCTTTCCCAGCCTTTATACAGTGCTTCATTTGTCTGTAACAGCTTCCCTTATGATCACAATAATTATCATTGCAAGACCCTGGGAATGCTTTTTTAAAGGAGACTCGGTTCCTCATCTGTGATTTATTTACAAGCACGGTCTCAGGCCAAGAATTTGTAGAAAATTGTATAGTCTTTGTTTAGGCATATAGCCTGTATTACTAATTCCCTGTAAAATGCTTAAGAAAAAAACCCTGAGTTTGAGACAGTGAATTTTTACTGACACGGTAAAGAAAAGGCAGGAAACAGGACTGGGATCTGCCCCACTGGTCCTCCTGTCATGGAATAGACTAGTTTTACACCAAGTGGTCCCTGAGAGCTACCAGAGAACATCCAGATGCCGGGTTGGGATGCTGTTCTTTGTAATTCCGTATCAATATCCCTGGTTGTTTATGACATGCCTTGTGACAATTCTCAGCAGTGGACCAAGGCAGTAGGTGCTGTGTTGTCAGAGGAGAAAAAGATCCGGCCCTCAAAGCTTCCTGTATCCTGAGGCAACGCATTCAGGGTAAAAAGGAAGCCCTGACAAGGCACACCAGCGTAAACAACCACAGCCATGGATCTGTGGCTGCAACACTGGTGGTCTGCTGTGCATCTGGTCTGCCTTGGGGTGGAAGAAGAGTTGTCAGGCCTGTGAAGGCAGCCAAGGAAGTGGCAGCTACTGTGGTACTGTATGGCACAGGGGGCAGCCCTTCTTCCCTAGCCAAAGGATGAAGCTGTGGCACAGAGACAGCCATTCACACAGAAAGCACGAGGGATGGCACCCACACTGTCTGCAGACACGCTGCCTGGTTGCACATAAATGGAGCTGAGGAAATGGGGCAAGAGAAAGCCAAACAGGCAGTTTGTCACATGACTTGCCATGATAAACATCTTGTTTTATAACCTCATCCCAGGTCTCCTTCTTGCGGGTAAAAGCAGCAGAAAGTCACTGGCAGGGTAAGGCAGACATGAACAGACACACCACACACCCTGTTAATGGTCTTTTCCCTGGATGAACAAGAAGCAGATTGTGCAAATTCACACACACATGAATATTACTATGCTCACGCTCTTCAGTTGCTCCACCTATAAAAACAGCTTTGTTGTTGTGCAGATTTCTGTTCAAAACAAGTAAAAGGGACAACCCAAACACAGCCTGCTGACCAAGCATGCACACCCCTGGTTTGGTAGGATGTGCCACGTCACTTGCCCAGAGTAGCACAGAGAGATGGGACCTACAGGTTTCCCAGCATCACAATGGGAGAGGCTGGCCAACACTTCTCTTCTTACGTTTCTTACATTATTCTCCAGAGCAGGAAATACTACATAAGATCTCCCCTAATTTAACAGCATTTTTGTAGAGGTTCTGCTGCTAAATGTCCTGTCTGGGAAGATATGGCTATTTTTGTGTTTCCAAAACAGCAAGTCAACAGGCAATGTTGCCTTCTCAGTAAAAAAAAGTCACTCACTAGGCATCTCTAACTCTCTGTAGCTACTGTGTTTTTGCTTGGGCTGTAATATTCTCTCCCCTATTGCAGCATTTATTATTACATATTCCACTATAGGTACTTTACATACCGCTAGTAACAAAAAATCAAGGGATACAGTTCCCAAATAGATGTCAGGTCTTGTGCATCTGTTGAGACCGACTGCATTCCTCACTAGAGAAAATTAGCCCTAATTTATGTTCGTTGAGAGAAGTCTCACATCACTGTAAAATCCCAAAGCAATTTGTCTAACAACTGTCTGCTACATCCAGCATGCATTTCTGATGGTCTTGTAATCCTCAAAGGAAGAGGTTTCTGAAATGTGTTGGAGGAGGGCTCTTTCCACATACTCCAGGGAACACAAAACCTCTGCCATGGACTCATCTGGGACCCATTATTCTGCAGTGGGCCTCTGGTGTCTCAGGGGCCAGAATGTACTGACCAGCAAAAGCCTGTGATGTGTCTCTATCTGATTTCAGCTCTAATCTGCACACAGGTCTTGTCAGAATGTCAGCTTCCAAAATTTCCAACTGCCCAAAGCATTTTCAAATTTCATAGAATCCTCAGTAATTCATGCCAAACCGTGGTCAGGTCACTGCTCTGATCCTTCTGACTAAAAAAGATACACAGTTCATGTCAGCATCCCTGATTGCAGAGATGATGACCCACTGTTGTTCCCATGAAAGCCCCCCAGCACCCAGCTGGCACTTTCCCTGCCTCCTGCAGCCTTTTAATTGCACTCATCCTTCCCTCCTTGCATTGCCACTCCTGAGTGCCAAGCTCAGGATCCGACACTTTCCAGCTATGGATTTGTTCTGGTTGACAGACATCCAGTTCTGGTTGAAGTCCAGCACAAGGCTCTCCACTGCTGATATGCAATCAGCATATCTATAGCCAGAGGGCTCAGCCAGCCTGTCCCATATGGCTGTTTATATCCCTGGACAGGATTTTGCTGCTAATCAGGCTGACCTGATTCCCATAATCTCTGCTTCTGTGGTGGGGTTTCCGCTTAAGGCCATTTGCCAAGGCTGGGAGAGCTCACACTCCAACTCCAGTGCATCTTTTGGGACTCTCTAATCCACAGGCACGCACAGGCTAGAAACCCCACCCTTGGAAGGGACGGCAATAGCCAAAAACCTGCCTTCTGCCCTTCCAACAGGGCTCCTACTTGCAGCTTAATAATGGGGCATTTTCTAGGAAATTGGACTTCCTCAACCACTACAAACATTTCAGCTGCAGAAGCAAGCAGAGAGGTCTGCAGCTTCCCTATCCCTGAAACTTGTAGAAGGTTGGCACACAGACACAGGCCCGTGCTCAGCCCAGGATGTATTTAGTGCTGTTGAAAGTGCAAGTGAAGGCAGCTGAGGAAGTAGATTCCCAGAGACATTGGCTTCCTCTGGGTGCAAAGCATTTTTGCAGGCCCCAGACAAGACTGTTACAATCTCTGGTGTTGAGCTCTCCCTGGCTGTGGGAACTCCCACATGTCAAATTAGAGATAGCCAAGTGCAGAGAATTTTTTTTAAAGAACACAAGGAAGTAAGAGAGTTTTGCTGACCTAAGGTCCCAAGAGGCAACTTGTTGCCTGGCTCACTCTTTCTTGTCCCCTTGCAAAGTTATCACAACCACCTTGAATCAGAAGTTCAAAGATTCTTTTGGAATTTGGGTTTTAAAGATGTCTAAGAAACTTGCAATAGGTTGTTCTTTAAGAAGATCTGCAAGAAGTGAATCTGCCAACCCATATCCTGGAAATAAACACAGATGGAAGAGAATTGCCATAAAAAAGCCCAAAACATGAAAAGTCATAAAGGTTGTAACTACACCTAAAATGTGTTAGAGACTTTTAGGTTTGTTAAGCTACAGAGGAAGACTTCATCCAACCAAAACGCCAAAGGTCAGAGTGGTCCAGCAGGCCCTCCCAGACCAGACACTTGGGACAACCCATCCCAGCCCTCTTTCTAGTCTAAGAGCTGAGCTGCCAGGAAGGGGGTCAGACACCAGGCACAAGTGAAGATCCTCAGTCCAGTATGAGGTTTCACATTCCCAACAGCAACAAGAGTTTGGAGATGGACTCAAGTCTCAGTGTCATCTAAGTGCCCAGTGCGGCCACCAAAATGAAGTGCCAGCCATGTTTTGTATTCCTGTTGCCTCTGAGAACAATAGTGTTACCAGAAATAAGATCAGTGGGGACAATCTCCTCCTTAGGAGGAAACCAGCCGCAGAAACAAGGAATGAGCCTATAAAAAAATCTTGCTATCAAGGGACCCATCTGGCTCTCACCAGTGAGAATTTGCATGGCTCCCAAGCATTTAAATGCAGAATTAACAAGAATCTCTTTATTTCTTCGGTTCTAGGCAGTAGGAGGAACAGTTGATTAGTTTGCTTGTTAAAGTATTACTGACATTCCATACTGTAGTTTTCAAACAATCAGATCTTGATTATTTTTGGTCATGTAAATAAAATTCTTACAAGGATTATTTTCAAGCCCATTTAACTCTATATAAATGCAGTATTATTTTCAAATCTCAAATTCCTTTGCCTCAAAAAACTTAACAGCGTGTTTTCATGCACATGGCACAGGAAATGAAGAGTTTTTATGGGAATATTTAAAACTCACTTTTGCAGACAAAGCAGACTTAGAAAATCTCTTTCAAAAGGGTGATTTTTTCAAAGTTGAAAGGGGTTAATTATGAGCCTTTGAAACAACATTCATCCTCCAAAAATAATTCCATTTTAATCACACTGTTTACTGGATATTTATAATGCACAGGCAGAAGATTAAAGGTGAATGGATGGAAGGATATATGTTGTGCAGAGCTTGGGAAAGAAACCCAGATTCCAGCTTTGTAGAGAACCTCATTGGAAATTCTTGTTGAGAATTCTTATTTCCATAATAAAACCAAAAAACAGACATCTTCCAAATGCACTGGATGCACTATAGTGGCCTACTCCCACTAGCACATGTACTTTGGGAAAAGTACATTACCAGGCTTCTGGGCCAAGGAACAAACAAACAGCAACAGAAACGTTTCTGGGCAGAGATGGACTCCTGCCTGAAGGACTGTGGGCTTCCCTGGCAGAGTCGAGCATCCTTGAGGCACGAGGTGTCTCGAGAGCATGCAACGTGCCAATCTAAATATGAATCTTTGATTCATCTCTCATTACACAGTTTCGCACTTGTGCTTTAACTGAATGTTCCTTAAAGAAAAGGGAAAAGTTTTGAGGAAAAAAATGCTAAAAGAAAAATCAGAGCAAACCTAGGAGGAAGGTGTATTGACAGTAACATCTGCTCTAAAAAAGGAAGGGACAGAATTTACTTTACTCCCCAGCAAATGACAAGAACTTTCAGATCCAAAACTAAAATGTTCTTAATAAAAAAAAGTGAAGTCAAAAGAAAACCTGTAAATATAGGAGGCAATCTCACTGACAGGGCAGGAAGAAAATGTAAGAATCAGTTCACTTGCAAGCAGAAAAGTTCTGGGGGATATTTTTCCACAAGCATTTGAGGAAAAAAAAATTGAAACAATGAGTAAATTCAGATTGAATTCAGTTAAATTCTTGGCTGAAAGAAGAGTAAAGTTATAGATTTCTGAAGATGATAAATATTTCCACTCCAACCATTTGCAAGTAAAATTTTGTAACTTATTTGTTCAAAATGCCATTCACTCAAAAAAGACAAGAGTAATCAGAACACAAACAATTCAGTTTTGGAGGAATGAAACACTTTGGTTCATTCAAGGTTTTATTAGATAAGTGTTTTGGTTTCATTTTGACAAAGAAAAGTTCAGAAAATCCTGACACAAGACATTTTTCCTGCTTTTTTAGTTTGGCTTCTGAACAAAAAAAGCCCTAAGCAGTATTTGCCTGGATCTATTAGAGTCATTGAATGAAATTATGCCAAGGTAACATTACTTTAACATAACAAAATGAAGATGCTAAAGTATCAGATTAATCCAAAGCAGCTGTGTGCTGTTTTATGCTTGCTGACTGCTGAAGGAAATACAAAAGTAATGATGCAATGCTACATGTGATGAATTCTGAAATATGAGCTATGTGTTTAGAACCCAAAGCCGTGTTCTGCTCCTATCTTGATTATAGTCCCTGTCTGGGCCTTGGGGGACTGGAGAGCAGCATTTGCTGCCAGGTAAAACGTTGCTTCATGCCCCTTTTACAGTTTCTGCTATGGTGCCATCAGAGAATATCTCTATCTTACGTAGAAATAGATTAGTAAATAAAATAAGCATCAATAAAAGAAATCTCTTTGGAAAGTACCCCCTCAAACCCACTGGTTAAGTGTTTCATGAAAACACAAGTAAGACAGAGTTGTATTACTACTAAATCAGAAATAGTCTTTCTGATAGAACAGTAAACAAGAGAAGTAATGGAGGAATAAGAGAAATGACAAATCAAAGACAGGAAGCATAGCATTTTGATACTCATGGAAAAGATTAAGAACATTATTTTTGTACTGTCATGAAAATTCCAAGTAGAATAACATAATAAGGTGCAATATTTTCAGTGGTTTTTATCACATTTGACAGCACGTGTGACAAGCCAAGCAATATGACAGTGATATAGAGACTTGCTTAAGACCACCTGGGAGGATACAAAGGGATTTAGAGCATCATTTAATAGTCTAGTGATGCCAAATTAGTGTTCTATAGTTTACTAAAAAAGTCCAAAGAGATAGCAGGGAGAAAAAGAGAAATTACGAGAGAAACATCTGCTTTTTCATGTTTAATATGGTGACAGAATAACTTCCAAATACATAATGGAGTATATTGGTACTCTGTGTTTAGTGATATTTTATAAAAATATTCCATATGGTACATAGTAGGGCAGTATTAAAGTAGAAATACTCATGTCAAAAGGCAAAGGTGCCACAGTCATTGGCTAAAACAAGTTCCTAGAAAGAAGATTTTACACGAAGCTGGGTAATGTGGTCATACTGACATCTTCACCCCCATTCCCACACTGCTGTATACAGTTCCCAAAAGAACAAGTTCAGATTTAGAAACATGATGTATATCAAGTTACTGTTCAGCACACGGCACAAACAACAGGTGAGAGTTTCACTTCATGTATTTCAGGTTTATAACGAAAGCACAAGTCAAAACTCCATAGCCAAGCTGTATCTCAGATTCACCCACTGCGGGTCTGGTACCCTGGGCAGCTGCTTTTCAACAAATTCTAAATAAGGAATATAAAGCTATTTTTATATCTACTGAACTTTTCTCTTTTGAAACTGAGGAGTCACAGATAACATCCTTGATATGGTACTGAAAGGGGAAGATAATTGCACTTGTCTATCGCAGCCGGTAAAGGTAGATGAAACCTGCGGGTTTGAGCTTCTTTGGATAGCCAAGAAGTCAAGCATGCATTGCTGGAGCTACAGAGTGACATGGCCTTCAAAGGCACTGCATGGCCAGCATGTCAGGTACAAAACAGATGTTGGCCAAGCCAAGCATGCAAATCTCTATCTGCAGTGCTAACACTGGATTTTAAGCTCTTTGGTCCAGGGAAAGCATCTTCCCCTCTGCAGAGCTGAGGTAAAAAAGCTACAACTTCCAAATGTGACAAAAACTGTCTATGATAAATTATGCATTAGTTTTCTGTGCAAAGTCTTCCAGGTGACAAAGAAGCAGATGGGTTTTAAGTCATGTGTACATATGTTTCTCAGCAGAAGAGGTTCCTATGGAAGCTTCTAGGCACAAAGAACACAGAGAAGATCAGATAAAATCCTTTCAAAGAGCAAGAGGAAAAGATGTCATTCCAGTGACAACTTAAAATAAATTAATCAAATACTGGAAAAGTTGCTTCAGCATATATTTAAGCTGAGCAGAAGTTTCCTGGACTGAGACACAAATGAATATGTGAGGCTTTACGCATTTTGTTTTTCTTTTTAGGAGTTTTTAAGCAGGTTGTCACAGGAGTCTCCAAGAATACACTCATAGAATTACAGCAGAGGCCTTGAAAGCAGAGGCACAGGATGACTCCAGAGGTAAAAGCGCAAATATGAATCGTCAAGGATGGCCAGTAAAGGTTTGCAACCCTGAGAGCTGGGCAGGGCTTGCTTCAGGGCATAACAAAGACGACACAAAAAAGGGAATAAGGAACTTAAATAGGGATAAAACATCTATACAGTGAAAATGCAAAGGAGGAAAAGAGGAAGAAAAAAAAACCAAACCTCTGCAAGACTGAGATCACAGGAAAGCAGCATAAGAGGAGGTGCCCCCGCACTGTGCCATCCCCTCACTCCAACAGTAACAGCATTGTGCCCAAGCAATACTTATCCAGAGCAGATCCTCACTCCCCTTCTGTGGAGAAGGAATGCTGTCCTACTGAAACTCAGCAACTGTCCATCAACTTTTTGTCCATGGGTTAAATACACTAGAATTAGAGAGCTGTGTACACACCCATCTGTGTGTTTTCTGCTCTAGCTTTCAGATGCAAGGTGGTTAAGACCACAGCATCAAGTCAGACTAAAGGTGAACACAACCCAGTTTGGTTTTCAAAATTAATTAAAAACATGGAATAATAATAAAAAAAATAAAACCTCTAAGTACTTCAAGGTTTATAAATTGTTGTACAACTTCAGATAATGAATAAATAATTCATTACACAAATACTTCCTAAGGGTGCATTTTCCTTGCTCGAGGAGTTCCTGAAATGAAGCTTGGTAAATGCAAAGAACCTATGAAAAGGATGGCATTAATTCTAGAAGCTTCTGAATTTAACAAGTTTCTACCTTAACATGAGAGGAGAGTTATTATTCTGTCACTCCTTCTGGAATGACATTAAGATTCAGACGCCGAGCACAGCAGTGGAGTGCGAAGGTTTGCCGTGCACTGAGCGGCTCCTTGCCTGCACCTGTTTACGATCGATTGCCTCATTATCATTTCGCACAGCAGGAGAGAACACAGCTAAACCCACACCCAGAGAAAACTCAAAATTCACCGGGTTTATTAACGTCCCTTTCATCTGCAGCCCTGCACGCCACTTCCTGAGCGCCGGGGCAGCACCGCACGGCCATAACATGGAGCTGTACTGGCCAGTTCTGCACAGCAAAGTGTCGCACCAGAGAGTTCTCCAAGCTCTGGGGTGGCAACTGAGCATGACACAGCACAGAAATAAGAAGCCATGCCCATATGATGTGTTGGTGTCTTGTTTTTTTTGTTCTCACCCCCAAAAAGGATACATCTAATGGAGAGTAAGGATAGAATAATACATGGAGAAGAAGAAAGAAGGAAAAAAAAAAAAAAAGCCTTTTTCACATGATAAACCACCATTCCTGACTATTTTCATTCCTGCAGCCAGGAAGGCTCTGTACTGCAGTGCAGAGAACCAGAGTTTGGGCTTCACAGCATGGCTTTTTGCTTCCTGGACTGGCGAGGGCTAGAGCACTAGCCCAGTGCTGCTGGGCTGCTCCTGGGGAACACTCAAGGTCAGGCTGGAGGGGGCTCTGAGCAACGTGATCTAGTTGAAGACTATTGCAGGGGTTTGGACTAAATGACCTTTAGAAGTCCCTTCCACTCCAACTATTCTATGAGTCTATGATTCAGAGCTGTCAGGAGGGCTCCAGGCACTCCCCAAATTGATTTGGGGAGTGGCTTTTAGGGGTAGCTTCCTATCCTCTTGGAAATGCAGTTTTTACAACTGGAACATCATAATACCAGAAACTGCTGTAGAGATGCATTTCATTGGTACTGAAATTCCTCCTGACAATATTTGCAAGCCCTTATCTCTGTTTGGTTTTCGTGGGCATGCTCCTGGAAGCAAAATTTATTTGCACATAGGGAAAGCTCAGCAAATAGTAAAATATATGCACCCAAAAGAGCCACATGTAAGAATCACACATGCAGAAACTGGTAACTGACACATGGAAATAGCTGACCAACCACAAGTCCCAAAATAGCAAATACCCAGTGAAACAGTTGTACCCCTGGAATATGTTTGCATAAATTATTCACGGAATAATTCTGAATATTGAATATGTACAATGTTAAGGCAGTCTGGGAAAGTCTGCACACAAGCATTTTTCTTTTTTGTACAGATTTTTATCACTTGTACTGCTGGCCTGCTCAATGCCCTCCCTCTTCACAGCCTTGCAGACAAAGATCTAACTAAGTGTCAGCATCCCACAACAGCCCTCGTAAGTCAGAGTCTGACCAAATCTGAACATTGAGAGCATTAAGGTTAATATGAGCAAAATGGCTTTCAGGATTCCTTCATCACAACAACAGCCTGTTATTACCAGATCCTACTGTCTTGATACTGAAAATGCTTACAGAAAATGAACACAGAGTTTACTTGTTTTATTGCTACCGGTGGATTACACTTGCCTGGATCCCGTCCTGACCAGTCCACAGCAATCTGTCACTTGCCCAATAACTGCTCACGTCTGTAAGGTGAGATGAAGTACCAGTGGTCCTTTAAGAGGCAGTTTGACACCACTATTTATTTCCTGTGATTGATTCAGCACAATGCAAAGGAACAATTTCATTTCTTTCCTAGACTGTAGGTACGCAAGAAAAATAAATATTCCTTTCTTAAGATTCAAGGAAGGCAAGGTTGAGAATTCTCTTGGTTCCTCATGACCAAGGCATTTAATTCTACTCTGACAAGTACATTAATGTAAGTCAATGCATCTTGGGTGGAAGAAGTATGAATCAACCAATGTATTTATTAATATTCAATAGAAAAAAAGTTTAAAAAGTGCAGGGGGGAAAAAAATCCTACACCAATTTTCCTTTACTGATTCTCCAGCAGCAAGTGAAGAATAAGAAGTGTTTTGTGCAGGGTGCTAAATTCTCCTGCCAGTGAAGTTCCCTGTAGTACTTTGTGGACTGTGAAATGAAAAGGAAACAATGCAGGTTTGTGCTAGAAAATTAACATCTGAGAGGTAGAAGAGGACAACCACCACAGAAGGAGAAGGTGGCAAACAGCAGAGGTCAAACGAAAGGACTAGAACAACCAGCAACTTCTGAGGTGTTTCAGAGGCAGAAGCCCTCCATCAGTAAAGCTCCAAGTGGAAAGTGGTTAGCTTGTGACCATGTGCAATCTCTATTTACACCTCTGAACTCTGTCCAGTGTCTCAGGCTACATCTTCATGGCACAATATCAAGCTACACAGGGACCCTGAATGAACTTGCTCCAAGAGCTAAAACAACTAAAGGCCTTCTGAGAAGTGCATTAAGAACATCACTTTATCCTGGCTAGCCTGTGCCTAGTCCTAGGAGGATGATTGAATATAAATCTCTCAAGCTCTAGAGAAAAATGCAGCTTTCGGGTTCTTGTGCGCCATCTGCAAGGTACAGTATTTTTCCATCTAGACAAACTTATCATTGCCTTGACTGATACCAAATGTTTCTTTTGTATGGCTAATTTACAGGTCTACTGATGTAGGTATTATTTCAATTATTACGGGAAAAGAAATATAAATAAGATTAAAATTGCTTAAAGTGTCAGTGGATCCACAGAAGTCAATAAAAAAATTTACCCCGATCTCAATATTTCAAGAAGCTCATCTTTACAGCCAAAAATATCCTTTTAAACAAGATGGAAAGGTAGATGTAGAACTATGTGGTTCTATCTGCAGTAAGAGTATGACTTCCATACCTATTAGGTATAACAGCTTCACAATTGTTTGTACATTTATCAAGTATATGAATCATCCCATCTCAATATTTCGGGTACAAACTCAAATGCACCTCAGAGAATGTCAAGATAGTTAGCATCTAACCCTAACCAATTCCCATGGAAGACAAATAGGTGTTATACCTTGAAGAATCTGACACAAAATTATTTCCCTGAGGTCTTACAATTAACCAACTGCAGAAGAGAAAACTGAATCCAATTTTCCAAGTTCAAGGTTGGCAACCTATTCTCTGGACAGATTCCCTCTCCTGTGTGTTAAAGCAGCAGCCTGGAGAAGAAGCTATGTGCTGTCCCTCAGTCAAGACTGACATTGCCATGACATGAAAGATCCATAGGACTTTTTGGGGTGAGCTATGGGAAGAAGGTTTTCTATGTGGAGTAAATGTTTATTGTAGGATCTTATTGGTCAGAGTCACTTACGCAGGTGTTTATTGCTACAACAACTGCAAAAAATATCACAAAATCACCTGGGATTTTTGTTGTTCTTGTGGGGGTTTTTGTTTGTCTGTTTGAATCTCTCTCACCATAGAATTTTAGGGATCTCAGTACTAGCACAGCCCTGCCAGTGGTGACTCTACAATGGGAAGCAGAGCAAGTCTTTCATGTTGCAAGCACACGTTGGTGCATTACTAGCAGTCCCACATGCTTTGCCCTATTGCTGCTAAGAAAAATTGTTGAGGATCTCATGGGAGAGGGGGTTGCACAAGAGCAGCAGCCTTCTTGAGCAGACAAGACCTGCAAGGTCAGGAGCAGATCTAACATAACCTTTCTGGCGCATCTGTGTTCTCAAGAATTTCATGTTTTCCTCTCCTTGGACCCCAAAAGACTTTCATTCCCCGCCTCTAACCCACAAGCAGGTCATAAGCAGGAAAAAACATTTTAAGTGAATGTTGAAATGTTTTCTAGGCCTTCTGCCCCACTTTTGTAGGCTTTACTTGGAAGAGTGATGGCACAGAGTCAGGAAGGCCTCCTGTAATCCCTGGTATTTACATGTAAAAATCCAATCCTGGTTAGCTCTGCCCTCCTCATCTTTAAAGAAAATATACAAGACTTCGGATTTGTAGGCTCTAGGAATAAGTTCTTTAAATTATTAAAGCCTGATTATTCTGTATGGAAAAGAAATCTGTTTCTCAGTGAGTTTATAGGACTACTGAATAAATTCCACGGTCAAACACAATCCTTAATCTTTAATTTCCTGTTCCCTATCACAACAGCAGATTTAAATCTAATTAATTTCTTTCCAGTTGAATTGTTCCCTTATGAAAGATGTAAAATCTGAATGATTGCTTGACTGTGGGTTCAGAAATTTCTTAAATGAGGTCTTGATCCAAGACTACCAAAATCAATGTTTTCAATGAGTTTTGGATCAGTCACTGCATAATATAAATTTTGTAGAAATATCTAGACACATTCTGTTGTATAGGAAGAGTCCAGAAAAGCTCCCATCCCCATATGAAATCATTGCCTTAAGATCACCCATTGCTTCTTCAAAAAGATTTGAAAGACATTTTATTTGGAAACAATGTTATCAACATGTCTGGTACATAGTATAGTTTCCCTACCTCTGTTTCAATTGTTAGTATTATTATTAATAAATCACAATTAGTTGCTATGGAGATAATTAAGTCTGCAAATAAAATATTATGACTGAGCTTCCAAAGCAAGTAAACAGTAACAAGAACAGATTAACCCTAAACTAGCAATGAGTTCATTTCAATGCAAATTGTTTAATCAGGAAAACAAAAACAAAACAAAAAACCACCAAAAACAAAAACAAAAAAAAACAAACCAAAACACACCAAACCCCCCTAAATCACTCTCTATATCCAGCACTTTCCAATGGCTACTGGGAGACACCATGCTTGCTATGGTATTTTACTTAAATCTGAATATTTAATATTTATGGTGGTAGTGGATCAAGGTTGGACTTGATGATCTCAGAGGTCCTTTCCAACCCATCTGATTCTATGATTTATTAAATCACTTCAGTTGTCTCCCAAGGGCTGGGCACTAACATGTTATCACACCAACATGTTTCCTACTGGCAGCTATGCCAGTCAAAAACAAGCACTAGATGTGTTTCATGCACATATAACTGTGTGTATCAGCTTATTTGAAACAGGGTTGCAGAGTTAGAGGCAAACTTTAACATGTATGTGAATGTGAGTTTCAACATGCTAAAAAAGCTTTTAGCCTTGAGCCATAAGTGTGACTGTACCAAACCAACAAGAATATTTGGCTTAGAGTAAATTTGGGGTTTCTTTACAGTGAAGAAGCTCTGCTATCAAAAATTGTTTATCACCTAAGCAGCAGATATGTTTTTCGGGCAAGGCTACATGAAACTAAGTATTTCTGAAAGTGGGGTGGTAGATGGGAGGCAAACTCTTCGGAAAAGATTGAAATCAACATTTTGATTAAACTACATTTAAATGGAACCACAGAGAATAAATTTGGTGTAAGCATTGTATCCAGAAAGGATCCCAGGCAACAAATTTGGTTAAACATTTTTCACTGCACAGAGAAAGACCTCTTTGAGTTCATTAAAGTATGGGTGGATAAAAGAACAGTTTTCTTCTTAGTTCTGTCTCTAAATTCATTGTAATTGCCTTTGCTGACATTTGTGCTATGTAAACAAATTCTCATTTACATTTGCTTTCATCTTTACTGCTAAGTGTGATTTCAGAGGAGTTGGAAGGCAACTTGGGTGTATTAAGCCTTAAAACTCAGTACTGGCTGCTGTGATGCCATTCCAAGGGCTTCCAGAAGGAAAAAGCTGCTCTTTTGGAAACCAGAGGGATCAGGGCCGGTTGCAGGCACTCACAGCATTTGCACAACAGTAATATCCTTCCCCAGCCTGGACTAGGAGAGGTTTTCCCTGGTAAGGACTGCCAGCACCCTACAATCTTAGGGTGAGTTTGTGTCAGTGGCCCCCCTTCCTCCCTTTCCCTTAAGGAAAACACTCATCCCCATCAATGCTTTCTCCAAAGATGTTAACCATCATGTCATTCCCATTGCCTTTCTTCCTAGCTTTCATAATAACTGTTAATGGAATAAAGTACAGTCTCTCTCACAAAGCTGACTGCAGGTGGTCACGGTCAGAGTCTCAGGTACTAGTGCTTCAAGAGCAATTCCAGTTCTGCCAACTAAATGATGTTCTCAGCACTTCATGAAAACAGAAAGCGGAGTTTTACAGTAATAAAATCAACAGCTGAGATACAACAGAGAAAACTGCTAAGCAAATCTGAGATTTTGAATTCCAAAGACAAAGATTTTGAATTCCAAGACGAAGCCTTGAAGACGTCTGAGGAAAGAGAGCCCTTTTCTTTCTCCATAGTCTGACTGATGCTTCACTTCAAGCTAAAGAGTGTTTAGTCTTTCCAGTTCACGCCCAGGATATATGACTGTCACAACCCTGATTTTTCAAGTGTTCAATAACCACAATTTCAGCTAAACTCAGGGACACCTAGCTCCTCTGAAAAGCCAACCCAGTGTTTCTTCTCTTCTCTGAGCAACATTTTCAGCACAAACTAGATTGAACAAATATATATTTACAGCAGTCCTACTTTCAGAAATGCCAAACAAGGCATCAAAGTTTATTTTTGCAATCAGCCAGGACAACATACCTTCTCTAAAGCAAACAAACAGAGTCTGACCTTCTACTCCAAAAATGGATTTTTTTTTTTTTTTAAATCATGGAATTTCCTGAGAAAAACAAAACTTGTGGTTTCACCCCACGTCCTCTCTCACCAGCCTTCTTCCTGCTCAAACATGAAACCCAGTAAACGCAGTCATTACCACTCTCTGCCTTCACATCTCATGGGCTTGCCAGGTGGCTCCAGTTGTGTTTTTGCTTCAGAAAAAGAGGTTTAGCTGCTTCTATTGCTGAGCATAGACTGATAGTTTAGCATATTCAGAAGCATCAGAGATTTACAACTGCCTTGGTATAGGAGCTCTATTCATGGGCCATTAATCTACCTCTTTTATATGTAGATTAGACGAGGAATTTCGTATGACAAAAAAATTTACTGTATGAAAAGGTCAATTTGAAAGTTTCCCAAATAGGTTTTATCTGGGCAGGAGGGAGGGGAGGGAGGCAGGGAGGATAGAGAATCCAACACCTTTACATTTTGGTTTGTCCTCAGAAGACAAAATTCCTTCTGCCCCAACCCTGCCATGTAGCTCTTCTTAGCAAGTTGTGCTTTTTACTGAGCTTTTCTTTCATCAGTTCATTTCAAATCATACACCAGGCAGGTTAGGTGGATGTTGGATGGCATCTGTTTAGAGCCTCCAGCACCACAAGCACTTTACTAAATGGTTGCAAAATCTCATTCAAGACAGAGCTTTCTTTGGTAAAGAAAGCAAGCCATGTTTTACATAGATTTAGGTGGAAAACCCCTGAAGAGTAATTCTGAGACTTTTACAAGCCTATCCGGAGCACAGGCAACCACATCAGTGAACAAAGAAAGCTCTACCATGCCCTAACATGACCAAGAAGCAACCATGGTTTGCACCCAGGTAGTTTGAAGATAAGACCTTGAGGTTTGAAGCCAAGGCAGAAATTTCTAAATTGAAGCGAAACTCAGTGTAAACATTTGTTTTCTACTCCAAGGGTGCAAGAGTACCATCTGATGGTATGATCCCATCTGAACTGTCATCCCATCTGAATTTAGCTGCCTACATGCTGGACCTCAATTTAGTGTCTGTCTCTCACCTGATGTCTGCAGACAGGCATAAGCATTTCAGAGGATGATTCAATCCACCTGTTTGGGATACCCAGAAATGATACCTTAAATTTTGGTAGCTAAAAGTGAGTCTAGAATGATGGTGAGTCTTCATCAAGTTTATTTAAATTAATGTAGGACAGTCCAACTGTCAGGTCCCCAATGGCATTAACAGGCTTTAATCACCCTAAGCAGCTGATAACCATCTTTTTCTGTCATCGCTGACACATATGGCTATTGTGGTTTAGCTATGAGCCTATGAGATGAACAACCAAGCTGCATTAGCAAGAATGTAGCCAGCAGCTGAAACAAAATTTATCCTTTTCCCTTCTGTTTGGCACTCATGAGACCGCGTGTGGAATACCATGTCTGGTTTTGGAATCTCTGGTAGAATACAGACATTGACAAACTGGAACGAGACCAGTAGAAGGCCAGTAGCACAGGCCTGCCTCACACAAGTATAAGAAGGGTCTGAGGAACTGGTATTGTTCAGCTGTAAGAGGAAGAAAATCCCTCAGGCAAGATCTTATAGCTGTTTTCAACAATCTAATGGTATCTTGCAGAGTAAACAGAGAAACTTGAGGTACATACACAGAGAAAGCACAAGAGGCAAAATTGTGCAACAGGTAACAGACAAGTTGTAACAAGAGAAATTCCAGTTGGATCTTAACAGAAAGTTTTCCCCGCTAGATGTGGTCAATTGCTGACAAAGACACTCAGAGAAGCTGCAAAGTCTCTGTCCAGCTCAGTTTTGAGTTCAAAGATGAGACCACGACAACCTGACCCATCTCACCACGCCGTTAGCAGAAGGTGGGGGGGTGTGAAACCAGAAGGTCTCCTCCACCAGCCTCTGTGCAACTCAGGGTTCACTCAGTTTTCACTAAGCCATTTTAGACCTCTGCAACTTTAGTGTGGGCTTTCTAGGCATTCTATTTCACTACACTTGGAAAATTAGGGTAAAATCTATGCTTAAAGTGGAAAACAAATTTGATGTATTTCCTAAAAAAATAAAATAATAATAAAAAAAATTCAGAAAGTAATAAATGTTTTATTTAAAAATTTCCCAACCAAAACATTTTTTGTTAGTCCAGTTCTAGATGTGTTGAAATCCCCAGTTTTTCTAATCTCTACTAGCATATACATGTGTGGGAATAAAGTTTAAAGCTGAGAGGTCTAAGTCATCTTTACTAAAAGAATGTTCCTTTTGACAAAAGCTGACAGTCTGTAATTGTTTCCAATTCCACATTTCTAACCTAAGATATTGGGTGTGCCACTCCTACAGGCTCCACCAAAAGCCACCTCTCCCTAATGTCCTATTGATTCCTTGGAATTGTAGCAGTTAGCAAGATACTTAAGGAGCCCATCTCTGGGAGAGATGGATACCCGGCTTTGTTAACATTGAACTGACTTCCTCACCTCTTTCTTGTTTTTCTGAAACAAAAAATTGGGTTTCTGCAATCACTTAGAGGATAGCAGGGGAGCAGAGAAGCAGGTGCTCTCACTATGGTCATAGTTAATAAATCTTCAGTCTGACATGTCCTAAATTGTACTTTGTATAGTTGCATGCTTGGAATCCCCAGATTCTCTGACACTTAAAAAAAACGAAAATGAAGTGCTTAAAGCTGAGCAACTTTCATAGTTTATAAAGGCTTTCACAGCTCACCAATATAGAAAAAGAAAAAAACTCAAAGGTGCAAAAAACAACTGGTCACCCATAATCACAGGGCTGAAATAAGATAAGGAACTTAAAGGCAGCTTTCCTCTCTACAGCAGTTCCCAGCAAAGGCAGACAGGAGAGGGGAGGAAATCTGATAGAATCTATTTGGCATTCAAAAAAGGCATAAAGCAGAATTACTGAACGAGTAGGGAGAGAGAGAGGGAAGTGAAAAGGCTGGACAGTGTTCAAGGCAGCAATGGCTGTGAATGCTGATGTCCTTACTGCAATTCCCAACTAAGCCAATTTAATGTGATGACAAACAGCAATAACACAATGCTGCATCACACTCCTACCATAACACCGTGACATTACACCCTACAATTTCAAGATAATTAACTTACTTCATCATAAAATTTTGCCATTGCATCTGGCCTTAAAGTATGACAATAAGATAAGGAAATTCTTCATTAAAGTAGAATTGGAGATTCACAGCAGTTTCCCTCTAAGGGTGTGACAAAATTGTGCTTCTACAATACTTCATGTTTCCAGGTTTAACACTGTTGAATAACATTGCTTTTTTATATTCTTTACTGCAGCACCCCTTTCATTAATTGAAGAAAAATATTTATGCAATCTGTCCAGCAGTTGCTTAGGTTATGGAATACACTCCATATAGCATCTGAATTCCATCCTCACGAAGGGTGAAGGTTTATGTTGCAAAGGTTTTTGTCCCAGTTTTCCTTCCTTTGTAGAGAAACAGCACATCCCACTCACTAGTGGGATAAATGCTCCTTTGTTCAGAGCATAGGGCTGTCCTGTGGCA
The DNA here is from genome assembly GCF_003031625.1 of Empidonax traillii. Lineage (NCBI taxonomy): Eukaryota > Metazoa > Chordata > Aves > Passeriformes > Tyrannidae > Empidonax > Empidonax traillii. The sequence goes on from NW_020955277.1 coordinate 1,591,070, forward strand.
TCTGAGCAACTCTTAGTGCTTGTTCAAATTCTTCCCACTTAAGTAGGACAGCACAATCAGTTCCTGAAATTTGCAGAGCTTAGGTAAGGCTCAAAGCTCTCTGAGTTTCTTAAGAAATATTCTTTCCAAAGCAAGTCTGATTAAAATCTACATCATACAAGATCCTATGAAGAGCTCAGCTAAAGAAACTCT
>NW_020955277.1:1592432-1595511 GCF_003031625.1 Empidonax traillii
GGAGACAAGAAAATTTGCAACTAGAGATAGGATGTAATCTGGTGGTGGGATTTAATTACACGATGTTTACAGTTAGGTAAATGGATTAACAGTCAGGTAAATGGATTAATATTTGAATATAATCGAAGTGATATGTAAGTTTATGTTTAACTGCTATGTCTTCTGTGAAATGTAAAACCAATCATGTAACCTTGCTTGGAAAATAGTATAAAAGATGCGTTCAAAATATGGGTCTTTGGGTACCTGTCTTGGGACAGGAGTCCACAGGGACCCCGGGCCCTGAATAAAGCACCGCATAAACTGACACTCTGTTAGTTTGTGTTCTCATTACGGGCAACAGAGTGAGTGAGTGGATGCAGGGGGCTTAGCTGCTGGCTGGAGTTAAATCACAACACAAGCACAGATCACACACAACACACAATCACAACACACAACACCTATTCTGCCTGAAAGCTCTGCAATCTTCACCTTTTTCATCACAGAGCTGAAGGAACACAATGAATGCTGCAACACAGTGTTGTCAATGTAGTAAATCTCATTTCAACACTGTACTGGAGGAGGCAGAGAGTGCCCCTGGTGGTGCAGTGGCTAAACCACAGCGTTGTCAACGCTGAGATCCGGGTTCGATTCCCGGTTAGGACACTCCCCGGGCACATGGAGCTCGTTAGCCCTGTAAGGCAATCCATCTACGTCCTGGGGATCTCACTGCCACCGTCCAAGCATGCTTGGCCACGGCAGATGAACCTCAGGATTAAAGGGTGGGCTCAGTTCCGCGCACACTGTGTCTCACCTAAAAAATCCAACGCGCAGGCTGGAAGGTGGAAAGACCTTCCCCGGTTCTTCGTTCGCGAAGAGACTGGCCATTAGTCATTAGGAGGAGGCAGAGGGCAAGGTGTTCATTTCAAAGTTGAACAGATTTCACCCATTGACACTGATACCTACAGGGACTAAGATGCACAGGCCTGATGCATTTGAGCATCAAGCTCACAGGTCTTCAAGACATCTGGCCATGATTACTTGCCGTGGAAGAGGACAAGGTGTACAGTTAACAGATCCTTACCACCTCTTCAGGGCTCTTCACAAGCTATTTTTGCTTATATGTGCCCTTCAGAAGCAGCAATTCTGATTCTCTTTCTCCTTACCCTGTCTTATCTCTGCCAGTCATCAGGATTTCCACACTGGTCCTTCTTCTCCTTATAGGAATGTCTTATCTCCATGCCTGTTACCTTTCCATTATCTCTCTTAATGGCTGCAGATTGGCCTTTTTTTTTGGCTGACCTTTGTTTTCTTCATTGGAATGCCCTGAGAAATAGAACGCAGGTGGGCTGGGATCTTTAGGATCTGCTAATCTAGGTGCTATCAGCATACCTCTTGTACATCCTGCATTTCTTTTTTTCTGGATGAATCCATACCCAGAGGTCTCCATTTGGCCTCCCAAAAGGGCCTTGTTGCCTCTTCCTCTGGGTAAGCCCTGATACAAGACACCTGCAATTTTGGACCAGAGTGGGTGGAAACAGTTTGATTCTGAGAAGCTGTGAGAAACCTCCAGAGTGTGGAGACGTGTAGCTGAGGCATCCCGTGGCTGAGGTGCCCAGCCCGGCCATCTCTCACCTCACCCATGGGCTGCCTCAGCACCACCACCTGCCCAGACACCAACTAAGTGTAGTCACCGTGGCCATGAGCCACTGGCCCTCACCCTTCCCAGGTCATAAATATTTGCTACTTGTCTCCACACCCTGGCTACTAAAAATATACCATTAACAAAATTATTTCAGATGTTCCAGCACCACTTTTCATTCTCAACTCCACTCATAACATCCAGCAATTACCGTTACTTCTTGTCTGACTTTGCTTTCCACATTCAAAACTCTCAAAGTTAATTTATTAAGAGTTTTTAAATGCACTTTTCATATATACTATAAAATTGTTTTTGTTTCAAATACATTTAATCTAGTCTAGCCTCAAGCACTGGAAAGTGTATCCCAAATCTTTTTCTACACCAAATTACTAAATTATTTCCATTAATGTAACAGGTTACACTTAAAAATATTTCCAGTACTAAAATACAGCTTTTTTTAGTTTTAAAACACATTCCCACTTCTGTAAGAACTGTAGAATTATCTAATACGGCTCAAGGCATTGCAGGAAGGTTGCTCCAAGTAGATAATGCCAACTGAAATCACTTTTTAACATAATGAATAAAGCTTTGCATACTGCTTTTCACTGAACATTTTAAACCTCAAAAAGCTCACTAAATCTCCTATACTCACTGTTCAATCATTAGAGTTCTATAAAACAGTGGAAATTTTAGGCATCACAAAGCTTGAGGGAAACTCCTCAGTAATTAATTTCTTGCTACACATTGTTTTCATTGTTGTTGTCGTTCATTTTACAAGGATATCCTTCCTATGCTATAGGTTTAGTCTGAAGAAAGAAAAAAAAAAAAAGTTTCGTTTTTGTCCTGTGTTGTAGGTAGTTTCTCCATGTGCTGGGACTAGAATTTGATTATCAACACAAATAGGAAATTACTCTTTGCCTTACAGAAGTCTTTTAAGCTGTGGCATTCCTGTCACTTCTAAGATAAAATGCATTCAAGATCTCTGACAAGTATTAACTTTGTGGTTGACATACTTCTACTTGCACTGATTTATCATTACAGTTTAAGACCCTGTGAAATGTGCAGGCCCTTTGAATTCTCTAGATTGGGATCCATAAAATGTGACAAAAACACACAAACAAACGAAAAAAAGCCTCCAACACAAAAGAGTAAAAGACATGCTGTTCTTTACCAGTTGTAAACAACTAAAAGTTGAAGGATCAGGCAGTGCTTATTTCCTCTTCTCTTTCTATATAATTTACTCTTTTCTCAAAATAACATCTAAGAAATCCAAGCTGGTAAGTGAAAATGTGAGCTAAGTACTAGAAAAGAGAAAACATGCTAATTTAAACCTTGAGTTATACTGACAGTGTATAACACAGACCTTGAGTGTAATTCTCGTATCAAACTTGCTTTTGAGTTCTTCTCAGAGATGTCATCTCTGAGTAAAAGTGAATAAACCAATAGTCTTCAGCCACAATT
>NW_020955277.1:1595532-1598852 GCF_003031625.1 Empidonax traillii
TAGTGCTTGTTCAAATTCTTCCCACTTAAGTAGGACAGCACAATCAGTTCCTGAAATTTGCAGAGCTTAGGTAAGGCTCAAAGCTCTCTGAGTTTCTTAAGAAATATTCTTTCCAAAGCAAGTCTGATTAAAATCTACATCATACAAGATCCTATGAAGAGCTCAGCTAAAGAAACTCTTTTGTATTCCTATGGATAAGATGCTTGTTTCCTATAACTACATGAATGGGAGAAAGCATATAGTTTCTGAATCAGGATCAAGACTCAGGTAGGGTTGGTTAACTTATATTTTGCTTGAATCTTATCAACTTGTTTTCTTTCTTTTATTTGTAATTTTCCAGCTCAAATGGATTAGTGGTTTTGATATATTTTCTTGGGAATGAAAAAAATACTATCTTGGAAGAAGCTCCTGATATTAATTCTTCTATCAATGTCCCAAACATTTTGAAGATGAACCTCTCAGTTATCAAGTCATCACTTGCATGACTGTTGGAAATAGGTAATGTATCTCAGGTGACTAACACAGGCTGAAATCTTTGCTGTCCTCTCTTTGCTCTTATGGCTTAGCCATGCCAGAGTGAAAACTAATTGCGGATTTTTCTTAATCTGCTGTGGCTATGCTTTCACACTGTCCCAGTTTTGTCTGGGTTAAAATTAATCTTCTTCATAGTAGTTTGTAGGGAGTCATGTTTTGGATTTGTGCTGAAAACAGAGTTGATAATACAGGGATGTTTTAGCTATTTATCACTCTCCACAACTACCTGAAATGAGATTGTAGTGAGGTGGGGGTCAGTCTCTTCAACCAAGTAACAGGTAAGAGGAAAGGAGAAATGGCGTCAGGTTGCACTGTCTTTATCTCAGCCTGTGAATTCTCACTTTTACTTTTCTGATTCTCTCTCCCATCCCACAGTGGGGAGGGTGAGTGAGTGGATGCAGGGGGCTTAGCTGCTGCGTCACGGCACAGATCACACACAACACACAACACCTGTTCTGCCTGAAAGCTCTGCAATCTTCACCTTTTTCATCACAGAGCTGAAGGAACACAATCAATGCTGCAACACAGTGTTGTCAATGTAGTAAATCTCATTTCAACACTGTATTGGAGGAGGCAGAGGGCAAGGTGTTCATTTCAAAGCTGAACAGATTTCACCCACTGACACTGATACCTACAGGGACTAAGATGCACAGGCCTAATGCATTTGAGCATCAAGCTCACAGGTCTTCAAGACATCTGGCCATGATTACTTGCTGTGGAGGAGGACAAGGTATACAGTTAACAGATCCTTACCACCTCTTCAGGGCTCTTCACAAGCTATTTTTGCTTATATGTGCCCTTCAGAAGCAGCAATTCTGATTCTCTTTCTCCTTACCCTGTCTTATCTCTGCCAGTCATCAGGATTTCCACACTGGTCCTTCTTCTTCTTATAGGAATGTCTTGTCTCCATGCCTGTTACCTTCCCATTATCTCTCTTAATGGCTGCAGATTGGCCTTTTTTTTTGGCTGACCTTTGTTTTCTTCATTGGAATGCCCTGAGAAATAGAACGCAGGTGGGCTGGGATCTTTAGGATCTGCTAATCTAGGTGCTATCAGCATACCTCTTGTACATCCTGCATTTCTTTTTTTCTGGATGAATCCATACCCAGAGGTCTCCATTTGGCCTCCCAGAAGGCCTTGTTGCCTCTTCCTCTGGGTAAGCCCTGATACAAGACACCTGTAATTTTGGACCAGAGTGGGTGGAAACAGTTTGATTCTGAGAAGCTGTGAGAAACCTCCAGAGTGTGGAGACGTGTAGCTGAGGCATCCCGTGGCTGAGGTGCCCAGCCCGGCCATCTCTCACCTCACCCATGGGCTGCCTCAGCACCACCACCTGCCCAGACACCAACTAAGTGTAGTCACCGTGGCCATGAGCCACTGGCCCTCACCCTTCCCAGGTCATAAATATTTGCTACTTGTCTCCACACCCTGGCTACTAAAAATATACCATTAACAAAATTATTTCAGATGTTCCAGCACCACTTTTCATTCTCAACTCCACTCATAACATCCAGAAATTACCGTTACTTCTTGTCTGACTTTGCTTTCCACATTCAAAACTCTCAAAGTTAATTTATTAAGAGTTTTTAAATGCACTTTTCATATATACTATAAAATTGTTTTTGTTTCAAATACATTTAATCTAGTCTAGCCTCAAGCACTGGAAAGTGTATCCCAAATCTTTTTCTACACCAAATTACTAAATTATTTCCATTAATGTAACAGGTTACACTTAAAAATATTTCCAGTACTAAAATACAGCTTTTTTTAGTTTTAAAACACATTCCCACTTCTGTAAGAACTGTAGAATTATCTAACTAATAAGGCTCAAGGCATTTCAGGAAGGTTGCTCCAAGTAGATAACGCCAACTGAAATCACTTTGTAACATAATGAATAAAGCTTTGCATACTGCTTTTCACTGAACATTTTAAACCTCAAAAAGCTCACTGAATCTCCTATACTCACTGTTCAATCATTAGAGTTCTATAAAACAGTGGAAATTTTAGGCATCACAAAGCTTGAGGGAAAACTCCTCAGTAATTAATTTCTTGCTACACATTGTTTTCATTGTTGTTGTCGTTCATTTTACAAGGATATCCTTCCTATGCTGAATTTAATGCTATAGGTTTAGTCTGAAGAAAGAAAAAAAAAAAGTTTCGTTTTTGTCCTGTGTTGTAGGTAGTTTCTCCATGTGCTGGGACTAGAATTTGATTATCAACACAAATAGGAAATTACTCTTTGCCTTACAGAAGTCTTTTAAGCTGTGGCATTCCTGTCACTTCTAAGATAAAATACATTCAAGATCTCTGACAAGTATTAACTTTGTGGTTGACACACTTCTACTTGCACTGATTTATCATTACAGTTTAAGACCCTGTGAAATGTGCAGGCCCTTTGAATTCTCTAGATTGGGATCCATAAAATGTGACAAAAACACACAAACAAACGTAAAAAAGCCTCCAACACAAAAGAGTAAAAGACATGCTGTTCTTTACCAGTTGTAAACAACTAAAAGTTGAAGGATCAGGCAGTGCTTATTTCCTCTTCTCTTTCTATATAATTTACTCTTTTCTCAAAATAACATCTAAGAAATCCGAGCTGGTAAGTGAAAATGTGAGCTAAGTACTAGAAAAGAGAAAACATGCTAATTTAAACCTTGAGTTATACTGACAGTGTATAACACAGACCTTGAGTGTAATTCTCGTATCAAACTTGCTTTTGAGTTCTTCTCAGAGATGTCATCTCTGAGTAAAAGTGAATAAACCAATAGTCTTCAGCCACAATT
>NW_020955277.1:1599084-1604085 GCF_003031625.1 Empidonax traillii
TGAAAATGTGAGCTAAGTACTAGAAAAGAGAAAACATGCTAATTTAAACCTTGAGTTATACTGACAGTGTATAACACAGACCTTGAGTGTAATTCTCGTATCAAACTTGCTTTTGAGTTCTTCTCAGAGATGTCATCTCTGAGTAAAAGTGAATAAACCAATAGTCTTCAGCCACAATTAACCATCTCAGTTTATCACACCATATACTAGGTGCACAAACCTAAACTCTATCCATTAAGTTTGATTTCACTACTATAGTTTCTATTCAAAAAGTGACTAAAAGATTGTAAACCATTGACAGATGGTTTACTGAATGCTGAGGAACTGATGAAAGAAAACACCTGAAGTAACTCAGAGATGTTTGAATAAAATTAACATACACAGATATGGAAAAATGCTTATTCGTTCAACTTAGTTCTATGAACAAACAATGTATTCACATCTAATGTGAAACTCAACCTTTGTTGGCTTAGAACAACCATAAAAATAAGCAAAAAGAAGCTCAAAGCTACTTTGTGTGATCCCGAAAAGAGAATATGATGATGAGCACACAGGAAGTTTCATTTTAAATATGCACATATAACCATATAGTAATGGTGTCTAAAAAAGAGAGACACAGTACTTTTTCCTTTCTGTGAAATATATCCTCAGACTGGAAGCAGTTTTACCTAGTGCTAATTGCTCCCAATGTTATAAGTTAGTTTAAGAATTTAGACAACTCCGTTCCAATTAAAAGTTGATAAATTTATTAAGCAAGTGATAATAAAGCAAACAGCGCTGGGTGGTCTGGGGGGCCAGCGCCCCGCCCGAGACACACACTTTGAAAACTGGGCTTTTGTACCTTCTCGATATCAGTTGTTGAATATTCATTCATTGTCCGTTTGTTGCCTTAAAAGGTAATTCCCCTGCTTTGGAGGTGGGTGTTACCTTTTGGTTGGTTGTAACGTATCTCCCCTGGGCTTGTACAGGGGGGTCTTGCATCATTCTCACGCTGCAAGTCCTTTCTCTGTATCCACATGGCACAGAGAAATGTATTTTTATTTATAATTTGCTCCCTGTTCCCGGCCGCAAAAGATTCCCTGGTGTTAGGTCCAGACAGGACCTTTCACCTTACAGACTCCACGGTACGCCTAGAAGTTAGTAAATATACAGAAATAGTTTTTTGTTAGTACCCCCTTTTGATTTTAATTTGCTTGGAATAAAAACCGGTGCTTTCACTTATCACACCAAGCTGCGTTAATTTCCATTAAATATTTTTTCTGTGTCCATCAACAATTCGAGGTGTTCAGATATGTCATGTTATTGTGTGGAGCTTTTTGTTATTTTTTTCTAAGCAATATTTCTCTTCATCCATTAGCTCATTCACATTAATTATAGGTTGATTTTCTCCCTGCTCAACTTGACAAACTTGCATGCTGTCTTCTCTTCATTTACTCTACTTTTATGAACTTATGCTGCTTTTCTTTTCATTTTAGGTACTCCTCAGTGGTTTTATTTAAGGTGATGACCTCCATAGAATTATAAACATTATAAAACTAAGCAAATACAAGCCTGAGCCCTTTGTTCCTAAGTTTTTAGAATTTGCATATTTTATTACATGTGAACAATTTTCCTGAATCTTAACCTGAATTGTTTTAGTTATTAAATAAATTACTACCAAATGCTTCTGAAGTATTGTCTCCTTTCTGTGGACAAATCCCAAAGAACCAGTTTTCAATTATTCATTGGAACATGTTCCTTTTAGGAAAAGAGTACAATAAATCTGAGTATGTGTGTTTACTTTCTGTTGTTGCTTTCTGATGGATTTATTCATATTGTTATGTTACATGCAAAATGTTCCTTATATTGCATGTCATCCAACTATTATTTATTCTATTTGAGCTTCTCTTGTCATAGGCAATGATGAAGATCAAGAGCAGACACAGGAAATGACTGTGTTTACATCACAGCACCAAACTTATTCGCTTTTCAATTGATCATCTTTTAGAAACAAAGTAGTTTAATCAAAGGAGATCTCTTTAAAGTGATTTTTTGTACGTTTTTACCTTATCTCTGTTAATACATTTTCCCCAAAAAGGCCATCCCAATGCCACAAGATACAAATCTAGACAACATACTACAAAGTAAAGCTAAGCACAAGGTAGGTAAGAGACTGTGAACTGAATAGTTGACTTTCAACAGAAATTTCACTTCTCTTTTTTGCCTCTCTTTCCTCTAACTGTGCTAAATAATTAAGCATTACCAAGAGGTTCTTTCTAATCTCTCCCTCTTTCTGCTCCAGGAAAAGACGAGAGAGGAAGAACCACAGCATTAAAAAGAAGCAAAATTTCTTTTAAAAATATACTTCAGAACATGCTTAAGGTTAAGTCCACACGTGACTCATCTTCTCTACACACAAAAATTATTGGATAAAATGCTATGGTTTCTGCTATACACTTGTTCCTCATACCTTACTATCTGTGAAGTTTTCCCTTGATCCTTGTCAGCAGCATCCATAATTTTTATATGTGAGCATCGTGACCTACTTTTCCAGATCTTTAGACACCACCATTGGCTATTTTTAGCGCTCCACTGACTCATTTGATGTCTCTGCACGTAGAGGGCTACCTACTGAGGAAATTCACCTCTCCTCAATTTCATTATCATGTTTTCACCAGCTTGAGACCACAGATGTGGAAGGTGTCCTGCAAGTCTGGACTAAGACAAATTTCTCACATGACCTACTACAAACCACAGTGTTGACCCTCTGGAGAGGGGGTCAGGTTGCCAGTCATAATGGCTAAACCTCTGCATGCTCACAGAGCAGCTTACACACGTGTGGAAATAAATTGTTTTTTTCTTCATTGGCAACTTCTCTCAATGACCTTTATTTAGAAAATTTTTTTTGAGCAGAAATTAAGATACCAGATTCCTGACTGCCAAGACAAGTCTGTGCACCACAGGAGGTCCTCTGCTGATTCCCTCCAAAGGCAGATGCTTTGGGCATGGTTCACAGTGGAAAACAAGAGCAGCGGTGCAGTTACTCCCCAGTACAGATGGATGTTAGCAAGGAATGCAGTACAACAAACCTTAGAAATGGCCATTTAGGGGGTAAAGAGCAAGAAATGCATTACTCTCAGAGTCACATAGGAAATGCAAGGCACTAATGCTGTATGACTTGCTTAAAACAATCACTACCTGTCACTATGAACTTAAAACCTCAGGGCCAACATTACTTGAAAACCCAACTTAACAGACTCACTGGCTGAGAACACGACAAACAAACAATGACACAATAGGATAGTTGTCTAAGGAGACCTTGGCACTTGATCAGTCACACACCTCACTCCGTTATAACGCTCCTTCATGCACTGGGCTGTGATATCACTTTGCATATTAGATAATATGAGAAAATAAATTGTCTGATTAGCTCCATGCTGAGTGTCCTTGTCTCTCTTCTCAAAGAGCTGACTCTGACACAAGATATAACTCGTGAGAACAAGGTATCAAAGAAAGCGAGAAACAATCCAACCACCATCTCCAGCAGCAGCCCCACCTTTGCGGTATCAGAGTTACTTCAGGTCACTACCAAAGACAGCTGCCCTACCAGAATTATAGGATGAATATCAATCTATTAGGATGGGGAGGAAGGCTGTTACCAACCTCACAACCTCCTGTATGAAGATATAATGTTGTATTCCTTATTTTCTCACAGATAAAAAAGTCAGTTACACCTTCATCAATAGAAGTGTTTGCAGAAGCCACTGTCTCTCGGTAGGTAGAAGCTGTAAAGCCCAGGATCATGGTACTCAATATAACAAGTATTTCTACTTTATTATCCATGGGAAGGTTATTTTTCCACTGCAGGATTGCTACAAATTTGTAGATCCTTGTCTTTCAAATGTATAAGTGGTAAAGGTGTCTGTGGCATGCAGTGTGGCAACCCATCCTCCGCCATCAAAATGCCTTTTCTGTATCGAATTCAAGTGCCCTTGCAGGATTTCTTATGACTTATTTCTTGTATATTCTGTACCATTGGTCTTGGATTGGAAACTGAGCAGTGTAGGGAGCAGCTTAATTGAAGAGAGATTTTTCAGGTGTGCTGAGCTTACTAAGAAGGCCAACTGAACATTTCAGCTGGTTGAAAATGCATTTTTGTAGGCTTCTCAAATGTGAGCCTAGACAACTGAAATTATTCATAAATACAAAGAGCGTTCCCAGGCTTTAAAGAAAGACTGTAAAACATACCTAATAATTACTAGATTGAAGAAATTAATTATGGGAAGTCACAGATTCTGTAGAAATCTTTCCTGAGACACTGCCCACTCCAGCTGCTCTGCATTTTCATTTTAAATATTCTTTATTTCCCAAGAAGGAAAAAGCCTTAATCATGCTTCTCATGCCTACTGCTAGAAGTTTTGAAAGGTATAATACAGAAAACACCAGAAAAATTTCTCATTCACATAGCACCTAGGATAGGTGGTTTTTTTTTTTTTACATTTAGTGCATGGTAGTATCCTCTAAAGTGAAAAAAAAGAAGGAAGAGAGATTTTTTTGACATGGTTAAGTAGAGCTGTTTTTTTCAAAAAAAAGAAAAGAAAAAGAAAAAAGTTACCAAATAAAATATGTCACAATATCAGTTTGGCTTGCATACCTGCTGGCACTTCTGATCTCTGATCAGCAAAGATAATTATTTCAGAATAATGTACAAACTTATTTCAAACTTGAGGCATAGATAATATCTGTGAAGCTTTGGAGAGCAGAACAAGCAAGTCAATGCCTTTGCTAAGAATAATGGAAAGGCCATGAATCACGTCTCTTCAGAAAGTCCTTGTGCCAGTCTAGAGTCACTTAAGGATATAAACTGAATGAATATTCTCAGGTCTGTGATCTCAGTCAGTTAATGCCAAAATCAAAACAGGACAAAACACCACAGATCAATACCATCAGAAACTCTGCAGCATATGCAAAAACCTCATACTTCTGATGCCACTGTTTTGAAAGAACAGGACAGCAATGACC
>NW_020955277.1:1605054-1613032 GCF_003031625.1 Empidonax traillii
GTTTAGGTTAGATGTTAGGAAGAAATTCTTTACAGAGAGGGTAATCAGGCATTGGAACGGCCTACCCAGAGAGGTGGTGGATTCACCATCCCTGGAGGTTTTTAAAAAGAGATTGGATGTGACCCTTAGTGCCATGATATAGTAATTGGAGTTGGATCAGGGGTTGGACTTGATGATCTTGGAGGTCTTGTCCAACCCAATCTATTCTATGATTCTATGATTCTAAGGTGCAGCACCTCAGCCAGAACGGGAAGATTCACTATTCAAAATTTTCACAGAAAAATCCCAACATCTACCCATATGTGTATGTAACCTTTCAGCAAGTTTTCATTTGTTATCCACAGACAACCACTTAGACAGCAAAATAAGATTACATTATGCCACAGAGTTTGCAGTACTACAGGCAAATCTCTCTGCTTTGAGTTAACCAAGCACCCAGCTGAGGAAACTGAGCTTCTCAAATAATCTAAAATCCCTATACAACATAAAAAAAATACAGTTAGGGTGAATTCAGATACTGTTGTCATCAGGAACATACTAATTGCTATAAAGTTATTGCGCAACTTAGTGCCTCCAAGGATGCATCCAGAAAGTCACAACCATTAATGAACTCTTTCCTATCAGACAGCTGGATTTAGGAACCCCTAGCAATAGGTTCAGCAATAATATGTCTTGCAGTATATCCAGAAAGTCGGAAGGTAAACCCAGAGAAGATCTACTGGTGTTGACAAAGTAACTGGTTGCCTTGAAGCTGACTTGTGAGGAACAGCATTTGGCTTGTAAAAGGTTTTGGTCTGCAACGCTACTACAACTTCTACAGGGAAAGAGTAGCTAGAAGCTGTGAAGCTTCAGCAGAGGGAATGAAGTTATCAGCAAATTTTTCCCAAGGGGATTAGCTCAGGAATTCAGATTCCATCTTGGATTCCTGTAAAGGTATATTTGAGAGCAATGAATGCCATTACCATATCTTCTAAAGAGCTCAGTTATTAGCTGACATAGAAACTTTTTAATCCAGTCTGAGTTACTGCAAAATATCAAGCAAGAATTTAGAGCTGAAGCTGAAACGTGAATCCAATGCACTTGGAATGTACAGCTAGAAACCAATGCCAAAGAGAACTTGGACAACTGGCAAATGACTTGACCATCATCAACTACAGCAGTGCTGATGATTGTGAAATATAAACACATCCATTCCTGCCAGATCAACTAATGCATATGAAATAACTGGATTCTACCTAAAGAATTGTAGAAAAGTAGAAACTTCTCCTACAGATCAGTTATTAAAAAATTTCATAGTAGGTAATGAAGACTCAGACAAAGAGGAAAAAATTCCAGTAGTGGCTCTTGTGTTACCTTGTTAGTGGTTGTCTTCCCTCTCATACCAAATTATTTGAACTGGAGGCAGGAGAAAACTGACATGATTTATTGAGCATTTGTCAAAGAGTGAGTGACAATTTTGTATTTTCAAGTCTAATTTCCCACATAAGATATCCAACCCAAGTCAGTTGAAATTAAGTTTAGGTTGTCATAAGAGTAAAAAGTGACCATGACAAGGAGGAGTGAGGAGCTTTATTGCAGACAACTTTTCAGAGACAGGATGGGATCTGGAGAGGGCAGGACATTAGAGGTGGCAAGTGCTGGGGAGACAGGACAGAAATGTGCAGATGCTCCTTCCTGCACAATACTTTCATGAAAAAGTAAAATATAAAAACAAAAAAACCCCAAAACATTGGCCCTCCTAATGCTTATATCCCAGCTGAGCAGACCGGTGAACAAAATGTGGATGGTAACAGTTTACATATCCCATCTTTTTCCATCAATCATCAGCAGCTGCACACTGCAGTGCACAGCTAACCCAGGAACGAGCACATTTACAGCAAATTTCAGAAATGAGTCATGGAAAATATTTTTTACCATGTTACATAAGACAGTAGATCTCAGTGATCCTTTCTGCCCTTCACCTGGACCTGTCCAAGTTACTTTTACACCAGCATGTCAGGCTCTGAAAGCAATTTAACCACAGAAATTGGGGACATCACCACCAGTATCCCAGATATCAACCTGTCTCCTTTGGTAAATTTTACAGATTGTGCTGAACTGGCTGCTACAAATACCCAAGCAAGTTTCAAGTTAAATCAGCCTTAAACATGCCTAAAAAGCCACTCCTTCTCTCTGCACTGGTCCCACTCGTGAAGCTGCTGACTACCCAGATTACACCCCATGTTGGACATGAAGACATTGCTACAAGTTCTCAGTGAGGAGCCCAGAAGTGCCACCAAGCATTTTCCCCTATGCTTATAATGAAAAAAATTCCTGTTGATACCATTAATAGTTATGTGCAGGAATAGAAAACGGTGATCACGTACACACCTTGCTGGATAGCAGGAGATTTTAAGCAGCACTATTTTTGCCTATAGACAAGCTCAAGTGGAAAAGCAGAGAACTGTGACATTTTTCAGAGGGTCATCCCTGCGGTTACAGAGCAGATCTGAATTTGGGAGGTGTAGGAAAGCTGCTTTCAAGTTGCAGAATCTTTGTTTTGGGAGACTTGCACACTACACTGACAAACACTCAACTTCTCTGCCTTTAGCCTCATGTCCGGTGACATTATCAAGAACAAATGGGTGCTGAGAACTCTGCTTTAGGCTGAGGGAAGAAGAGATGCTGAACTGGTTGTCTGAGGACTACTAGAAGTTATTTTATGCCAGGTAGAATGATAAGCCACATTAATACTGTCCAACATATTAAAAGAGCTCTTTAGTTGAAAATGCATTCCCTCAAGGGAAAAAAAAAAAAAAAAAGGTCAAAATGGGATTTACTTGACAAGACATTGTGGTGACTGTTATGGTGATTATGAAGTCTGAGATAAACAGTGACTGGAAAATATATTGACTTTAAACCCTTTAATCAAAGAAACAAGCACATCATTAACAAGCAATAAATCAGAGTGATGGATAATACTTATAGTTAGAAAGAATGGAGATCTAAATCACAGGGCAAAGTGGGAATTTTGCTTGACATAACAAATATTTTGCATTTTGGATGACTGTGGTTTCACGCTATTGGTAAGATCTGGGCAGTGAATTACACCAGATGATTTTATTTTATGAATGTTTTATGTAGAAGACAGTCATAAGGCATGTGAGTCACTGAAAGCCTCAAACCAGTGTGTTATACCTTTATAAAATCTATTACTTGTGCCATTTTATAGAACACAAATATTCTTAACTGTCCCCAAAAGTGATTCAGTCCAAGTGTGGTGGAAATAAATAGGTCTAGGATGAAACTAAACTCATTTTTCAGTGGCTTACCACTGGAATTGAAGTACGAACTTCTTCATCATCCACCATAATAATTCACCCAGGCTTCAGCAGTGGGAGCATTTCTGCATCTCTTTGTGTTAACAGAGGCAAGGGCATTAGCCCTGCTTCGATGCTGTAGGATAAATGGTTCTGACCACTGCACCACAAAGCTAAGCCCTCTTTGCATGCACGAGCTAAGGCTGTAGCTTGACCATTATTTTCCTTTTCAGATTCAGCAGTTCCCAGCACACACTGTTTCTCAGCAACACGAATGCTTTTCTTTTACCTCATGCCTTGCACTGGCCAGGATTCCCAAATAGACAAGGGACAGAACATAGGTGGAACAACAGGGCTGCTTGCACTGGTGCTGTTGCCAACAAGATCAATACCAGGCAGGCCATGACTGGGCTCTGGTCACATGTTTTAATAGTTCAGCAGTGTTCTATTGATGCCAGAAAGAGTATAAAGCTAATATGACAAATTCAATCAACTGTACTTGGAAAAAAAAAAAAATCACAGCCAAAAAGGCAAAACCATTTTTAACTCTTATGGAAATCACCTCCTTTACAAAGGGCTCCTTTGGTATGAGAAAACAAACCATTTGTCACATATGAGCAAAGCTGGTAGATATTGGATGTAAGAATCAGAGATTTGGAGAGATTTTTCCATGCTTATTCTCTACTTCAGCAGTTCCAGAGAGCAGGGCCATAAAGGTAAATTCCTATGGAACAAAAACTTGGTGACCTGTAATGTGAATTGCCCTAGGGCTCCCAGTCCTTGGAAGAGATACCAAAAGTTGAACTGGAAAATAGCCTTCAGCTGGGAGGCTTGCCAAACCTATGCTGAACTACAGAGGAAGGGAGAAAACCCTCTGCCCTTGAAACATCACAGTTCACATGCAATCACACTTTTGTCACTGTTAGCAGCTAAATTTTCTGCACAGTCCTTGAGTTTCTGCAATGAGCTCATCCTACACCAGCTTTTGGATGTACTTTCCTCTCCCCTACTCTCAGAGCACACCATCAGCCCTCAGCACACCCCTTTCCCTCACAGTACCAACAAGAGCTACCACACACATCGTCCCGAGAGTCACCAAGTCCATTGCAGGCTAAGGCTGATGCACACAAAAAGATAATTCAGCCCCAGTTATTGGACAGCTGTGAAATGCACAAAAATGCACAGCTCTATGTGGCTCAGACACAACAGTCCCACAAGACATGGGGGAAAATCATGAAGCAGACTTACACCTTTTGCCAGGAAGGCTTCTTTCACCAAATCTCCATAGAGGTGATTCATTCCCCCACCCTCCCTCCAAAAAAAAAAAAAAAAAAAAGAGCATTTGTGTTCACCAGCTAAGCCCCAAGACAGAGCTTCACATCTCCAGCCAGTACCACATCCAACAGACTACAGCAATCTCACTCCACAGCTGGCACCTTCCTGGAGTGCTGAACAAGCCCAGGTTTGCAGAACACTTTGTGGATGTATCTCAAGCCTGCAAAACCATCTTCCTAAGCTTTGTACCTCCAGTCAAGGAAGTTATGCAGGCTAGGTAGGCTTGCTTGGTCCTGCCAAGAACCTCTGGCAATCCCTCCTTTATTTTGCTGCTGTCTTCTATAAAAAAGGTGACTGTTTTGGTCTTTTTTTTTTTTTTTTTTTTTTTTTTTTTTTTTTTTTTTTTTTTTTTTTTTTTTTTTTTTTTTTTTCGGGAGGGGGGTTAAGTGTAAACAGGAATGTTTGGCATGAAAGACGATTTATTCTCGTGTGGCTTATGACAGTTGAGATCAAAGACTCCCATTATAGGCACTCAATAATGTTTTTCAGCTTAATGAGAAGCAAAATAAAACCTGGAATCTGAGTTAAATTACAGAATATTTTTTGAAACTAAAGTTAAACATAGAATTTGGGTTTGAAGTCTGCAATTTAGAGCTGCAAAAGATCAAATAAGCCTTAGTTAAAATGAATTAGAACCCTCAATTTAAGGTCTTTTAGATGGTTCAGAGCTAATTTACTCACAACTTTCATCACAACTGGATGAAAATTTTCATGTCAACAAAGGAAGCAGCAAATAACAAGAAAATACAGTAAAACACACAAGTTACAATAAACAAGAATGAGCATTAAAACAATGTGGTTTGGAGGTTAGAATAGACAACGCTGCCTTAAAAATTTTTCAGTGCAGATATATGAATGATTACTGACCTACATGCTAAGTAATAGCAGGTAACAACAGCCACATCATCATCCTGGAGGAAACAGGCTTGGGAATCAGCCTCTTGCCACTTGAGAGACAAAAGCCCAGCTTCCTCACAACAGGGATGAAGCAGGAGGTCACATCCCACCATCCAGGTCCTCACTAAGAGACTGAGACTTACGATGCTGAACAGGGAAGACTGGGAATGGTGTCCACTGACAGTCTACAGCACAGCAAAGGATGAGCCAGAAGCCACCTAGGAGGGGGAACAGGAGATCATAGCCCCACAGAAACTTAAGGGAGGACCACCACCTCAAGGCTGAAATGAAATGACCCCCCCACCCATGGTGTGGTTGGAGGGTCCAGGTGAGACCAGCCAGTGGGCTCATTAGGCCCATTAATGCTTGTTAGGCATTTCCACAGGTTGTTCTTGAGGCTATGAAAGATGCTGATTGCACAGCCATGGCTTACAGTGCCTGAGAAACTCTGTAGAAGTAACTGAGTACAAGACAGCTGAGGGATATGCCTCAAGGGTCTGGACCTATTAACTTCTGTAACATTCCCAAGCACCTATATTTACACTCAAACTCATTTGGCAAAACAAGGTCCAAAAGCCTGAAAATGGAATAGGCCAAATTTAAGAAAGCTTGGAATGAAGCAGATCAGTGATGGTATTTTATGTTTAGAATTTCCTTTCCTTTTATTGTTTTTGGTTTTGTTTTTTTTAGGTTGCACTTTCTCTTTTCTTCATACATATTGTATTCTCAAGTACCATTACCAAAAGTTCTCTCAGTTTTTTCCCTTGCCCTGGCATGGCAACTGCTTTTGAAAATGATAATTCCAAAGGTCACTCCTGGCCTCAGTTATTCTGATTTGAAGCCATTTTTGTACTCAGCTCACAGCACTTTAAAGCAACCAGTTTTCAAAGAGTGAACATTTAGAAAAATTAATTATTCCTTGGATTTCTTGAGTTGGAGGCACACAAAAGTATCATCTGCATTTGAATGTGCCAGGAAAGAATATTTAACTGTTGTCAATAAAAAACATTATGGAGCTTGTTTCCTTGACTCAGAACCTTCAAATCCTATGGGCCTCAAAATAACTCTGCTTTGAAGTTCAGCAAATATGGTTCTGACTAATTTGATGACCCACAAGAGAACTGTGAACTTAGGTCAAATTATTGACGAATGTATTTTTTTCCTAAACAGAACATTAATACAATGGCCATATGCCTAACGTGTACATTCAAACAACAGTAATTTCCCTGAGGAGTTTGCAGCATAGAAATGAGTAATTACATTATGCAACATTTTCAAAACACGCTCCACTCGTTCACGATTAACCACACAGCTATGTGCATGTGCCTATAACTCTGCTCTCTGAGCTGTGGTTCTCTCTGGGAACCGCTGTTCTTGCATCACTACTCTTCGCCCGTGGCGAGGTGAGAGGAATCTGAGTCATGAGAGGAATTCTGGTCAGGAGCTGGTTTCAGTGCCCTAGTTTTCACCTTGGATTTCCACAGTCTTGGAGTTTACCATCTGGAAGAGGACAATCCCAAATAAGAAGCCAATTAAGATGCAAGCAACTGCTGCAAAGTCCTCCAAAATTGTGGCCCTAAACCCTGTGCTTAACTTAATCCAGACCACTTTCCCACTAACAATCTTCCTGTGCACAGCTGCTGATGCTGCATCATGACAGCAAATTACTCCTGTTCATCAACACCAGCAAGAAACCTCTTGTGTTTAATCTTTCAGCATGGCCTTTAAACAGCCATGGCAAGGCATATAAACTCAACAATCAGTGAAATTTGGATGCCTACAGTCATTTTAACATCTTTATCGATGATTTAGATGAGGGGATTGAGTCCATCATCAGCAAATTTGCAGATGACACCAAGCTGGGAGGGAGTGTCGACCTGCCAGAAGGCAGGAGGGCTCTGCAGAGGGATCTGGATAGACTGGAGAGATGGGCTGACTCCAATGGGATGAAGTTCAACAAGACCAAGTGCCGGGTCCTGCACTTTGGCCACAACAACCCCCTGCAGCGCTACAGGCTGGGCACAGAGTGGCTGGAGAGCAGCCAGGCAGAAAGGGACCTGGGGGTGCTGATCGACAGGAGGCTGAACATGAGCCAGCAGTGTGCCCAGGGGGCCAAGAAGGCCAATGGCATCCTGGCCTGCATCAAGAGCAGTGTGGCCAGCAGGAGCAGGGCAGTGATCCTTCCCCTGTCCTCTGCATTGGTGAGGCCACACCTTGAGTATTGTGTTCAGCTCTGGGCCCCTCAGTTCAGGAAGGACATTGAGGTGCTGGAGCGGGTCCAGAGAAGAGCAACGAGGCTGGTGAAGGGACTTGAGCACAAGTCCTATGAGGAGAGGCTGAGGGAACTGGGGTTGTTTAGTCTGGAGAAGAGAAGGCTTAGAGGTGACCTCATCACTCTCTTCAACTACCTGAAGGGAGGTTGTAGCCAGGTGGGGGTTGGTCTCTTC
>NW_020955277.1:1613243-1623606 GCF_003031625.1 Empidonax traillii
CTCTGCATTGGTGAGGCCACACCTTGAGTATTGTGTTCAGCTCTGGGCCCCTCAGTTCAGGAAGGACATTGAGGTGCTGGAGCGGGTCCAGAGAAGAGCAACGAGGCTGGTGAAGGGACTTGAGCACAAGTCCTATGAGGAGAGGCTGAGGGAACTGGGGTTGTTTAGTCTGGAGAAGAGAAGGCTTAGAGGTGACCTCATCACTCTCTTCAACTACCTGAAGGGAGGTTGTAGCCAGGTGGGGGTTGGTCTCTTCTCTCAGGCAACCAACAACAGGACAAGGGGACATGGGCTCAAGCTCTGCCAGGGGAGGTTTAGGTTAGATGTTAGGAAGAAATTCTTTACAGAGAGGGTAATCAGGCATTGGAACAGCCTACCCAGAGAGGTGGTGGATTCACCATCCCTGGAGGTTTTTAAAAAGAGATTGGATGTGACCCTTAGTGCCTTGATATATATGCAACTCCAATTGGAGTTGGATCAGGGGTTGGACTTGATGATCTTGGAGGTCTTTTCCAACCTAATCTATTCTATGATTCTATGATTCTATGATTACAGAATTGGAAATCTCTTGGCTTGCTCACAGCACCATTAGGTTCTCAGATTTGTTAGATATTTTACTTGCATCCTCAGGATTTTCAGTAAGACACACAGAGTTGCATCTCTCTAGACACATCAGTTTTGAAAACAGGATTTAGTTGCTTCTGACCCATAACTTACTCTGCAACCAAACCACATAATTGTTTCTTTCTTCCAAGTAACCCAGAAGAATAAATTGGCAGGATTAGTTCATCTGACTTCTACCTGGTGTTTCCCACAAGACAAATGCATACATTTTTTGAGGAGATAATAAACTGCAAAAATGCCAGGGTTAATTAAACACAAGAGTTACTGGGAAAACCTCTGCTATTAGGTGCAAAATTTACTGTTATGCATAAGTACGTGGACCTCAGATAGAAAATGAAAAGTAAAGAAGATTGTAGGTGGGGAAGACTGAAAAAAAGCTGACACTGGAGCTGTCAAATACCTGGCCTAGGTCACTCCAGAGTCTTGAGCAGGCAGGCAGTGAATATGTCGATGTCCTACCAGGCTTTTTGGGCAGGGAACAGTGTGTTTCCCCCACGGGAAGTATCAGAAAGCGTGATGGCATTTTTGAGACACCACTAGGCATGCTGACAGAGCAATGCACATGCAGCAAAGATGGAGAACTGAGACATTCTCGAAGCCATGCCTGATCTGAGGAGGGATTTCCACCAGGATTTGCAGGGGGGAGGAAGAGGGAGGGCACAGAAGTGGGGCCATGGCTGTGGCACAGACCTCTGGGTCCGGGATGCCCTTCCAGGATAGACACATGGCTGCAGTTGCAGTGACTCAAAACTGGTGTCTGGCTGGAGCTGCCATGGTGAGAAGGTCTTAACACCTGTGAAGGGCTTAACACCTGTGATGGAGCAAAGTGCTCAAGAACCACTGGATTTTCAAGGCTTTACTATGTTAAGTGCAGAGTGATTTGAGAGATGAGGCCATAAGAGAGCCTTGACTGCTTTTAATAGTCTGGCTTTTCACACATTTTAGGAAGCCCACCTCGGGAACCCACTGTCACAAGTCCTGGCTTGTCCTTGGCTGCGTACACCTGCTTGGCTGGAGTTAACTCCATTGCACGGACAAACACAGCCCAAAGGAACTTCTCAAATCTTTAAAGAGTTCGAGAAACTGAAACTATTGATAGTGATAGTAACCGTGGTAGGCAAATAAACAACCTGACTGTGTGACAAAGCAGCCTTGTCAAGGGAATTAATATTCTGTTCTCATATTTGTATGAAAGCTTTAGGAGGTGAATGTAAACATTGCAACGCATGAGTCCTGCAAGCAGGAATCCATCTGCGTGGTGCTCACAGAAGAACCCCATGATCAGGAAACTGCATTCCCAGGGGATGATATGTACATCTGTTAATGAGGTCTGCAATGGGGAAGGCAAATATTTCAGTTCTTGCCTGGTCTTCCAGCAGTGTTCAAGACTGAATTTTGCTGACCACTGTTTTCCCATGTGCTGTATACAAGTCAGAACAGCTGCAATGCTGGAGATTACTGTGTGGAACAACAGTTTTGTGAAAATTCATCAAGCAAGTTGTAAGATATCACTTCAGAGCACCGAAACGAGGGCGCTGGCGGTACTACTCAGTCAACACATATGGCGCTTTGCTATGATTTCCATTTCAGAGTGTACTATCACTTATTCTCTGTTTTTCTCACAGCTGCTCACTCCCAGTGTTAGCACTCCCAGAATAGCCTGCTGGCGTATAAATAGGGTTCTCCCTCTCCTGCACATGGCAGTGCTGCAGACTGTACTGCTCTACACCTAATTTTAAGGCACTGTTAATGCCATTAATACCATGCCTTCCTGTTCCCAAGAGGCCTAGGCACTGCAGGTTCCTGGGGCTGCTCATTCTTGGGCGTTTGGCAAATGGCAAGCCAAAGAGTTCCATCCCAATTTAATCAGCAGGGAAAGCAATATCAAGGGAAAAAAATCTTAGTAACTATAAGACCTTACTAACTCAAAGTATCTCACACATCAAGATTCTCTTGAGGTTCAAAATGAACACCCATCAAAGCAGCCCCACCTCTAAAGGAGAAACACTGTCCTCAAAGAAACCCTGGTCTTTGGGCAGCATAGTTCTGCAAAATCAAGCTTGTGGTTTGTCACCACCAGACCCTGACTACATGACCATTTTGGGCATTGTCACATTTCCTAGCCAAGAGGGATGCTCAACCCTGAACCTGCATCAAGTCAAACTTAGGTTGCTGCAGCCAGGTCCTGTAAAGTATTGCACAGCCTCCCCTGTCGTTCAGCTGGGTACCTGACTCTGATCTGTTGAGACACGGCAAAGAGCAGCAATCACTTCACATCTTGTGCTGACAATAGAGAAGTATTATAGAGTGCAGTTACAGTAGCTAAAAGTACCCCAAAATCTTGATCACAGATTAGGGTAGAACACAGGGTGCAAAACATTATTATTATCATCACCATCCTCGTCATCATCATCATTCACTTTCTAATAGTGAATGTATCATCACCATCATAATTATTATTATTATTCACATTCTAATAGTGAACACATAAAAGGGATACCAAGAAATATCTAGGCTTCTGCTTTTTTTTCCTCTAGTTGATATATAACTGCTCTTTTCTGTATGTCTCTTGAAGAAGTTTAAAAATTGTGGTATCTCTCAAAGTGATTTTCCATTTTCCATTTGGCAGATTCCCTACATGAAGAACAAAGATGAAACAAACAATAAAAAGGCGAACAAATCAATAGATTTTTTCCTCTCTCTGCCCTCACACAACCACTAGCATCAGGGCATTACTGTAACAAAAATAAGTACTTTCTGGATTTTTATGGGCTCTTGAAGTCTGAGTAGTACTCCTAAATGTCACTGTAATAAAAGGTAAATATAAATTAGAGGAGTTTGAACTGTTTTGCTCAATGTATTTTTAACCAGCAATTACCTATTAACCAAAATAATAAATACTCTTTGGTCTAAATCTCCTAGATTTCGAAGCAATAAACCCAACAATTTAAAATAGCTACTTGCATTGCCAGCAGAAGTTAAGACTGGACATTTAAAAACTAAAACACTCTGAATGAAGATATTTTAATGGTCAAGAAATCCTCTAATTTTACACAATAAATATGTTGTCCAAAAATAAAGGGAGAAATTATGGTCAAGTTTCCAACTACTTGGTTAAATTAATAATAACACAAAAATGCTCCCTCTGTTGGTTGATTTTCAAATGGTGTTCCAAATATCACATTAGCATCCATTAAGAGAATAGATGTTCTTTGGGAGGAAAAAATCCAAACCCAAACCAAACAAAAACCAAATGAAACAAAAACCCCAACAAAACTCCATAACCCAAATGAGGCACACAAGAATAATCTGTTCAAATTATTGCCAATCTTCAAAATAAAATCAATTACATTTTAACAGCCATTAAGCCAAATTATTTGGATCCAGAAATAAGCAATATACACACATCAGAACTCTTAAAATTTAATTGTGGAAGGTTTGCAGGCTCATTGTTCCTGGACCAGGAAAATTACTCTCTTGCAATGGAAAGAATACTACTGTTATTCTGTTTTCTTGTGGAGTGAAAAGGCACCACTGTGTGTCATTAAGAAAACAGTTCTCTATTAGCATTGACAACAATAATACTAAGGAGGAATTTGGGAGTTTTGTTTATGCACATTAAATTTCCAACAAGTAGGTCTTTAGGAGCTTGATGGTTTTGTGCAGTGAGGAGCTTTCCTGAACCTAACAGTTTCCATCAAGGAAAAAAATTCTGTTTCCATGGAAACATCCGAGGTGGACCAAGCATGGATTAATCAAAATACAATGATGCCTTTTTGCAAGGTACTAGAAAAAAAAAAAAATCAGTTTTAAGTGAGCACTGCTGCTCTTTCCTTCCATTCACACTAGAAAGTATGGGAAATTCTCCCCAAATGTCTATGTGACATACAGGTTAATTAGCACAATAAAAAGTTAGGTTTTCTTACATTCATAATTAGCATGTCATTGTGAACTAGGAGCTAAGAATATATTAACATGAAAAAAGAAAAAAGTGAAATAAATAATTTAAAATTACATTTACATTCTTTTTTTTTTTTTTTTTGCTATTGGTTATATCAAGTGACTGTTCTTATGTTTAAAAAATTTTAGAAGTTTTCTGCTGTATTCTTAGTACTGCAGGCTCATTGCTTAGTGCTGAAGGCTCATTCTGATGTTCAAAATCCAAGCTATGGTTTTGGAATTGTTTTGTTGTTGTTGCTATGACTATACATGATATTATATCATTCTCAGCTACCATCAAAGAAATTTCTGACACCACAATTTAGCTGCGAGTTCTGCCATTGCCCAAGGATGAACAAAAGATTATGTAAAAGCCAGCCTGCCTTCATCTATGTTCTCAACAAAGCAAAAAGAAACACGGCTCCATTTTTATCAGACCACTACCACTGAAGTGCTTCTTTTGTCAGTTCTTTGCCTCAACAAAATAGGTACCTTTTTTTTTATGATAGATGAAGTTATTTCCTAATTATTCTATTATCAAGTGTTCAAAAATTCTCTGAAGGTGTAAGAGTGGTACACAATAATTACAATACAAACCAACAAATGCAGGATGTTTGTAAGCCCTCCATTTGTATACAGCAACATGACACTACTGTTAGAGACACAAAATGCACTTCCACTTCTAATCCTACCTCAGAATGAGGCTCCATTCTGAAAAATTGCCAGTAATAGCTTTGGCAGGGTTCCACTTTTGTGTTTTACAAAGGTTTGGTGGCAAATACACGCACAGATTTTGTTCCTCTTTATTTTATTACTTTCCAGCAGGGATCTGAGAATCAAGCTGGGTTTTCCCATCTCCAACATCACCATTAGTAATAAAGGCTATGTTGGTGAAATTATGATCACAATAATCTGTGTGTAGTCCCTCTGTTATAAAGAGATTTGCTCAGATCTTCCTTGGTGAGGAAGTCCCTGATTGACAGGTGGCACCCGTGGACATCTTGGTGCACGAGGAGGATGCACCCTACAGGCTCCTGCAGCTTTAAATGAAGGAGAAAGCAGCAAATGCTTTATTTCTGTCATCCAGGCAGGCAGATATGACTCTGAATACACAACAGCTTGGTTAGTGCAGTCACACATCGCAGCAGCAGATCCTGAGAAACAGGTGACAGTCAGTCAGTCAGTTATTACTTACACTGCAGAAAAGTCCATAACATGGTAGGTGCTGGCTGGTCAGGTGAGCCATGTGGTTGCTTTCAGTGCAGTTTAGGGGCAGGCACACCCCACTTTGCAGGTGTTGTAGGGGCAGAGGGTACACGAGGCACTGCAGGAGACCAGGAGCGGGAGGATTTTCCCAGCACAAGTTCAGGTGAGTCTTTGCAAGGGCACAGGCGTGCCGAGTGGCACAGATGCCCACGCCAAGGTGCCAGCTATGGAAGCTAGGGACATATGGAAACACAGCTTCCACTGTGGTGAAAACATGGCCACAGGGAGGCATTAACTCTTAAAGGACTGCTGAGAGCCTGGCACACTTCTGTTGTTGGAGGCTGCCCTTCAAACCCAGCTGTCACACTGGTCTGGAGGGGCAAGAGCACCGCTGGCACGGCAGCACCACCACAGCTGGCTGGAGGCAGGATCAAGCCACAAGGCAAACACAAGCCGTGTGGCTGAGCAGCATGGGCTCCACGTGGATCTGTGTATGCTGAGTGACACAAGGGCTGGGAAGCATAAGGAAAGGTTTTGGAAGGCCAGGTGGAAAAAAGTTTGGGAGGTTTCCTTGTGCCCCGTTTAGACACTGCCTCCAAGAGCTTGCAGCCTCTTGCCCTTGGCTCTGCCTGCTCCACGCCATATACCTACACCAGTCCACCTCCCTCAGCAGCTGTTCCCTCTTCCACCAGCCTTTTCCCCTCTCTAAAGGGGCACACTGAGCCTTTGGGGCTACAGCTGCACCAGTGAGGCGAAGGGGATGAGTTCTTCACAGAAGTGACCTTTTTTTCTGGCCTTTTTCAACATAAACGTGCCTAAAATGGCAAAATCATTAAGCAGGTGCAAAGAAAGCCCATAGATCCTTTTTGCCCCACACTCCCCACCAGCTCAGCTGATGCAGGCTGCCAGGGCCCCACCTTGCACCAGACAGGCTTATGTCAGCAGGGAAAAGTTAGCTGAAACCACAGTGTTAGGCTCACCAAACCAGCACTTCCTAGCCTGATTTCTTTTCCACCAGGAAATACTGAATTGTGCTGGTGTAAATATCCCTCCAAAACAAAAGCCTCCCTATGATGAAGTATCTTCCAGCAAAAATGAAATATAAAGGGGCTAAAGAAGAAACTTTCTCCTTGCTACCCACGACATTACCTCACAGGCTGATATATGACTTTTTTCTTAATACAGACACAACTTTTCTCCATATTTAACGCCTAAAACTCAGGCTTCTTTATAACACTACATCTTATATGCCCGAAGCTCAGGGATGGGGATGTGCCGCCTACCTCACTTGGGTGACAAGGGACATCTAGTGGCATTGCAGCTCCCAGCATCACTGCCACTGCTCAGGCTGCAAGGACAGCAGACACAGCCACCTCACCTGTCCCCACCACAGGGAAAACCCATGACTGGTACAGGGAGTAACAGCTCTCTGCCTTCTCCAGCCTCTCATCTCACCTTTGTGTGCACTCTCTCTCCTTTGAGTCTGCTCAGTCCTGCTCCACCATTAAGTTTCCTTAATAATATAAGAATATATTATACATATAACGATATATTTTTAGTAAGAGGCTGGCTATCTCAGTGGCAAAGGCTGCCATGGATAGGAAAGCACGTAGCCTGCTCACTTTACTCAGAGAAACATGCAGTTTAGGAGGAATGCCTGTCTGTGTGAAAGTAAAATAAATCAATGCGTGGTCAAAACAAGACTCTTGAAAATTGCAACCACATGTCCTGGCAAAATTTTAATTTTGTTTAATTAAAAGAATTAATAAATAATGGCATGACATCCAGCTTAACTATTGACATCACTAATAAAAACGCAACACATTGTCATTAGAAATAGAGCAGTACATACTGAAAGAGAGTGGCTTTAGATTAGGTATAAGGAAGAAATTCTTTACAGTGAGGGTGGTGAGGCACTGCAACAGGTTACCCTGGGAAGTTGTGGATGTCCCATTCCTGGAAGTGTTTATGTTGGATGGGGCTTTAAGCAACCTGGTCTACTGGAAGGTGTCTCTGCTCATAGCAGCAGGGTTGGAACTAGGTGATCTTTAAGGTCCTTCTTAACCCCAAACCTGTGACTTATGATGCTGAGGAAATCGGTTTCACAGGATGTCAGTTTCTTTCACAAGAAATATTTTGTTTCGTGGCTTGAAAAACTGACTGAGATTGTCCTCTAATTGTTCCAATTTCCCACTGCTGACATTTAGCACTACACCTGACTGGCATGGGACCCACTACGTAAGCAGAACTGAGCTTGCACACAATTTCTCCTCTGCTAAGTGGAGTGTGATGGCCCTCCCACCCCCAACGGTGCCCAGAGCCACCTTGGGGCTCCCAGCTGCGGCTACAATGACAGACTGCCTGAGGGCTACATTTTCCATAGCATTTATAAGCTTCACCTGAAAATAAATTCCCCAAAACCTAAAGTATCAGCTCCACAGGAGGAGTTTTGATGTTCCTGTCTTTCAAGGTAGCATCAAAATACTGCTGGTTTGGTGTTTGTTTGGGTTTTTTTGGAGGGGGGTGTTTGTTTGTTTTTCTCCTTTCTGCCTCATTTAGATTTCCCTATGAAGACATTGGGTGGAAAAACAAAACACCACATAAATGAAAGAGTAGCAGAGGGCTGGAAGCAGTACTGTGGTGGTGGCAAAGTTCTCCAGCTTCAGTTTAAGAGACCTCACATGGCTGAGGTTCACCTGTGCCTCAGCCTGGGCTTGTCACATATGTTTAAGAATAGCTGATTTATTAGTTTTCCTCATGTTTTCTGTTCCAAAAATTACATAGAACATTTGTGGTTGGTAGGAAGTAAAAAATGATCCTTTGGAAGATGCCAGAAACACACAGAATCCCTGACTCATCAAACTCACTTTCAGTTTGTTTGGCTGCCTGTCTTTTCCTGTCCCTACCCTTTCTTTTCTCTGCAAACTTCCCCTGATCATCTCTCCCCATTTTATTGGTTTTTTGCTTTACCCATTTACCATCTTTCCCCTTTCTCTGCAAAGCTCTCTCAATTTCTTTTTTAAATACTTCCCCCCCCCCGGTTTCCTACTCCCCATACATGTGCCCTCTCTATTGCCACCTCCTGCAGACACTGTAACCCCTAGATTAAGACCACAGGCCAAAAAGGAAAGGAGACAGAGAAAATATGGAGACTTATAGAGCAAAAAAACAATGAGAGCACCTTTTCCCAGGAAACATTTAAAGAAACAGGCCTATCTTTCCCATTTGATATTCTTCTTGGTGAAAAAACAAACAAACAAAAACCAACTCAAACTATTTTTTCTATTAAAGCATTTCAGTGAAATTCAAACAAAATGACACTTACATGTACACCTGCATATTGTCTTCTTTTTTTTACCCTCCCTGTTTTCTTTCCCTTTTTTTCCCTGAACAAAACCACTGTGTAGTACCCTGTGCAGAAATACATAAATCACCATCTCATTTTTCCCAGAGCTCATTGTAGCTATAACACATATGAGTATCTCAAATTTGTAGATGGCAAGTTGCTGCCACAACTGAATGATTAAAATCTTCCAGGGAGCATATGACACCTTTCATGGCCCTTCCACTGCTCAGAGCAGAAACCTCCTCCTCTCTCTGAGCAGCCAGGCCTGGGAGATCGGGAGAGACACAGGGTTTTAAAACATCATTAACAATTAGTTTTGAAATGAATGTGAGAAACGTCAAAAGGAAAGGTAACCGGCCCAGGCTCACCCGTGCTCAATAGAATATTATTTTGGTATGGAAACAAGGACTACCAAACCGAGATAGTACTGCAAAGTACCCAAACCAACAGCAAAGGGATGCTTTGTTTTAGGTAGCAGTGACCCTAAAATTAAGCTTAGAGGACCAGTTCCACCTGCAGGCACGGCCAGTTCCTGGCAGGTTTGGCTCAGCAGCCAGCAGTCGGCACTGTTGTTCCACGGGAGAAAGGTCAGGCAGCACCAGCCAGGGATGCAGCAGCAGCAGCAGCAGCTGAGTGCAAGCCCAGGGACGGGTCTTCTGAGCATCACTTGTAAACACAGTCATGATACATACACACTGCTTCATACACACTCTGCCCAGTCATGTCATGAGGAAGGAGAAAATATTTGCACCATGCATACAAATACCACGCTTGCTTAGACCCTACAAGTGAAAATCTAATCTGTCTGGCAAGACAGGTGGAAAAGAGAGTGATGTGCTGCAGAAGAGCTGGGAAATTCAAATTGATTTGCCACGTGTCACAAAGTAGCAAATGACAAAATCCTTCACAGGAGCAACAAGATCATTCCAAACTCACTCCAAGAATATCTAGAAAAGGGAAGCTTTCTTCCAAACAAGAGGGACTCTCCTTCAGTGGTTTGGGGTTTGCTGCGCAGCCCAAAGTAGTGATGGCTGGTGTAGATGAGCAAAGCAAGGCCAGAAGAAGGGATATCACAATGGAAAGGCAGACCCTGCAGAACATGCTGATACACAGGAAGAGGCATTTGTTGATTTTTCCCATCACACACCCCTTCAGTACTTCACAAGCCTTGGAAAAGTCAGAGCACAGCAAAAGGAAAACTCAGATCCTTTTTTTTTTTTGCAACTACCTTACCTGCTCCTTGCTCAA
>NW_020955277.1:1623627-1624645 GCF_003031625.1 Empidonax traillii
ATCACAATGGAAAGGCAGACCCTGCAGAACATGCTGATACACAGGAAGAGGCATTTGTTGATTTTTCCCATCACACACCCCTTCAGTACTTCACAAGCCTTGGAAAAGTCAGAGCACAGCAAAAGGAAAACTCAGATCCTTTTTTTTTTTTGCAACTACCTTACCTGCTCCTTGCTCAAAAAAAACCCCCAAACAGTTAAAACTACTTACACTTGTGTAGTAGGGGCAGGGAGAATCTCACTGGGAAAAAATACTGCCTCCACATGCAGCCCTTCTCCTCTTGGACCTTAGTAGTACATATCCTGGTAAAAATGTTAAGTAAGGAAGAATATGTAAGAATTAAATAAGAACAAGCTAAATTTAAATAAAAGATAATCAATGGGAAACATCTGGGCAGGAACTCTGAAAAAGAAAACAAAACAGAACAAACCTACCACATCTGATTGTGAATCTATGGAAAAGGAAACTAGTACATCAGTATATCATATGGGGGAATTTATCAATTTCTAAGCACAGGAGCATGAAAGTTTGTCTGAATAAAGGGTAAGTGTTTGAGCTTTGCCTGTGCTGTTGCTCAGCACCAGAGCTATTTCATCATGAAGGGATGCTCTGTAATCAAGGTAATAACTTGCTTTGAACACACACAGAGGATGGAGAAAAGTCTGGGCTAAATAAATTAGGTGGTTAAAGGTGAGAAATTGTTACAGAAGGTCTTTCTGTTGGTCATTGGCTTGAGGAGGGGAAAAAGACCTCATGATATGAGAAAGAGAAAGGAAAATAAAAGAAGAATTATTGAGAAGTAGTAAAGAAACATTCAAAAAAATTAATTCTGGGATTTGGAAAAGTCCAAGGAGCTAGAGTAGAAGTTTCCCAGTGCATTAAAAAAAGAATCCAAAAACAAGAGACAGCTTTGTCTAAAAATGTGCCACAAGAAAAACATGACAACAGCAGCAGCAAAATCCTTTCCTGCTGTGATTGCAGCAGCAGCAATTCCAGAGCACATGGGGGGGGGGGGGGG
>NW_020955277.1:1625382-1698882 GCF_003031625.1 Empidonax traillii
GAAGGCAGTTTAGCACTACATTACCAAGTCTGCCTGTTGCAATGGTCCTCATAAGGGAGGAGCAGCCTTTTTGGAGCTGCATCTGAGTTTCTCTAGCTGTTATTGGCACACTCTCAAAGACAATTTTGCCAAAGAGTTGTCTTTCCATGAGTACATTCCCTCAGACCAAGCTTACCACCAACCACATAATGCCAAGAAAATTTTTCACAAATCCTAAAAGAAAATAAGATGATATTAGTGAACCTCTTTTAATCTGCCTTCAGTGTTTATTTAGTGCATTGCCTTGCATGGGTATCTATAGTTACATGCATTCTCCTTTGTCACAGCAGTATATAAGCTTGTGGATAAAGGAGATACAGTGTTGTATCTTTTAGTTTTACCCCACTTTAAGTCCCCAATTATTGTCCAAGGGGAGATGAAATATGACTACGAAAATCAGTGCACTATATTGAGAAATCAGCAACTGGCTTTTGAAGATCTGTGTCATACAGCAGGGGCTCACTGCATTGTCTAAGTCATGAACATCTTACATATTCTGTAAATTCACATAAAAAAATCATATTACAAAATTTAAATTATTTTTTATTGTGGTCTGGGGTCTCCACTTGCAGAGACAGAGGTAATGTAAAACCCATCAGGCTATTTCAGGAAGACAACATCAATTCTACACCAGTTATGCCCATTCTGCATTTGGAAGCCCCACCATCATCACAGGGTTTGCAGCACAGAGACTAAAAGTCGAGCCTTGCCTGTATCCAGTAATTCAGTTTGGCAGATTTTATCACAAGGGAAATTTGACACAAGACACCTTTAATCTCACTGCTGCCTCTGCCCATCACTTTCAAGGAAGCTGCAGCAACAGTAGGAAACCTAGATACCTCTAGTTAAAGGGAAATCTGGATTTTAAAATACCACCACTAGACGTCCCCTTAGCTCTAGGCAACCAAGCTGAGGTGTTTCCGTAGCTCTGATGGCTTCTCCCAGCCTCCCTGTGCAACACCAGCAGCCAGGGAAGGAGCAAGGACTCTCCAGGGACTCTACCTACCACCTCCTGGGTTTTAGACCATGTTAGCTGCACCCACGATTTATGTGCTACTGTCACACCCCGTGCTTGCCAAGCAGAAACATACCTTAAGTGTTATCAGTTGGCTGAGAAGAACAGGTCCATTCAGGCCTGGTTGCAGCCTGTCTTCGCCTTTCTGACTGCCTGAGGAAAGCCACTGAGGTGGATCTTCACCAATTCTGATCCCAGCAGGTCTAGAAATTTCCTCTGACGCCCTAATGAAGAAGTTGAGGTTCAATGGGTGAAAGGCAAAGCAGCTGTCAAGGGAGCCAGTCTACACTCTCTGCCCTTACCTTTCAGAAGAGAAAATCTTACATTCCCCACATCCTGCCTGTGACATGAGGTTAGTTAAAATATGTTTAGGAGGCATGACCTGGCCTGTAGCCCGGCTCTCTGACCACAGTAACCACCCTCTTTCCTTATAAACAGGACACTGTTGCTTCTGGGTATCTGTGATTTGCCAGTTCAGCTTTATTCACCTCACTAGAATGATTTTTGTTGTTGTTGTTAATGAATTTTCCAAAATCAAAGTAATGGCTGTGAAACACTTCAAAAACACTGCTTTTCCTGCAGCTTTGGTGAAACATGGAAAAATCAGCTGTTGCACAGCCACTTGAAGTGGGTTGTTTAGCTGCTTGAGAAAGTTCTCAAGGAAACTTCTCTTAGAGATGTGGTCACCTCCTGAGACTGACACTCACACCTTATGTCATAGCTCACAAGAATGAGATCATCATCACTCCAGGCATATCAAGCTGGGATAGAAGGACCAGTTGAGAGCTAAGTTCCAGTCTATCAGTGTCAGGAGAATAGAGTATATGACCCAAGGGAGAATTTTCTTTCTGGTCCCCAGTTAAAACCACAACAACTCACCTCCTCCCTAATAATTTTCACTCCTTATAATTATAAATTCAATGACCTCTCTGCCAACAGGGAGTATTGTGAATAACTCATCAAATGAATTACTTGGACATAGTTGCAAATATTTCACTAATAATCACCACAAGTTTGCCTGCTGTCTTGCTGTGCTCAGGTGTCTCACTATTGGCTCTGGTACACACCTGTAACTGTCACTCTAATCAGAAGGTGGCTCCAGAATCAATCCTGCTCCTGAGGATGGTAGACAGCAAGCACATACCAAGAAAACACAATCTCTTTGTAACACACCTTCTCATATTCCTTTCACAGTATCCAAGCCTTGCCATTCATTAAATACTATCAGTCAGGACACACGTGGGTGCTTTAAATGTGTACAGGAATGCTAAGAGTGGAGTTTTCTGTCTTTTGATCAAGTCCCTGCTCAGCCAGAAAGGCCCCTAAGTCGCTTTCTGAGATATAAGTTGGCTTTCTTCTGTGTTCTCTCACAAGTGCAAACATTCTATGTTAAAGCAGGCAGACCATATGTAACATATACACACTGGAGTTTGGGGGGGGGGGATTAGGAAAAGAAGTAAATCTTTAAATCACAGGAATAGAGGTTCAGGTAAGGTGTAAAGGCCTGTTTTCCAGCATTAGGAATGATGAAATAGTAGAGTGGAGCACTTGGGGATGGTGTGGGACCTTGAACACTGGACATCCTTGAGGACAGGCCATGAAAACAGCCCCAGCAGACATTTGCCTGAAGCTGACTCTCTTTCTGAACATGTCCCCAGCCCCGTCACCTGTCTGTGGTACCACAGTAACGCAGTGCAAACATTCTTCTCCTCTGATTTAAAATGAGATATACTCTTCTGGGTACTATTGCAGTAGCAGTTACAGAAGATGCAGAAACTCTTTCTCTTTCAGACTCCAGCTGGGGTTATTTTACAGTGACAACCCTCCAATCAAAAAAGAGGCAGAGCTAAACCCTTTCTTTGCCAACTCCACCCTCTATATGCCAATCTTCCTTTGGACTTTGTCCGTGAATTTGAAAGGTAACCAGAAAGCATCAGATAAGAAACTGGACACATCAAAATAGTCAAACAAAACCTGAAGGACTTTGACAATAAACACGCATGGAGTAAAAACACTTTCACACAGATTCCTTACTTTAGCATGTAGGAAGACCCACAGTAGGAATTTCATTTAGGGGAGCAAAATACAACATTGAGATCTTTATAGCAATCTCTAGCTACTCTTTCTGGTACTTTTTGTCTCCCACACAGATCACAAGCTCACAGAGGTGCCATCTTTTGGGCACCACACAAGCATGGCACAAGCGCGGGAACACCCTGAATGGTAACGTAATACAAACAGAGATAAGGGAAGAGGAACAGCAGTGAACAAATGCAATGCACTCTGATTACCAGACAAATCCTGGCTTGCTTCCTAGAGAAGCTGCGGTGGCAGAAGCTCTGGTGGCACCTGAATCAAAGAGGCCTCCTGGAGCAGAGGACAACATAGTGTTAGCCAAAATACTTTGGGGCTAAATAAATCGAATAAGCACGTCATCACCATGACAAAGCAAAAGATATCCATAGAAGGACAACTAAAAGATTCAGTGTACTCACGCCACGCTAAAAGGCCACTTAAACAAACTAAACCTAAAACATTTCAGCTGGTTTAGCTTTTTAGATAGTTTATAGAGCAATATTGTACCAGCACAGCAAGGCCAGCTCAGGACATGGGAGTCACCTCAGCTCTGTCCCCTCACCAGAATACCTCTCCTGGCAGAAGCTGGGTGGGAGATGTAGTGTTGCTGGTAGAAGCAGGTTCAGGTGCCTTAGCCTGTGCCCCTTGGAGGTGATGCAGCTTTGATGGCACAACAGGCCCTCAGCATGGCAGCAGCCCACAGCCATTTACACCAGGTTCTTTCAACAGACTCAAATGCACTCCTAAATCAGTCTGAAACTACGGCCTCCTCCGCATTCACTCCTCAACTTAATAAAGTTTCTGTCAGATTCATCCTTTCTCTCCCTCTCTCAATCACATTCATGTACACAGACACACTAAAAAGATAGGCAATTCACTATTCAGTGTAATTTCATGAGTTCCTCTTTTTAATGACACTCCCAAAACCTGCTACCTCTTCTTAAGGTTAAAATACAGACTTTCACTCTGGTCATTTCAGAAAGGGTAGAGTTATTGCCTTGCTTCCAGCTTAGCAAATTAACTGAATTTGCAAATCCCAGCTACATTCACAATTGTAGCACTAACATAGGGAAAATGGCACCTCAGCTGGAAAGTCTTTCAGCTCCTGATATCGGAGAGTAAACTTCCTTGGATCCATGAAAGCAATTATTTTTTTGTTTGAACAGAACTCCCTCCTACCACTTTGATATCAGGCTGCTATCACTATTCAAGTATGCAAATCTGACCAAACCACCAAAATAAATGTTAAAAATCTCCCTGGGAATAAAAGTACTGTTTGTACAAACTTTCACATCCTTCTCCCACCTTCCAAGCAAAGGCTACTGTAGCAGCTGGTAGGATGAGGCTCTCCCAGTGAGACGGGAGCGGAAACACGACAGCTTATCCTTACGCACTGTCTTCGGTGTTTTGCTGAGTTAGGAAAGGACAGGACACCAAACACATTCCATGGCACTCTGCCAAGCTGGGGCCCAAGGGGTAAACAGAAAGTAATATGCAGGATGCAAAAGCGTTTTTAGAAAAAAAAAGAAAAAGAAGAAAGGGGCACCAGGTGGTCACTGAAATGATCCAGAACAGAGGAATGTAACAACCATTTCAAGTTCTGCTCTTAACACCTTATTAAACATATAAGGATCTGTGTCTTAGGAGCAGGCTCTTCTGGGAGAGCCATGTCAGGCTGAGATTTTGCAAATAATCCATCTCCTCCCCAGTCACCGGTGAAGTCACCACCTCAGCGTCCAAGTGTCCCTCTCCTTCCAGCACTACAGTTAAGCATAATCACCCCAACCATTTTTTTTCCAGAATAAACTGACTTCCAGTGCCATTACAGTAAATTATCACAAGCAGGTTTTGTTCATTTGCTTTTTAACTGCGGACTCACATAACACGGCGTGCAAACCCTAACGAAGGGCATTTGTACGCCAGTGAGGGTCGATACCACAGTTTAACAGAGAGCAGCTTTGTAAAGGGAGAACAAGGCTACTGCAGTGTGCTCTAGGGCTTTTACTTCCTATGGCCAGCGCCGGATCTCTGTTCCGTGTTAATGAACAGCTGCTGTTCATTCAGCCATCGAGGTGGTCCGCTGGGACGGGCCGCTGTGGGACGATTCGGAGGGGACACACCGCATGCAAAGTCCCTCTGCCTATCTGAACGCTTGGCATGAACAACGCTGGCGGAGCCATCCGTGCATATCCCAGAACTCGGGAAGTCACACAGCATCATTTAGGTTTCACGCTCTTTGGTTCAAAGGCAGAGTGGGCAAGAAAAGGGCTCTGCTGCTCAGAGAAATAAGCTCTCTTAGAGCCAAGAGGTGGCCATTACAAAAGCCGGGTTCCTTCAACCGGGTATTCCAGAAGAGCTTTGGGGCTGTGATGAGGCCTTCTCATCTGGTGGGACACATGAGAAGGCATTCTCCCATACAGGCTAATGATGTCCCAGTGATTTTCATTCAGTCTCAAGAGATGTTTTTTTTTGGGGGGGAGGTGTGAAAATGGTGCACTAATTGCAGTCTGCTCTTAATTGTTTTTCCTAAGCTAAAATAACTCAAAAGTATATTATTAAAAAAACCCATGCAATAAACAAACAACAACAAAAAAACCCCAATGCCACACAGCAACAACAACAACAAAAACCCACAAAACACACCTTCACACTGAAATAAGAGTCCAGGCACTTGTACTAGTTTACTGGAAACCTGCTTAAACACACACCTTTCATTAAAAGGGTGTAGCTCTTTTTTTTTTTTTTTTACACAAGCCTTGAGAGAGAGCCTTGCCCAGGAAAGGTGATGGGGACAG
Organism: Empidonax traillii; assembly: GCF_003031625.1. Taxonomy (NCBI): domain Eukaryota; kingdom Metazoa; phylum Chordata; class Aves; order Passeriformes; family Tyrannidae; genus Empidonax; species Empidonax traillii. Next base: position 1,631,308 of record NW_020955277.1, read on the forward strand.
GGGGTGAAGGTCAGCCCAAAGAAAATGTGGCCATGTGACCACAGAATATTTTTGTGCTATTCTTTCCTTCCTAGCTAGCTGTCCATCCTATCTGGGAACCTGGCTGCCTCCGTAAACACACGTGAAGAGTGAGCCATGCTCCCAGCCTGTGTGCTGCAGCTTCACTGGCCTCGTAACAGCCTCAGTCAACCTCCCCTTATCTTTATTCTCTCTCCCTCCAAAAAATCAACTAAAACCCCCTGAGCCTCTCCAAAGCCAGTTGCCAAGCAGAAACAAAGCAGAAACCTGAAACATAAACATTGCCACCAGATTATTTACAGGCAAATACATACATGGAAATTGCCCTATCCCTTTATATCTATTTTCTCACCTTTTGTTTTGGCACAAGAAATAGCCAGCATGTGACAGTAAGGTCAGGGTATCTCTGATTACAGCAGTGCCTAAGAAACGTTGTTCTAGTAAAACGACACCATGTACAAGCCACGTTATATAAAAAGCAAAGGAGGCACAAGCACAGGATACGAAGCACTCCAGACACAGAGGTATCCACACTAGCCTTAAATGATGAGACCACTGTTACAGGTCCTGCCCAAAAAGCAGAACGTTAGCCTACTTTAAACTTGGCACTGCTGTGGCAAATCAATTAGGGATAGCTGGGCAGGCAATCCCATTGCTGCAGCTGCCTAGCTCATGCAGCCTGGGTCCCTACAGAGAGCTGCTCTTTCCCGCTGTGTTGCAGGGGGCTCACATGCCTGATAGACCTCTAGTTTGGACAGATAATGTGAAAAGAACTGGGCAGCACTGCCAGCATCAGCCACAGGACAGGCAGAGAGCAAGTAGGATATCATCACCCAAAAGTTTGTGAAGCAACCACTACCTTTGCTTGGCACAGCATTCCTGCCAGTGCAACATGACAAACAGCTGCTTTGATTTTTGTAGGTGTCTGTACAAGATTTCCCATCCTCAGTGTCCCTCTCTCCTATTTTCAGTTTGGTTTGACTCCTCAAACTACTGTTTTTCAGCTAGTTTGAAAAAAGCAGCAAAAAATCAGTATAGGTTGAGTAAACACAGCGGAGACTCCCCAGAAGGTTCATAAACCTTTCACTAAGCTACCCAGAGCTTCAGTTTTCCACCAAAGTGCCTGAAAACTTGTCTGCTTTCCAGTTTCATTAGGAGGCTGTTGCGCAGCTCTAGCACTGATACTGCAGCAAGGACCTTTTGAAGCTGCTGATTGGCAAGTCTTTTCCGCCTCTTTTCTAATAAAAAAGAATCATACACACTAAGCTTTCTAAAAAGCAACTGTACTGGCACTCAGCCACAGAGGAAAGTACAGCAAAAGCCCCTGATGCTTTTACTTTACAATAAATTCAGACAGCTTTGTTTACAAATGGGACTGACCTTTCATTTAACTAACGTTTTAAAGAAAATCTGAGAAAATTTATTAGTCCGCTGTGTCAAATACATTCTCTGAGCAACAAACAGACCTCTGATCCATTTTACTTGCGTCCAGACATTTCAAAACTGGTTTAGTAGATGTTTTCCTGTTTTCAGTTAATGGGGGCTTATCGTGGTTTATACACTGATTCTGTTCCCTTTAAAATTAACCACATCTCCAAGGTGCAAGATTAAAAAGCTCAAAACCATGTGCTCTTACCAAAAATCTCAATTTTTTTTCACAAAGACTTCCAACTTAGACTCTCCCCGGTGCAACAAATCACATTTCCATAGCATCACTACAGCAATAAAGTGCAAGATTTTACCAAAACCCCTTAAAAAAACCCCAATTTACTTTTTTTCCCCTCCTTTCAATTCAAGCTTCTAACTATATTTGCACAAAAAAACAGAAGGTGTTGCATATGAGTACAACCAAATGACAGCTGCCTTAGTCAAATCCCTTTTGCAGTCCTGGAAGTATTGGGAAGCACTTTATGGCAACTTGTTCCCAGAAAAAGCACTTGAGCGGCTGCAAGTTCCCAGCCCTGGGGAAAACCTGGCTGGTGAGAAGCAGAATTAGCTTCAGTAACAGGAGGTTGCTGGAGGAGAACATGAAGGAGAAAGTTTAATTCTTTATTGTGACAGATTTCAGCAAAGGCTTGAACTTCCGTCTCCTGCATTTCGCTCAGGTGCTCTCCTCTCATGATTAAATTAATTGCCATTTGTTTTCTCACTTTTCCTCTCACTTTCTACATCTTTAAACATTGGTCAAGAGGGGAGCAGCTCCATCCAGCAAGCTCAAAGAGGCAGAGGCTTCAGGTCTACAACCAGGTCCAACTGAGCTCTGGCTTGAAGCCAATTGCCCCTTCACCTCCCTCCCCAGCAGGCAGGGTTTCATCTCCTGAAATCTCCCCTCCTCAGGTTTCTTCCCAACATCACTTGTAAAACTCTCCTTTTGCTTTGATGAAGAATGAAAACCAGACATGCCAATCCTCACTTTTTTGTGAGGAAATCTTCCATCACCATTTCCTGCCAACCCCAATTGTTGCCTTATTAACATGCATATATTTCAAGGGTACAGACTGCCTCACTGGTAGTGGGAATTTGGATAGGAATTTTGGAGAAAGGACACAACATGCAGCATAATGAGGATCTAGATAAGGAGAAAGTTTAGACTATCAATATTTGTACAAATATGTTTCTATATTATAGATGATGATTTCTGCAAAACAGGAAGTATTTCAAAAAACGGAATTGTCCTGAAAAAACAAACAAACAAACAAAAAACCCCCCAAAAAATGGAAAATACAAAAACAGGAGGAGATAAAATGAAGGTATTCGTAAAAGAAAGTGACTTTTAAAAGTACAGTGATGGGGCAGGCTATAATGAATTTAAATACCAGCCTGCAATAAGCTCCATGTAACAGGATCCCTCAACCCAGTCCAGCTCTTAGGGAGGTTTCAGCTCCACTTTCCAGGCATATCTCTTTGACCTTGTCTCTATCACATAAACGAACTGAAATGAACATATGTTTTTAAGTTTGTTTCTGAAATAACCAGACTGAAGCAGAAATACTGCACTGCCTACACTACTCTCCCCCCACCTTCCTCAGGGGAGAGAGCAGAGAAAAACCATGCATGTTAGTCACATCAGATGAAGTGCTACAGCGATGAGGATTTATACAAAACAGAGACAAAAAAAGTCTGTTGGGTCCCAGCTGCGGGTGAACAATGAGCTGTGAGACCAGGGAGCGACTGAGTGCCAAGGCTCGCTCACCTCCAGCCTTGGTGGACTCCCCGAAAGCACACATCAGCCCTGAGAGCGTGCAAGAAATCACCAGGCATGGTGCAGAGGGGCCCTCTGCAACGTGCAGAGCTGAGGGTGTACACCAAGAGAACCCTGTAAACAGATTGGGCAAGAAGGGCAAGGTATTGCTGCCCCAGCCCCTGCTGCCCTTTCACAAAAAGAGGTAGACCACACCCAAAGGACTACAGGTACTAAGGAGATGTTTTTGTCCATCAGAAGATGCTACAGCAGCCCAAGAGATGCCCTGACAGGCTCATTTCTAAAGATCAAGGATCCTACAGTTTTAGTCATAGTAACAAATGAAAAGGAATTACCCCTAGTATCAATAAAGGCTGGGGCATGAAGGGATAGACAAGCACTTCAGAGTAGTGGAGGATGAAAGTCTGGACATGACCTGGCGATGTGGGCTTGTGGTCCAGAAAGCCCACCATGTCCTGGGCTGCATCAAGAGATGAGGACTTCTCACACTACTGCAAGTACATCGTTACCTAGGAAAACAAACTTACTGCATCTACATCCAGCCCTCTTTTCTACCCTAGACACTGAGCCCTGCAAATCCCTTTCCTGTCATAGGCCTGCTTGTTCCTTGAAATCTAGGCTGCACGCTCTCCATAGACTAGAAAGACATCTTACACCTGTGACTACAGTGTGTGGAACCATATACCTGAAACGGAAGCTTGATTTTTCATGAAAGTCAAAAATTCAGACACATGGAATTTCTATTAATCATTATTACACTCACAAATGGATTTTCCCATTTCTCAGTTTGGAGACTCAAAAGCTTTAAGGAAGTTTTATCTGAAAGACACATCATCAAATTGGACAACCCAAACCCTTCTGTCAAAAATGTCACATAATGAGTCTACAGGTAAGATTTAAAATACTTCTGTAAATGAAGGAAGATAGGAAAAGAGACTTTCCACTTTGGAAAATTTTATTCGTTGTCTGCCTACAACAGTACTGTGTATAACTAGTTGAATTGCTGTCACAGTGCCGGGTCTGCAGAGAATATATAGCTATTTATTTTTTAAATGATTAAAAATTTCAGGATCTAGCACTTCAAAGGCACTGCAACAACAGTGGAAAAAATTTACTTTGCAAAATCTTAGAAAGTTCAAATTGGCAAGGTCTCTTTAATTGGCTTTAAAACATTTAATAAAAGTTTTATGATACAATCCTACCCTACAGTCACCATTAATCCCATATGGCTATGGGAGATACCAAGTAACCTATGAAAGCTGGAAGAGAACATTTTGTTTTGTTTCCAATATATTAGTGTTTACTGAAGCAATTGCAGGAGATTTAACAAATCATCTCAAAAAAAGAAGTTGCCGCAAGTTCCCCTTTCTTGTTATGACAGGCAGCCCCATGACTTATTCTGAGTTCTAGCCCCAGCTCTGCCCCAACTGTTTTTCCACTCTTATGCAAACAAGGAATTATTCGTTTATTTCTATTTCCTAATCCTAAATTGGATCACTATCATTTGATTTGAAGAGATGCCACACAATGCCTCAGAGAGAGCAGGTTTAACATCATGCTGCCTCATTGCACAAGATGACACAAGTCATGGAAAAGTGGTAGGGTAGAAGGATAGGACTTTTATAAAAGGTAGCTATTTGTGCATAAACTTGAATAAGACTGCCAATGAAGTTCCAGCAGGCAAGGTGGTATGGAAGACAAGCGATAGGCTCGTAGAGGTTGGCAGAATATTATAAGTGGGTTTCACAATACATCAGGAGATTTCTCAATCCACCAATGTACATGTGAACATCAAAAATTCAGTGGCAATGTGGGAAAAGAGAAGCAGAAGATGATTTTTTTTTTTTTTTTACCTGGGCTGCAAAGCAGACAAGAGGAATGGCCATTGCAAATTGAGAGCATACTAAAAGTAAAAAAAACATCTTTAAGGTCTGCATGCAGCACCTTGGTACTAAACGTGGAATGAAGTGTTGAACACAGCTGTAAATCCCACCAGCCCCGATAAAACCTCTGTTCGTAAAGCGCAGGCACTCAGGTGGGGCTTCACCTCCTCTGGCAGCATCTGCTGCCACCAGCACTACCCTTCTCCTGGGTTGCTGTGATGGTCCCCTTTTGGTATGCCAGCTCCAGGACAAGGACTAACTCAAGCAAAGATGAGCTCATCTGTCCTTTTAAAGTATTCTGGCACACCTTGAAAAGCATGCAGGTAGGGTAAAAACATCAGTGGGATGCTTTAAAGCCTACTCTTCTAAATCCCTGTTTGTTCTGACACAGAGCATTGCCCACTAGCAGGCGGCATCAGCAAAACCCAAAATACCATCTGTTTTTAAAGTATCCACAGGAAATCCCTGCAAGCAAAGAAACCAACAGGCTGTTAGACTTTACCTGTGGGGTTCTCTTCACAAGCTAATAGTTTCCTCCTTATGACATTGGCTCCTGCCCAAGTGAGATGTACTTCAAAGGAAGAGCTTCCCCAGTAGGAACTCGAAGCTGGAAGTGCTGTGACCAACAGGCCGCTACGGGACCCTCGTCTCCAAGCCTGTGTTGCTTTCACTCTCTTGAAGAGTAAAAGATAAGGAAAAGAAACTGCAAGTGCTTGTTCCCTGCTATGTTTTCTCATGGCTGTTTGCCATGTGGTGCGCTGAGGAAAAACGTTGTGCGTTTTTTGTGCAGCCCCAACTGCAAGAAGGTGCTGGTGCAGCCCTGTTGCAATTAGTCAGATGTGTCTGCTTGTTGCTGGAGGCAAGGAAAGAAACAACATGCCAGTAAGGCTCCTAAAGCAGGTAACATGGAAAACAGCTGTTTATCCAGTGCGAGGAAGTAAAATGATCATTCATCAGAGCTGAACTAAGAACTTCTCTACAGCCTTGAGATGGACCCAAGGGAGCCATGTGAAGTTACATGAGGTAAACATGGGAGTTGTCTGGAATAGGAGTGATGTACTGAGGTGAACCCCTGACCAAGCTTCGCATTAAAAGGAGACAAGGGAAAACTCATGTTTTTGGAACACGCTAAGAGATCTATCCCAAGAGCTTGATTTGAAGTAAGGGACTCTCAGTGAGTCCCTCCCCCTGAATCACAAAAAAAGCCCAAACCTCGAATTCTCAAAACACCTTAGTTGCATGATACAGGCAGTAACCTCCCATGGTGTCTATCCCTCTTCTGGGTGAGGAAGAAATGTTACACAGAGGAAGCTCCCTCTGCTCTCCCATTGCTTCCTCTGGAAGTAAGAGAGGCTGTGAATGTATGACCACCTCTTCTCAGGCTGCCCCTTCTGCCACTACTTACTCAGCCCTGGGTGCAACACATGGGGCATTTCCCACCAGTATCAGTGGGAAACATCAAGACGGGTCTTAGATTTGCAGGATGCCAAAGGAAAGGGCTTTATATTGAACAGGATCAAATAGCAGGACAGACTAACTGAGGTGAGATATGAGGACACTTATTCAGGGCCAAAGGTTAATGCCTCCCCACACGATGAGGGTTGGTATCTGAGGAATCCAGAGGCCACTATGCAGCTACTGACCTTTGCCCCAGGATCTGAGAGGCAGTGCTCACCAGCTCCCAGGTTGGGCATGTGCCAGAGCAAAGACAGTCTGGAGCAGAAACTGAGATACCATTACTAGAAGAAAGCTATAACATCAGTAAAGCAGACCGCGATGGAGGGAAATAAACTGGCTTATGGCTTGGCTTATTGTAAGCCCTGCTAACACTAAACTGGAGTATGAGGACAGTGACCAAAAGACAGCAGGTTCATGAGACAGTGCCTATGTAAATGACACCTGTAAAGAAATGGAGGATTACCTTTCCAAAGGATTACTTTTTCAAATTGAGTATCTCTCTGGCTCTCCCAATAGTTGCTGATCCTCCAAAGGAGCTCCTGGTCCTCCACGGGGCTTTTCAGCACATAAATAACACTCCCTGGACAGCAATGGAACAACCCAGCTCCTGAATCATAGAATCAGCTGGGTTGGAAAAGATCTCTGAGATCACCAAGTTCAACCTTTGATCCACAACCACCACAGTTATTAGACCATGGCACTAAGTCCCATATTCAGTCTCAGAAGTGCACCCCAACAGGAAAAAGGGCACATTTTAGGGGCTGTACTGCTAGTGCCAGCTGCCTTCCTGCTGTGCGATAGGAAATATGGTGGTGGTATATAAACAGCCTGGATGCTTTTGACTCTCGTGTTGTGAAGTTTTGCTTCCTCTACTCCCCATCAGATATGGGAGCTCTCCCATGTGGCTGTTGCTTCTGGTCCAGCATCCACCACAAATGCATTCAGTTGCTACTGTCCAAAGAAGAGGGGGGCTGAAGTGCTGAGCAGGCTCTTGCTATTTGCACAGCCAGCCACCATGGCACCCCACAGCATGCAGCACCAGGGCTGTCACTGTGTGCATTCCAGATGATGCTGCAGCCTGGGGGTCTGCACCTGTTCCAAGGTGTCATGGGAAGAAGGACAGACTGGGATTGCCACTGCCAGGCTGGCCTGTGGGGAAGCCCTTGTGCCTTGACGCAGTGCAAGTGCATTTCCACAGCCTCTGGAGATGTGGCACAATAATCTGGAGCAGCTGCTAGCATTCCTCCTGTACCCCAGGAGTGATCAAAGGCCTGGAATGGCTTCACTTCTTCAGTGTTACTAGAAGAGTGGAGCAGTGTCAAGGATACACAGGAATTTCCCTTTTGTCACAGCTGTAGCCACAGAGCATTTATAGGAAGCAGAAGGGATAAGTGATCCAGCTATCAAGTATTTCCCAAAATCTCTCCACAGATACAGGCAGTAGGCTCAGTTTTCTCCCTGTCCTTATGCTCTCCTTAGGGATCCAGTAGAAGTGCTGTACCAGTTCTGGAAAAGTGGGACCAGATGAGGTCTTTGGAGGTCAGGTACAGCTTTGTGGGGCTTGCAGTGAAGAGTTTCACTGAAAGTGTAAATATATCATACTCCTATCACTGCTAAGCCACAAATCTTGAAAGTATGAAAGCAAACTTTGGTCTTTCAAAGAAGAACTCACCAAGAACAAGTCCTTAGTAGGCATAAAAATAATCAAAATAAACCAAGAACACATTATTTAAGTGTTCCATTGTTTGCCAAGTAGCTTACAAGCACCAGTGGGAGCTAGGGAAAAAAGGTCTTTGCACAGAAACTGCTAAGAATGCCTATTATATCACACTTCCCAACAAAGCCCAGGCTGTTATCATGGCAGTGATCACCCTTGTGCAACAAACATGATCAAAAAGGTCACAAGTGCTTCCATATGAAAAATCCCCTGGTGACTAAAAGAAGGAATCATGCAGGCAGAGCAAGGTTAAGGTGAGATGTAACTCTCATCTCACTGGGTGTCCTTGAGAACTATACTGTGACACACATGATGATGTGAATATAGAACAAAAAGATGCTGCAAGAACAAGCAGAGGTGTTGTCCAGTTCACCTTACATCGTTTGTTTCCACACTGGAAAACTTAGCAAGAAGAAAAAAAGGAACCTCACTTCATGTATAGCCCCCTACTAAACACTACACAGACCTTATTTCCTAGAGTTTAAAAGTGAAACTAGAAGTTTTCCTTGATGTGTTAGTCTATCATATTTAATGTTAAAAATGGAAAAGAATTATTAGTCTTAACACATGCTACTAAAATCTCTAAGGTAAATAGTTGAAAATATGCAAGTAGATATTCCACATGCAGGACAGACACATGCTATTTTATGTGAATTATTAAAGGACTAGGCTGAAAATATGCAGACTTTAGGGCCGTGTTTTAAGAAATTTTAACTAAAAACATATGCAGAGTATGCATTCTAGCAGATAATTACACAGAGTAGAGCACGACGCACAGAGAAAATAGAAACTGTAGCAACATGCACTTTTTATCTAATAAATACATGTATTTTAAAAGTACTTCCAATTTTCCTTTTTAAAAAAGCAAATTTTTAGGCACTATAGGTCACCTACCTTTAGAATCTCCCTAATCTAATCTACAATGTGTAAACACACTGAGATTGAGAAAATTCAGAATACTATTTTTAACATATTCCCTTGTCCAAACCAAAAGTTTGAAGGAAAAAAAAAAAAAAAAAAAAGACAACCTACAAATGTCCAAGAAAATATGAAACCTAGGAGATGACAAAGCCAGTCCTTCTCAACCCATAGCTCCTTCTCCTTCCAAGAACTGGGGAGTCTATATTTAAAGGCCTTGCGCATTTTCTCATGTTCCCAGGATACTCAGCAATTTGAGATAAAATGAGTAAAAGGGTCACCTCTTTACCTGAGTTTTGTTCAGGTAAGGAGGTCGTTAAGTACTTTCTTTACCTGAGATTTCTGTACGTTTTTAAAGTAAGAATCATCAGATGTCTGACCCACTTTTCCTGCAAAAACTTAGATCTAACTTTATATATTTTTGATCCATATTATTTGTGTCTGTATATAGGGGACAGGGAACAAAACACATGCAAGTATAAGATGCTACTTCTCTTTACTTGTCTGAGAGGACTAATGTAACTATAAAACTCTGCACCATCGATACAGGAATCACAAACCTCCCTTAGCTGCTTTTGAAGGTGTTCTTGTGTGCTTTATGAGCTTTGCTAGAGAAGACAAACTTGTGTTGATAGGATGGCAACACTCACTACTTGCTAGTAAGCCCAGGCTGAAACTTCATTGTTTTTGTTTCCTAGAGAAAGAACTGAGATCACATCTGCATTTTATAAAAGCTCCTGAACAGTTACTGATCGACAATAACCAGCAGCCAATGCTTTGCCTCTAGAAACTTGCATTGTTTTGCAGTTGGAGTTGCTAGATACCATGTCCTCATAAAAAGTCTGGCTAAGTCATTTAAGTTCTGAAACTGAGAGCTGCACTCCCCCGAACAGCTAACAGAAATTGTTACTAACAAGAAGTAGATGTGACAGGCTCTGGGCTACATTATTTGGCTTCCTTTGTTCTTTAAAGGATACTCATTGTCAGCTCAAAATCTGCTAGTATTTCCAGCTTCTGTGAAATAAGGCTAGTTTGAGTTAATAACTCAGATGTAAATAGGAAAAAAATGCATTTTCCTATCTGTTTTCTGGGGTTTAGTATAAAATCTGCAAATGCATTAGAACAGTAGGGTAGGGAGCCAGAGGTGCTATGGGACTTAAAAGTCTCCACACTATTTGCAGCCAATTAAGGTGCAGGGGTAGGGAGAAGGACTTGTAAAACCCTCTGCCTCTCTCCAATTTCTCTGACAAACACATGGACTGAATTTTATAAGGACTGGTCTAGCAGTAAAGCTACAAGTAAGGCAACTTTTGTCTGTTACCCCAAGGTTCTTTGTTATCTACACCCTGATGGGTGCTGGGGGCTCGGGCCTGTAGCAGGGAAGGGTGCCTGTTTTGCCTCGTGGGTGACGGAACGTTTTGCTTGCCTGTTCCTAGAAACACGAATCCTTTTCCTGTTCAAGCTCCCTGTTCTGTGAATTATGGCAGGTCCGTCAATCCTTCTTCCACAGTTGCTGTTGAAGGCTATCATGTATCAGACTAGTGCACTCCTGCCAGAGAGGCTCCTTACACTTGCTTGTTTGCCCAGGACAGGCACCACTGACACAGTTGTGCTTTGCTTAGCTCAGGATCACACGCACCTTAGGGCACACACTGCTCTGTTCCCAGAGCACGTGAGCAAACTGGATGTGTTCTGAATCCAAAGTAATTGTGCCTTCAAACTCCCCACAAGATGCTGGATTGAGAAGAGTTATGGAAAAGTGGGTTCTGGGGCGGACTTGGAGCATGGAAGCTAAGGGGTAGAAATCAGCCACTGGACAGCAGAGCCTCTTCATGGGATGCTAGTACAGGATTGGAAATAAGGAGGTCTCTGAATGCCCTCTGCCACATCAGACTCTACTTGCCGCATTTCTTCCTCTCTCCTTGCTTTTGCTCCTTTGTTCGAAATACAGTAGAACAAAGGCTGTAGCTCAGACATGCAGCTAGAACTGACTTGTCCTCCAACAAACACACAGTATGTTTAAGCGTGTTTGGCACAGGGAGAGAAGATAGGAGCTTCTCCTGCAGCAAGAAAATAGCAGTCAGTTACATGGGAACAAGGAGGCATGGAAGTCGTCACTGGGTTTTCTTCCTCCACGTCACACCTGCAGGTACCCACAGCTTGCAATAACATGCAGATGGGGTCTAGCAGGATCAGTGTTCCCACAGTAGCTACAGACAGGCTGCAGTTTGCCCCAGCTTCCCCTCCTTGAGATGGAATCCAGTCACCTTACAGATAGCTCTTCACATTGCGTTGTTCAGGGAAAGCACAGGCTGTCAGGAAAGCCTCAATCACACTCAGTCCACCTTCCAAGGAGCATTTTACATACACTACAGCACCCTACCTTCGTCCTGCAGGGCATTCTAGTTAGCTAGAAATTTTTGGGCTGGGATCAAGTTAGCTTGCACTTAGTCCTGAGCCTCTTGACACACTCCTATCTGTGAAAGTGGCAGTTTCTCCATCTTCACTGGGTACTCTTGCAGGTATCTAACCAGTAACACTAAAAGGATCTCTTGTTAGGATGTTCTCCAGGTTAGGTTCCCAGCCCTAGCAGCCACTAACCGTTTCCCTAAATGCAAACTAGCGTACACCTGTCGATTTCAAGAACCCTGCAAAGATAACTTATCACGATGGATCCATTAACCCCTCTTGGAACTGCATAACTGCTGAACGATTGCCATGCACAGAAAGCCAAGTGGGGTATTAGAAGAGACAAAATAGTCTTCCAGGCAAAGGACATTGTTGTGGCTGAGGAGTAATGCTCTCTGAGGGCTAAATTTCAGGTTAATCTGGGAAGACATAAAAGACCATACACTTCAAAATCAAACGGGGAGAACTCAGCATAGATACAGGACATAAAGCAGGTGTGTTAAGACAGGTACACCTCTGCAGAGTGGTATAAAAGCATGGATGGCCCTAAGTGTTTTATGAGGATCAGAAAAGAGTAAAAGCCACTTGTTGAATTTCATAAAGGACATTGTCCCTTTCTGGGCTATTAGTGTTAGAAAATATATACCCTTTTTCCAAAGTGGAGCAGAACTTGATAGTGAGGAACCTGAGCCCATTGACATAATCTGGGACTCACACTGAGGCAGAGGAACTACTCACCATTCTGGGATTTCCTTCATTCCCTTCTTGCCTCTACAGCAGTGGGTTTCAGCTACTGGAAAGGAGAGGTGGAAACTGTCCAGGGTTTTACACCTCTGTGGGAAAAGCTCAGAGACCAAACGCCCCAAACCGCGTGAAGCCGGTGCCCTGCTGCCGGTAGCTCCGGTCAAGACGGGACGGGGGGACTCCCTGACAATGGGCAGCAGCATCACCCCAAACCCCTCAAAGTGTAGGTAGCCCACCGGCCCGCCTTGAGGTTCACACGGAGCAGCCTTTATCCCGCACCCAGCCCCTGCCGCTTTCCCCCTCGAGGGTCGCGCAGGGGCCGTCCCGGCGCGGGGCGGTGCGCGGGGCCGCGGTGGCCGCGGGGCGGGGCGGCGAGCGGGGCGGTGCGCGGCGGGGCGCGGTGCAGGGCAGCCGCGGGCACACGTGGCTCAGCCCCCCAAAAAGGCGCTCCCCGGCGGCGGGATCGGACAGTTCGTACCTCGGCCCCTTGTAGAGCCGCCGCCGGTCCGCTCCGTCCAGCCGTCGGTGGGTGCCGGAGCGCAGGGGCCGCGGTTGGCTGAGAAGAGGCGGCTCCCGCCCCCCTGCAGAGTCAGCCCCAGGTCCGGGGCGGCCCTACCTGCCGGCAAGATGAACCTTACAGCCGAGAGCCACCGCATCCCGCTGAGCGACGGGAACAGCATCCCGCTCTTGGGGCTGGGCACCTACGCCGACCCCCAGAAAGTAAGTCCGGGGGCGCCGGGACTCCCCGTGCCGCTGGCGGAGGCAGGTGGCGGCCGCCCTCGCTGCAGACCCCCGAACCGGGGCTACCTTCCTCCTTTCCTCCCGTCCCGACTGCTTCTCATTTTGCTCCTTTCCCCGTGCAAAGTTAAAGCCCCAGCTCTCCCGTGAGCAGAGCGGGCAGTGCGCGACGCACAGATGAGGAAAAGATGAGAAGAAATTAAAAAAATCCCGCCCAGCTCGCGGTGTTGTGCAGCTGTCCCTGCCTCCCTCCGCCCCAGGTCGGTGGGCGAACGGGAAAAGGGCGCGGCGTGCCTGGGGTCGGGGCCGTGAAAGGTCAAGCTGGGTTGGGAAGGGATGTGACCCCCAGCGAGCGCCGGTTCCCCGGCGAGGCAGCCGGGAGCCCCCGGTTTTCTGGAGCCGGGAGGGTCGGTACGACCGGGTACCCCGGGTAGTTCCCTGCGCCGAGCGTAGATAAGATGAGGGATTTCGGACCGTCTTACAGCTGGCCTCGACACTTTCCAAGGAATGTTCCTGAAACAAAGACCCAAATTCCTGCATCCTGATTCCTGCGGCTCCCACAGCTGACTGCCAACGGCCAAACCACTCTCAAATATTCGGCATCCTTCGGTTTTGTGTGTCCCGGGCAGGCATCCCTTCTAACCGTAGCTGGTCGGCTGCGTGGAGGCTGTGGAAGCACACCTGATGCTTCTTCACTCTGCGCACCTGGGAGAACAAAGGCAATTCGCTAGCCACTGCCTTTTAAAGCTCTCCTAAACTACCTGATCTTTCAGCCTGATCTTTGTTTGTTTGAAGGGGTGGAAAAGGGGCATCGTGGCCAGAACCCCTCTTGTGTAACAGTATCAGTTGAGATGCAATATTGTGTGTCTGACTCCATATACCACAGGTATTTACAATTATCTTTTTAAAGAAAACTCTTGATTAAAAGCACTTACCAACTACTAAATGTACTATGGTGTATAAATAACAGCGTTGAAGATTTTCAAAAAACACTGTTGCATGAGTGATGCAGACAGTGTAAGAAATCCCCAGGACAACAGTGCTGGTTCACACGGGGAGAATCAGCAAGAATTCACAACTTCAGAGGCTAGTCATCATCCCCCACATCACTAGACTTTCTGGAGATATTTTCAGCTAGAGCATTCTTTGAATAAAGGTTAGCGAAACAAAATTAAAGGTCTCTAACAGGAGTTTTAATGTAGCAAAGCAGAATGTTACATAATTCAGAGACAAAATAGCTCTGAGTGAACTTGAAGCATTTCTTTCCATACTTTTGTATTGTGCCCCTAACCCTCGAGTTGCAATTTTACAGTAGTTTTAAGATGAGAAACATGCAGCTGCCAGCAGCAGGGCTTCTGCCTTGCTGCACTTCCCATCTGCAACCTGGACAAGCTGTGGTCCAATGCTGTGACATTAGCCAAGGCTCAGGCTGGGGGCCCAGAGCGGCAAGTAACCTGTAGGAGCTGAGAGGGGAGGTGGATGGGAATTTTGGAGACAGCTTCTTGGCACTGCTATAACCCTGCTAAGAATTCATTCTACAGAAATTCAGTTGTCCCAAAATCAACAGAGCAGCAGTTCTGCTTCTTCTTCCCCCTGCAAAATCCTGATGTTTCCTTCATCCTCACTTTGTTTCAAGGTGGCCTTTGTATGGAGCTCAACCAGCAAAACGAATCAATTTTAGGTAGGGCTGGTTTTCAGACGAATCAGCCACAGGTAGTGACTTTTTACTTTTCTCATGTACCGCCTTTGTTTTCTGCTGACAGAAAGTGGAGAGAACAGGATGATGCAGGCAGGGCAGGCATTGCTACGGCAACTCCAATCTAGAGCAATTGAAGCTGCTGTGTAACTGTACCCTCAGTGGGGATGGGTGCACGTACCCAACCATCCGTTCTCCTTTCCCCCCGCATTTGTAGGAGTTTGATTTTCTGAGCTATCTTTCTCTTTCTGCATGATAAACATGTTAGAAAGTTATGGGTGGGAGGAGGAGCTGAGAAGAGGTAGAGAAAGCAGCACTGATAAGGCCCTTGCCACAGTCTCATTTTCGCAGAAGACCAGGTGAAATAATGTATGTTTATCTGAAGCAGCGAGGCTGGAGCTTTACACTAGGATTAGGGCTTCTATTTGAGTCCGGGAACTTGTCACAGAGAGCAGCTGGGAAACGCAGTAGCAGAGTGCTACAGGAGTTGTTGCAGTATTGCGCTGCCGGTCGGTGATGGGGCCGCACGTTTAAATAGGTCACGGGCTTAAAATCTGCCCATCTCAAAAAGGCTGCTTTACTGATAAGAGGGTTGGGAAAGGGGGCGGGGAGGAGGCTTCTATCAACACCTTGCCGTGGCAGCGGAGTACCACTTAGCTGGGACAAGCTGCTTTGCTGAGTACTGATTTATGCCTGGTGCGATTTCCACCGGGATGCCTGGCTAAGTGTCTATCCAGTTCCTCCTGCCTCAAGAGCTAAAAGTCTGTGGCAGCTCGGGACCGTTTCAAGGTTTATCTTAACGAGTGCGGCTATAAACTAGCGCTGACACGTTTCCTTGAAAATGCTTAACTGTAGCCTTTTGTGGCTGAATTGCTTAAGAAGCAGCATCTGAGCCACCCATTTTCCAGCGGTGGGGGCAGGCAGCTGGTGGTAGCAACGGCTCAAGCCGTCCCCAGCACTCTATTTTTGCTCATGAGTCAGATCTCCGCAAATTCTAGTCCTTTTGTGCTTTGATATAAAATACAGAGCTATTCATTTGTCAGATTATTCATCTTGTTCTTGGAGGCAGGTTTTGGGGGGTTGTGTTTGTTTGGTTTTGTGTTTTTTTTTTTTTTTTTTCCCCCCAGAGGTTATTCACCCTGGCACCTCCACATCAGAGCAGCTTATCCAAAACAAATCTGTTTTCTCAATGTCGTGCTGTAGCCCAGTAGCTCGTAATGAGTCCAGAGTGTTCTTCCTGAAGTGCAGGAATGTGCTCGCTGGTTAAGCAAACCAGGCAGATCTAGTTAGCCATGGAGCAGGGAAATCTGCTTCTCCAGCAGTCGGTTAGAAGAAAACAAAGGCAGGAGGCCAGCTTTCACGTTTCAGGCTTTGTCTGGATAAACTGAACAGCAGTGCCTTCAAAACTGAAATGTGTCAGCAGCTTGCCTTGCTCATCTTAAATAACTTAATTATTCTCCCAAAGAGACTTTGGGAGATAAGTCATGCTTCCCTGATTGTGAAACACTGAACAAAAAATAAACCTATTGACTGAATTTGGTCCCCTGTATAAGTTTACTGACTCAACTGGAGCAGAGCTGGACCACTGTGGAAAAGGTCTGTTTGATAATCCGATTGATTTTAATTGAATGCTCTTTCCCCTTAGATGTAAGAGAGCTTTTCTTCTGACTTAATAGAGGTCATGATGACAACTCAGCTAATTCTTTGAGAATGAACAGCGCAATGTTGGGGGTTTCTTTTTGCTTTACCACAGCAAGAAAGTACAATGAATCCATTGGCTATCAGCCCTTCTGCTAACAAAAGAAAGAAATCTTCAGTGGGTCATGGAATTAGTCATAAATTTGTGTTGTTTATCAAAAAAAGAACCCTTTCTCTTCAGCTTTATTTGGTG
The DNA here is from genome assembly GCF_003031625.1 of Empidonax traillii. Taxonomy (NCBI): domain Eukaryota; kingdom Metazoa; phylum Chordata; class Aves; order Passeriformes; family Tyrannidae; genus Empidonax; species Empidonax traillii. The sequence continues at coordinate 1,647,982 of NW_020955277.1, forward strand.
TTCCTATCCTTATTTTTAAGGGAACGTAATAATTGTAAAACTATAAAGTTTTCTTTTTGGTGCAGGTTTCAGTGCCTTTAAGTTGTTTTTGCATTCTCCTTCACACATGGAAGGAAATGTGTGAGTTGTATTAAATTCTTGACTATATAAACTAGGCTATTTATCCTAGCCAGGATGGACTGAAGTGAAAAACTCGAAATCACAGTCACTGACTCCTTCCCCTATTCTCTCTTTCCTTTCCCAAATATCCCTTCTCCTCATGGGTCTGGGTGGGAACCACAGTGGCAACAGTTAATCAGGACTATCAAGGCACTCCAGACGTTTAAAATTAGAGGCCAATTCTACCTCTGCCTGGCTCTGTGGATCCTTCTGGCAAAACCCATGTGTGGAGGAGTGGCTCTGCCAAGGCTCTAGCAGATGCACCCTGTCCAGCTCTCCCTCCCTGAGGGCCCCCAAGCCGTTGACCCAATTCTCCAGGGTATTAAGTAGCGGGGGGGAGGAGGGAGAGGGCAGCCCCACAGGGCAGGATGGTAGAGAAGGACAGCCCCCTTGATGAGCCTGTGGCATTGCCCCGTGCTACAGCAGAACCAGATCAACGCGCCCTGGGCTCCCACCACCTCCCAGCATTGATGCTTAGTTCCCAGCTCCGCCCGTCAAGTGGTGCTGGTACCCATCTGGAAGCTGATGGCATGTGGGGATGAGCGGGCTTAGAGGGTAAAGGTGCTAAAAACACTCCCAAATCCTGGAAATCCTATGCCTCGTTAAAACTGCACTTATGCCTGCTTCACTTTATAACTCATCCCTGTCAACACAGCTAAGATCATCAATCCAGTGTCTCCACATAAATACTTGCTGTTTCCCTGGAAGGTCAAGGGGCCTTGGCCACAGCTCCTCTCCTACCTTCCTGTTTTGAGGGAGGACAGGGCTTGGAGGGAAGGTTGTAGCAACCGCACTGTACACAGGCGCTGCTTCTGAAACGTAAGATTGGGCAAAGTGCTGAAGAATAGCACTGGGTGAGGGCTTTTGGCAAGTTGCGACTTAGCTGAAAATGAGGTTCTGAGGTAGCCAAATCCATTCATAAATTGGAAGCAGTTTTGTGGAATAGTTTCAGGCAAAACAAATGGCAAAGCATTTCATTTTGGGCACTGGCAGTACAAGCTGAGGAATCAAAGAATTATTAAAGCAGTTGGAGGTAGCAGTTGCCTTTCCCTGAATAGCCCGCTGGTAAGGAAATCCACATGGGCGGTGGGAAACCAGATTCGGTCCTCCTCTCAGCCTCTGGGGATTAAATTCATATCACACAGCTCAGGAAAATAATGTGATCGTGGGGTATGTGATAGCTAGAGAGAGACAAGAAGAAACATGCACAGGCTGGAGCAGGAGGAGCACCCTCCCCATGGGAAAGCACACTGCCCACCAGCCCCACAGCTCTGGATGCTGAAGAACTTGGTATGGCATCCAGCCAGGAGGGAGAGAGAGACCCATTTCCCCAAATCTTTAACTACCACAAAGTAACCCTTGTGAGTGCCCAGACAGTCTGGGTTTTGTTTAAGAAGAAATTGCTGGTTTGAATCAGGGAGAGGAAAAGTTCATCCAGGGCTCCTGTACCCAGTCTGAGTGACCAAGTAAAAAAATCTGTTTTGCATAAGTAAAAACACTGTTTTGGCACCCTGAATTACTTTTTACACCCAAGATAGAAGCTGAACAGAGTAACTTTTCGTTGTACAGGTCTAACAGCTTCTAGTGCTCTCTCTAGGACCATTTATGCCAAAAAGTTCCTCTCACAAGGATGTGCATGCACAAACTATTTCAATCACTCCTAACAGGGCTGGCTGCACCCCTGCTGCAGGCTGCCTGCCTTCAGAGCTGCTCTAGGCTACTGTTAAGTCAAAAGAGGTAATAAGTGATTTGTCCCCATGATGCGATCTGGATCTCTCAGCTGCAGTAAGGGAGGTATTACACACAGTTTAATTCCCCATTTTCCTCCTGGTCATCACTGGCTTCTGAAACATGATCGGCTGGAGACAGCAATGATTTCAGGTGACTTGTAAAGAAAGTCACCTGGCCTGACCCAAAGCTACAGAATAGAGCGCATATTGAGAGTACCAGGGAGAAGTGATATCTGAGATCTCTGCAGAGGATGTGAGTGTTGAGCTTAAAGGTTTCTACTTCTTGATCTTTTCTCTATAAATTTCCCCTCTGACTCAGACAACTGTCTTCCTCCTGAGGTAAACCTCCCACTTGGTTTCTAGATTTTTTTTCTTGAAAGAGATGAGAGAAGCAGTGGTAAGAGCAGGGATTGCCCTAATATCCAAGTGTTCTTACAGCCTTAGCTTATTTCCCATGACATGCTATTAAAATAAATATGTAAAGAAAATACCTCAGTCCATTTAATGTGAAGGATTACACGTGAATATGTGTTTGAATTCAGCAAGTATTCAAGTACTGAGTCTTAAGTTAGCTCTCTAATGAAATGGTCTCTATGAACCTACATGAAATCATCACAGAAGTAGGCCAGGGAAATATTTTGCCTTTTTCTTCCCTAAAAAAATATTGAGAACCTGATTTGAACACATCTGGGGGAGTCAGCTGGGATATTTGGCTATGGAGCCTCATATTTATGCCCTGAACTTAAGGAAAGAACAAAGTTCCCAAAACAAAGTAATTTTTTTTTGAAGCTGTTGGGCCATATTCCTGACCAGCATTTCCAAAGGACATTTAGAGTGCACTTTAGAGTCCACTTCAGTAACCACCACTGGCTTTCTCAAGCCATTTGGTTTTTAAGCTGCAGTATTACCTCATGCAGTACTAGTTCTTCTTGTCTTCAGGGAAGGCTTTGGAACAGCAGAGCCACAGCTACCTGACACGTAGCAACATGTGGTCTTTCAGGGTTGGGATTTCTGAGATGTTCCAGAGGGTAGCCTTATGTTCCCTTGGTATCTGAGGATATCCTAAAACCATGCTTCCAAATGGAGATTTGTGCCCTTGAGTCAATGGCAGAAGGGAAGGAGATACACGACAGCATCCCAGGAAGACAACTGTGCCTGATCTGCTATGTGTTCCCAGAGGGCTCCTTGCCTGCCTGTCGATAAACTCAGCCTAGCTTTCACATTGAACAATATTTATCCTGAAACCAAATATCTGTAGCCAGATTACTCACGAAGTCATGACTCAGTTAGTTTTGTGCTTGAAGGACTTAAACCATACTCAGGTGATTCTGCTTGCACAGACTGCAGATGGCATGCCTTTCCTTCGGTAGCTGGTATCCTGATGTTGAGTGATGCTCTCATTGATTAATCTCTCCGTTTTTATTCCTTATTCCTCTACTAAGTCAGTTACCAGCAAGACTCAGCTGTCAAGAGGAGATAAAGGCAGGATGTCTAGGTATTTGATCCCCAGATGGCTTGAGGAGGTGCAGTGGCAGGCATCACCTTTTAGCAGGTACCAGAACAATATGGCTCTTGGGCAGGAGCCTGTGTGAGTATTCAAGACACTGTAGTGACTCTGGGCTGTAGTACTGCCTTAATCCATCATTGCTGTTTGCTATGGATATGGCAAATATGCCAGGAAATAAGTCCTTCCACACATAAGATATTGCTTTCACAGATTTTTTGGATTTTCTTATAGCAAAGAGGTGAGGGTATAGAATAGTGTATAGAATACACTAAATTAAAAGGGTCTCAGACAAGTTCTGATTTCATCAATGCCTTTCTCTAAAACTCAGTGTTGCATGACACATTTTGAAGTTCCCTTTCATATGTGCTTTAATGGCATGTTTACTGACTCTGAAAAGCAGAGCTCATTTATCTTGCGTTCTCCTTTTCTCCTCTGCCATGCAACTTTTCTGTTGTGCCACTGGAGCAATCTTTCTGCATTTCTGTGTCTTCAACATTTTGCCTTCTTGCTGGTTAGCATTGACCTCTCCTCCCCTGCCTGCAACCACCTCTTGATGCCTCAATTCTTGCTACCTCTCTGTGATCATGTTTTATACATGGAACATTTTTGGCTTTCATAAATGCAAGATTGCGTCTTGATCTCATTAAGAAAGGAAAACAAAGAAAAAAAACCTAAGAAAAATCAGGTAATTAGAAAAGGTAGATGCTTTTTTTCTGAAACGTGGCAGACTCTAAAACTTCTGCCTTTTGTGTAAGAACTGTACTTTAACCATTAATTTCAACTTTTAAAGTCAGATTTGGCAAAATGACTTACCTCTCTCTGTCAATCTGGAGGGAAGATTCTTGCCCGCAACTTTCCTGAGGACACTTGCTTTGTTATTGTTACTTTGATTTGCACAAACCCCATGGCTTTAAGACATTGCTGAATTTGCAAAATGCTCACTTACCTCCACATATGTTCTCTGCCGAAATCTCTATGGTTCTTCATTTCTTTGAAACCTGAAGCTTAATAGAAAACAAACTGACAGTACTACTAATCTTTACTTTGTGCCGATGGCTTCTGTTTCCAGTTGTGAACAGAATTAGCGTCTAATCATGTGTGGCAGATTAAAAGTTGCACTTACTGAACTGGTCAACATGTAAAATTCCTAATGAGGATGGGCCCAGCATTGTAGATGAGTATGAATGAAAGATTACCTTTCTAGCTACATAGTTCATTAACCTATGGAGGACTTCTGAGCAAAATGGCCACAAAATTGCTAGTCCTGGAAAATGGTGGATTTTTTAGATTGCTCTGAGGAGTAGATTGTGCTTAGAATGACTTCTTTCCTTCCCCCCTGCCCCTACCACCTGAGCATGCCTTAAATTATAAGTCTTCAAAAAACCCCCTTGTCTTAAGATAGTACCTCTAACCTATGCTGACATCTCAGCTGCTGTGTGAAAACACTTTCAGACTACTCCAGGACCAAGAGATGTACACCCCTGCAGAGCAGAGAACTTCTACTAATGAAACTGCTGACAGCCAGATAATTGCCTGGCCTTGTGCAGTGATGCCTGCTTAATCCAAGCAGGGGGGCTGGCTCCTACAGCCCACCTGGCACCGCGTCATTTGGCTCCCAAACACGGTTCCGAGACATGCAGACTTGGACACTGCAAGAGCACTCCAGAGGAAGATGTTATCAGAGCAATGTGACATTTAGGAGATGACAGCTTTGTCTGGGAGTCAGTACAGCTTTTGGATCGTGGACATTAGATGCCAGCATCACCCACCAAGCTCCATGTCTGCTATGACATAAGGTAGAGTAATGTTTAATCAGTCCAGATCCAAAACTAATAGAGGGCTAATCCAGATAAGCTTTTAGGACAGTAGCACTACTCAAACCCAGTCCAGGGATTCTTGTTTGAAAAGTGACCAAACAGAGAACAGACCTTTTCCATTCCATAGCTGTGTACTGCAGTGACTGTAGCTGTTTCAATACACCCCTCTTCCAAAAACTACAAAGCTAGCTGTTACCAATGCAATGATACTAAGGCTAAATACTGACACCAAAAAAATAGTAAATTTTTCTTATCTTTTCCTCTGGCTTTCTAAACATGCTGGGTTTTTTTAATCCTGCTGAAGAAAGCCCTCCCATCTAAATAAAAGTTAAGATTGTTTTACAGAAGATGGGACAAGGAATCACTGGCATTATTGAAGAGGGGGAAAGCTGAACCCCTATGAGTGAGTAATCGGAATTACCGCAACTGAAAGATACGCTTTTTGGCAAGGCCATTTAAAGCCCAATTTTCCAGGCAAAGCTCCATTTTTAAAATGTCCCAGACTGACTCCATACGTTAAATATGGCTGTACACTCCCATGTGTCCCTGATTCCCCGCAGTCCTCCAAATAACGTAAGCATGTTATTGCAGCTCATGTGGGAAGCTAACATCTGGGTTGTCTCTTTGGTTGACCTAAGAGGCCAGATTTGTCAAAACTTGAAAACATTGTGCAGAAAATGCCTCTCCAGGCTTCATCAAAGCTGACTTTTTTTTGGTTCAGCTAACTAGGTGGTGGAATTCCCCAAGTTTTGCATTTGCCTTTGCAAACACTTCAAACTGGAGCCAGAAGCCTCTCCCCTTTAACTCTAGGGAATGAAGCAGAAGAACTATTGGCAACCTTCTCTTTTCTTTTATTGCACGAGCTGGTGCTTTGTCTTGCCCTTGTACTTCACACATCCCTGTGATTGCATTTCTTGTCTGAAGGGTGTTTTGGTAACATCTACCCTTCCAGTTAGATCCATGCTTTCCAGGGCTAGCCGGCAGGCTATTGTGTCCTCCAGCTCTTCAGGAAACTTTCTCGGTCCACTCCACTAACACTGTAAGCATGGGAACCCCTGTGCACATCATTTACTTCGTTTGCTTTAATCCTCTAGCTGCCAGCAGAGAGGCAGGGCAGCTCTTTAGCTTCAGTTTGCATAAACTGAATTTGCATCAAGTGAAAAGCTGCAGTGATCCTAAAACTGAGGATTCGGCAATCAAGTGGTAAAAATAACTGCAGTAACTTCTGCCAGCTACAATAATAAGGTTTTCCTAAAGACAGCTTCGGCTAGATGATAGAATAACAATGTCAGAGGAATTCTTGAAATGCTAAATCTGCAGTTATGCAATCTAATTCCTGTTGTATGGACGAACCTCACGCTTTAGGCCACTGACAGAGCATCAGGTTAGATGAGAAAGGCATCCCTTTTTCATGCTCATTCACAATGTGACACAAAGCCACAAGTGTCACCATTCCTCCCATCTTCTCTGGAAATACGCATTTGTTGTTCTCAACCTTCCAGGGCAACACACTGCATGACAGAAAGCAAACTTCTGGGCCAGCATAGCAGCTCGTGGCTCTCAGTTCTGTTCTCTGCCTTCCATTCCCAGCTCTGCCTACTTTTGCAGAGAACCCTTTGCTGGGTTTTGCTTCCTGTGTGGTGGCTGCCAATGCTTCCGGTGAGTGAAAGCCAGATTTGCCTGTGTTTGAGAGAGAGGGATGTGCTGGCGGTTGCATTTTCCAAGAAAGAGGTGTACAGTACAGCTTCTCTTTTACAAGGTTAAACAATTCTAAGAATGTACCCTTGTGTGGCTCACATCCTCTGGCTTTGTAAACTCAACCTATGCTTTCCTGCAGTGCCTTCAGTACACATGCTTTCTATGCTCTGTTCCTAACATCTTCAGCCAATCCTTCTTGCCAGTTTGTCCGGAAAACAAGCAAATGGAAATAAGCAACTGGGCTTCTTGAAACTTGCATAAGAATTTGAGTGTGAGTGCCGAGCTCTGGTGAAGGAGGCTCTGAGCCCAGGAATGTACCTACTTTCTCCTTCCTGTATTTAGCTGACTAAGATTCCTAAACAGTGGCTCCACATCTTAAATTATAGGTTAGGACTGGAGCTCTCAGCCCACGGTTTGGATCTCTTGTATAATTCTGCTGCAGTTAAGCACAGATTTTTTCCAGGAGATGGCCCTGTGTCTCCTAACACCTCAAGTTTTTCCTCCTGGGATCATTATTTCCAGCTAAAGGACTGAATTACATTGCACTAAGCAGGTGAGATGCTCAGGATTAAGGTAAAGGGCACTTCCCCTAAAGCACTTCCCTGAAGTGCTGCTTCCTCAGCTCTCATGTGCTGCTGACACTGGTGCAACTCCATAAAGCTGCACGTGTGAAACAAGGCAGAGCAGAATCTGGGAGCCCAAGTTACACTGTTTTACTTCACACTATGGACTAACCAAGAATAAATAACAATGGTGATGTTAAGACATAAAAGCAATGGCATGGTTTTGCAAGATTACAGTCTACCGCCAATGTGTGCTGTTAGCTTTATCTTTGAAGATAACCCTCTTAATCAGCTGGAAAGCCAATGGAAATTGCTGGCCAGAAAAAGGTGCTCCAGAAAAAGCAAAAGACTTGGAGGGCAGCTGAACTTTGGCACTTAAATAACAGTAATAACTTGGACAACCACTAACACTGCTGAGCAAATACTGTTCTACTTGAGAGGGAAGAGAAAAATCCATGGGCATGCCTGCACAAAAATATTCTCCTGTGGCTTGGTCATATGCAATCATGAATAAAACTGAAACTGTTCATTTGCCATGAAATGTAGAGAAAACAGTTTTTGACAAAATGGATGTGATGGAAGGTGTCTGGAATAAACATTAAAAAATAAGAAAGTTTATGGTCTCAGAGGAAAAGGAGAGCAGACCCTTTCAGACAGACAGAATTGATGAAGCACATTGCTTTTTCAGACTCACAGAAAGTGGTAACTGTCCAGTTGGCTACTTCATCTGTGGAGAAGGGGCCAAATTGCTGCCTCATTTCTTCCAGTGAAGGTGCATATCTGAGTCTGCTCCCCCAGCCCTTCTGTTCCATTTATTTACCATGGAGCCTGAAGGAAACTGATACTGGTTTAATCTGCCATGCGTGGTGGTAAATCAGCAGGTTTACAAGCTATTGATTGAGAGAGGGAATAATTGTGTGTGTTGTTTCCTTAAACTTTATGATCTTAAAAATAACAGATATGCACTGAAGAATTTTATTAGTGATTGAGCAAGTCATTCTAGTCAACCAAGCAGTTTTTCTTTTATCATAAAACATGTGATAAATTTAATACTTTTTTTGCACAAATCAGTGACTGACTGCAAGAACACTGAAGATAAATATCTGACTTACAGTGTACAAGTGGTTATAAAATACCAGTTCTAAAACAAGTCCTTGATCAAAGTAGCATAGTTGTAGGGCACACTTACTAGAAGCTGAAACATTAATTATAGCTAAGGATCAAGCATAGCTCTTATCTACATTTAAATAAAAAGTAATAAAGAAGCAAAGATTTGTCTTAAGGCCAAAACCAATGCGTCCTGAATTACTACTGACAAAGCACAAAGAGTTTATGGCATGGAGACATTTCAGTACTTCATCTGGTGTTTCTACTGCTCTATGTTTAAGCCCTGCTTATTTGAGAATGGCACAAGAATAAAGGCCTACCTGGAATAAGTGGACCGCATAGGCAATTGCATTTTAGATAGCATACCCTAGTGAGTATAACCTGCAGTAAGGAGGAGGAAGAGGTCTGGGATTCTAAGTAAAGGTGGCTGCTCCATGGCCAAATAGCCTGGGAGATACTGTTCTGATCAGCTGCTGTGGTTGGAGTGGCACCAGTCCTTAAACAGCATAGTGGTATCATAAACTTCTATCTACACTTAAATAAAAGTTGATTTTCAGTTGTTAATCTCTGATCTGGTCACTACTAAAGACTTTAATTCTGTGAAAGACAGAAGAGGTTAAAACACCTCAGGCTGAGCAGCAAGGTAAAAGGGAAAGATCCAGGTTTGTACCTTCTCTGATGGAAAGATATTTGGGCAGTGGTGATCTGAGTCATCCAGCTTTAGTATGGTCTGTCAGGAAACAATGGAACAAGATATTTAAGGGAACGTCATATTCCCTTAAATATGACTTTATAAAAAAAAAAAATCCCTTTTTAAAAGAGGCAATACCACAACATGACTAGCCTGTGCAACTCATCAGCACACTTAACCACAGCCTATTGCTGCAGGATTTGGAAGGATTAAAGATGTGAAATACTAGAAATGATAGTTTCTCCATTAAAATGAAAATTAACATATGGTATAAAGTTTCCAGACTCACAGATGTCTCAGACCATCAGCTGGGATGGTTCAATAGATGCAGAATTTTCCAAAAACTGTTCCCTAGGTTGCTTTGCATTTTTATATGAAGCACCTTAGACCAGAATCTGTCAGAACTAATATACCCCATCAGATTAAATGAACTAGTGCAATGAAAATATTTATATTTAATGTAAACCCATCTCTGGCCATTGGTAATCAAGACCTGATCCAAAAAAAGCCTCTCCAAGCCCCTGAAGAATAAGATTATTCCTTGAGATGGAGGAGTCCTTCACAAGATTGTTTGTACAGATGTAAGTCCCGTGCAAAAAATTAAGAAATACGTCGAAGTTCAGCTCTAACATAAGTCAACTGCTTCAGCCAAAAGCGGTTGCAGTAACTGCAAGCTTTCTCTTTTTTCTCTATTCTGTGCTTCTCCCAAGCCTGCAATTGTCGTGTTCCCTTATATGCAAGACCTTACCTTTCCCAGCTCTTCCTTCTGCTTTTCTTGCTGATCAAAGTGGCCCCGGTGTCTAAGAAAAGACACAACTCAATAATCAATGTTTCCTTACTTGATGGAGTTTGGTTTACAGTTCAGGAAACAACTGGGAGCTGTGTTCATGCAATCTCTCAAGAGAGCAAAGAGAGAAAATTCTGGTACCAGGTTCACATCCCATTTTCAGGCTCTTCAACAAATGGGAAAAGTAAAAAAAAAAAAAAAAAAAAATCTTAAAATCTGAATTAAGGTTAATGCATCAATTTCCTGTAAATGTTCTGCTTTCATACACTTGAGTGGTAAAAGTCAAACAGGCTGAAGCAATATAAAAGTCCCATTCTTTCAAAAATCGGGTTTCAGAGAGAAAACACTGACTACAATTTGGAAATATATTTCTCTTTCAGATAGCTCATCATCACTTAAACTTGAGCTCACCAGACCTTTAAGCTGAGTCCTGTTGTTCTGTGCTAGTCAGTCTGAGCTTTGCAACTGCAGCTACAGCCTCACTGCTGGGGCAGAGGTCTGAGGTTACTGTCATCAGTAACAGCAGGCTTGTAATACTCATGTCAGAGCTTTCTTCCTGATGCCTTTCTCAAATCCTTCTCAAAACCTTGCAGGTTCAGGCAGGGACAAAGCAGCGAACATGTTGGAGGTTGTCACCACTCCACGCCTCACACTTCTGTAATGATGCCCAACATGCCCCAAGTGAAAACTAGCCATTGACTTGTCCTGAAAGGCTGTTAGCTGCCATGGTCTTCATTACATCCTACTAACAACCAGGAAAGGGCCCTGGCAGGGGCCGAGCGTGCTTTTGGTAGGCTTCCACAATAAAAGCAGCTAAGCACTGAAACAAGTGTTTCGTTGTCTCTCTCAATTAAGCAAACAGTATTGCATCATCACTGCTGTAAATACTGTAGAGTGCCAAATTGTGCCATTTTTCCCTCTGAGCCCTCAGTCATATCTGTCATAAATCAGGGCAAGCGTGAGCGGCTTTGCATTTTAAGTAGCCTCTAGGCACTGCGTGCTGGAGCAGAAAGTCCCCACAAGCCCAAACAGAAGCTGGTCCATTTGTGTCCAACAGCAGTCAGTCAGGATGGGACACTGAAGAGCAGATGAAGCAGGCTGGGATATAGTCCTCTTATCCTAGAATAATCTATCACCAGCCCACAGCTCTGGGAATGAAAGAGAGAGTTTGATCCTCATGTGCCTGCAGCAGTCCTTCATAGCCCTTTCTCACGTGAACGTGGAAGGGAAGGCCAATGTCCTTAATCACCGAAGCATCCTAGAGCAGCTCTGAGTTTCACACCTCTTTCGACAGGTGGTGGAAGAGCAGCTGTTTATTTCATGGCAAACTCCTGGACAGCTAAGCCAGTGGCAGCTGTAAAAGGACAGTGAGGAGGGAGAGCTATTGCTGTGGTGAAAAGCGGTCCCTTCCTAACAACACTTGTTGTCGGTCCCGCTTCTTGTCTTCCCTTGGCATCAGCAAAAACAACAAATTTGACGTTCTTTTCATACCTTCTCATTTCCAGATGTCTCTGACATCTGTTTTCTGCATAGGAGAAGCAGTGTGGTTTTGGCCCTGCACTTGCAGGTTGCAGATTTCAGCCCTTGGCATTTGTTGCTGACAGACAGCAACACAGCAGAGCAGGTTGACTCCCCCTATTTCACTTTTTCTCAAAGTGAATCAGATGTCCCTGTCACAGCAGAGCAATGCCTACAAAAAGGGTGGGAGAATAGTCTTGCTGCATGTTGCTGAGAGTCCTTGACCACCTTAGAGCTGCTCTGTCATTATACAAAGTGTAGGAACAATAAGATGTTTTCAGTAAAATTCCAGTGTCCAGAACAAATAATTTCATTTTTGCTTGGTTTAGCTTATGTGTAGTTTTGCTTGCCACAGCGGCTAATGGAAAATATGACTTATGAAAAAACAAGCTTACTCTGAATTTTGGCCATGATGAGTAAATATAAATGCACGGTACAAAAATATAATTTGGACTTTTTAGGAGGTTTCTTGGGCTCATCTTAAACTGAAGCAATAAAATGTATATAAATGTATATTAAGACAACTACTGGTTCTTAACTACACAACAAGGGAACTGTTCAGAACTAGGAATATCAGTAGACTGGGAATATCAGTAGTCCTGAGCTATCACCCTTAGGCTTGTGGTACCACCAATGGTAAGTTGATTTGAGGAGAAAGAAGTTAAATCCAAATTTCTGTGCTGCTGAAAGGTCTAAGGTTTTCAAACAGCCTCTGATCAGCAGGTGGTTGAGCAGAGCTGGTCAACAGAAAGTCATCTTCCACTTGAGTGAGGAATTTTATCAAATGGCTGTTGAATGGAAGTCCTTTCTCTCTAGACAAGAATTTCTGAAATAATTTTCATATCAAATACATTCAGTTTTACTTTCTGAGGATTCTAGTACTCTCTCTTTCACAGACACAGAAAATTGTTTGCTTTACTGCTTTTTCCAGTCTAGTTCCACATTCACAACAGTTTTGAGGAGAAGTGCACAACTCTTTTTCATTTAGAAGTTGAAACACGGGTGTCTGGGGAGGTAAGGGATGGTCAGACTGGATGAATTTCAGCATGAATCTTGTGCATATCTCGGTGACTCTATAGCATTGAAGGGGAGGTGAGCAGAAGGCTGAAGCTACATTTATTCTTCTCCCATCAGACCCCCAAAGGTTCCTGTCTGGAGGCAGTGAAGATTGCCATTGATGCTGGCTACCGCCATATCGACGGTGCCTTTGTCTACTACAACGAGCATGAAGTGGGACAAGCCATCCGGGAGAAGATTGCTGAGGGAAAGATCAAGCGAGAAGACATTTTTTACTGTGGCAAGGTGAGAAGCTGTGCTCAGATTATTTACACTAAATCCAGGATTTCCGTGAATGGTCTTTCTTAAGGATGCCGGTGGTCAACATCTGGCATGTTTCCTTCCAGATCCAACATCCTTTATTTTTCTTTCTTAGCATTACCATAATGCCTCAGATCTTTATGAACACTAGCTTTTCTGTTAGGCACAGGAATTACTGTTGTTCTCTGTTTAAATCTCTGATAGCAATGGGAACCGTGCAACATCCATTCTGCTTAGTATTGTAGGTACCTGCAAGTTAAGACCATTGCTACACTCGGCCGTGCTGCCTAAACTGTTACTGTACCACACATTGTGCTGTCACACACATTTGTATAGCCACACACTGCGCCTGATCTGGACAATGATCCTGCAAATGAGTCATTTTCTGTTAGAGTGATTCCCTGTACAGGTTTGCCATGAGGTTGCACAACAAAAGGGGTGGGTGCAAGCACGTGCATGCCAGTGTCTGTGTATGGGAGAACAGCAAGTGCTTACTGCCAGAAAATTACTCATCAAGCTACACCCTTAGATACTGTATCACCTGTTATTAAAAAGTTCTACTATGATGAATCAACTTACTTGGAGAGAGGATGTCATTACACTCCTGCTCTGGAGCAACGAGGCTGGAGTAATGCATGAGCTAGTTAATACTTTACAGTCTTAGCTGTAAAAATTGACTCTTTCCTAGAAGAATGAAATCCCTTGTCCAATGAAATGTCTGACAAAAGCTGTTAGAACTACAGTGACTATATCCCAGTTACAAGAAAGCTCATTGCACATTGCAGAATAAGGGTTGATGGTTCCCATCCAGTTTTTAAGGGAGTTTATGGCCTCAAATTGCCCTTCCTGCAGTGCTTCTTTGAGCATATTAGCCTAATATTTTCCCTTTCTCCTTTCCCAAATAAGACGTAATCCACAAAAGTTACTCAACAGACTTGCAAATAAACACCTGTTCCTAGAGTGAAAGATCCCCTGAGATAAAACACTGTGAGCAACTTAACTAAGTTCTATGATCTGGGAAACTAAGCTTTGTATTGGGTAGTTGACAGACCAAGTGGATTTTCAGCAGCTATAGACCAATTTCCAAGTACAGCAATTTCCAATCACTAAAATATGCAACTCTTTTCCAAGTTTTTTGCCTGATTCTACTGGTAGCAACCTTGCCATCCTGAGAAAAAATTCATGTCCTCAAATTTTCTGCCTTTATCAGGGAAGTTTCTCACTCTCTCATGCCACATATGTTGATTTGGATCAGTGAAAATATTTGATTCCGATTGCTTGATAGCAAATTATCAGTAATACTTCAAATCAAAACCACCAAGTCATGCGAAAAAGTTAGAATCAGATGTCCCAACAATTTTGAGTATTTTAACTTTTTCAACTTCTTCCCCTGCAGATTATTTTCCCGTATCAACATTCAGGTTCTTTGAAAGCACATCTCCTGGTAAAATTTCCAAATTTACTTTATTTATTAAGCCTTTCTACATTCAGTTGTCCGATCCAATCACTAGATGATTCTTCTAGTTGATAATCACTACTTAAACACTGAGTTACCTGCAAAACTGCAGATCCTGTAAGCCATAGGGCTGCAACCCAGAGTACCATGACAATCAGTGTCTGTGGTCCCAGCCTGCCTTATGTCTGTGAGACAGGACACACATGGATTTACCTCACTGATGTGTCCTGTTTGTGTCTGAAAAAATTTCAGGTGCTCAGGGTGATAGTTCATTGTAGCTATTCTGTAGTCTTTAAATTTAGAGTTCAAAGGCAGAAGTGGAAAATATTCTTCAACCTATTCAATCCATCACAATCCAGGATTTTCACAGGTTTCACTGAACACCTTCACAGCAGCTCTGAACTTCCCAGGAGGAGTGGGAATGGGTGTCCCTTGCCTTATGAGTTTATGTATCTTGAGTTCTATGTACCTCACAAACTTATGTATCTTACAAACTACTGACAAATATCAAGCCACCAGGAGATACCTCAGGCATTGATTGGTAAGTGACTGACATGAGCTGTTGCATTCTTGGAAGCAGTCAGCAGAACAGAAGTTGAGGTTTTTTCCTGCCTTACTGACATCACAAGTACTGGAAACTCCCAAGACCCTTCAGACTCAAGCCCCTGATGCAGACTTGTCCTTAAGCAAAGATGATGCAGATGGAAGGCTGATGTGTCAGCAGGGACTAACAAGAGCAGCCCTGCTGAGTGGCAGTGTTACTGGAACAGTGACCTGGTGTGATCGGGCTGCATCTGCCAGTTGAAATCATCAGCACTTGCACTTGGCTCTCACTTCTGGCTGGCTGATCAGGCAGAGCAGCTCAGCATCCAGAAATTTTAGAGGTTTCATATCAACTGCCAGCATCTCACTTGGCTTATACAGCAAGACCTTTCTGGTCTCCTCTTTCATCCCAGGATATTTCTTTCATTAAACTAGAAGTAACATTTCCAGGAAATGTGGTGTCCTAAAATGCCAAAGCCAGCTGGCAGCTTTGACTACTGCTCTAACATCTACACGGGTTCTACTTGGGTAGATAATACAATAACTTGTACAAATCATGAAAGCAGTTATGAAACTCTCAAGTTTCCATGGCATCGATGTATTGACATAGTACAAATGTTTGCTGTTTTTAAAGGCTGTTTCTTTAGAACTCTGCAGTTTTTTTAAAGGGAAGTATATTCACTGGCAAGTGCTGAGCTCAATAGCACTGAGCTAGAAAGGGCACTCGGAAAAATTGCTTCTAAACTAGCGCATACCTCAGGTTATCAAATTTCTAAAACACAGTAACAAAACAAACTGAACATGAAGGGTCTACAATTCCTTACTTAAATACAAACTAAGCTCATTTTACATGTAAAATGCTTAAAAAACACGTAGACCAAAATCTTTCAGGAAATCCAGCTGCACAACTTAAAACTTGAGAACAGGACCTCGGTCTCTTTACTGTAGTACACCTCAGCCTCTTTCTACTGCCTACTGACCATAAACTCCTCACACCTTGCAGCATACAGCTGGGGATGGCCTAGTATGACTTTCCAGGTGCCAAAACTTGCTTTGGTTTGTCAGCTTAGGGCAGGGTTAGATGTGCCTCTTTCAGTACATCTCAACTTCAGGATAGTGTGTTCTTGCCTCTGCTGGCTGAACTGAGCAGATGGTTTTCCCAGAGAATAATTATAACTTGGTAGGAAACAAAACAAAACAAAGCCTAGCATCTTAAATATCTTAAAACTGACCCAGGCTATGCCCTTTAGGACCTATAATCAACACCTTGTCCCAAAAATGGCAATTCAACAGTTTTGTGTCTTATGAACAAATTCATCTATATCTTGGCATTCAGTGGCTGTCAGATTTTCAGGCTGAACTGACTAGACAAGAACTGTACGAGCAAACAGCAAGTTTTTCCAGCAAACAAAAGTGACAAAAACTTCAACATTTCTCCACATGCCAGTTTTATGCATTAAAAAACTAGAAAATAAAATAACCCACCTTACTGTGTGCATTCAAGTGGCACTTCAAATCTTCTGTTGTGTGTTAATTTTGAGTTTTGTAGATTTTAACTGCAACAATCAGTTTACAAAGGGCTCTTGGTTACTAATTACCATGCTATGGTTTTATTCTTGCAAGAGATTTGCATCAGCAGAGTTCAGCTAGAGGCAGTACTGAACACTAACCAACTAAACACAATCTATAACCCGAAAAGGAAGAAGTTGGGATTAAAGAGGTTTAGATTGCTTTAACTAGTCATACCTACATTGCAGTGACTAAACACAAATATATCTTTTGGTGAGGACTGGAAAGTAAATGAAAACCTCCCTAGGTCAGGCAGTCACTCAGGCTCCACAGCCACAGGAGAGAACCAAGAGCTTCTCTTCGTGCTGGGTGCTTGGCTGTTCAATAGCTAACTCACGTGATCTGAACTTCTGCCTTCAAGCATAAAACTGACCACAGATTCCTTGTGGGAACAAAGTTTTCTAGTGAAAGCATATGCTTGGAAAACAAAAGGAATTTGCCTAAGTTCATTGAGCAAGAGTTTGTAATATACTCAGCTCAGAAGAACCTGTGTTGTAATAAACAAATATGTAATGGCTTTACTGAGTCAACACTACATCAGTCCTGGGCAAGAATTCCTGTCTTGACCTCTGCACCTGGCTCTGACAGAGGACAGGGTAAGGCCCCTCACCTTTGCCTTGCGGTGATGTGGACCACAATGCCTTTGCACTGTGCATAACGGGCTCTGTCAGAAGGACAAGAGGGATTGAGGAGTGAAGGATTGAGTATGTGTTGGGGGGCTTCAGCTGGCTCACTGTTCCTGCTGGCACCTAGAAAAGAGCCTGTGCTTGCCTCCCCAGCTGTGGAACACCTGCCACCCCCCAGAGCTGGTGCGTCCCACACTGGAGAAGACACTGAAGATCCTGCAGCTGGACTACGTTGACCTCTACATTATTGAGCTGCCAATGGCTTTCAAGGTAAAAAGAAAAATTGCTTGAAAAAAGTGCATGAACTTGGGTTGTGCCAGGGTCTCCATCTCGCATATTCCTTGCGGCTTCCAGCCTATGTTGACAGTTGCACTTTGGCCTGATAATGTTTCATGTATACTGCATGTATGTATTTCTGTGCACTACCTACACAAAGAGAGGCTCATAGGTGGTGTGAGAGCAGTAAATGACAGCTGTTGCATGGAGTTTTTCTGTTGGAAGGAGAGGTCTCTTAACTGGGGTTAGAGCACTTCCTATGCTGAAGAAATACTGTAGCTGGAACAGTGTATGTGTCCAAATCCTCTCTGAGCCATGAGGAGGGAGTCACTGGAGCAGCAAGAGGCAGGGAGCAAAGTTTGGAGTGGGAGAGGGGGGAAAAGCCACCAAGTTGTTTTCTTTACTCTGTCCCAAATCAAAGCCACTGGGCAAATCATCTTAATCTCTGTAACTGAAGTGCTCCTCTTGGACAGCTTCAGTAGACCACAGTTGGTCCCAAATACAGGTTGTCCATCTCTCACTCCTGAAAGTTAATATCTGATATTACTTCATACTGCTGGCTATGGGCAACTTGTAGATAAAACCTTTGAAGGCAAGGAGCTGACATCGCAGTTTTATGCCTCTCACCTTGGAACCAGCTCTTGTAAGTCCGCAAACTTTCTGGTTTCACAGCTCTTTTTAACTTGCTTTGCAATTTTCCTCTACAAGCACATGGTATAAGGGCAAATGAAATAATACTGAAATTAAAAGTATGATATTCAAAACATTTAAGTGGTTTTGAACTAATTAATTCTTAGAGAGAATAAGGTCAGGCAATTAGCTGGCTAATTTTTTCTGAGAGATGTTTAAGCTCTAAACTGGCCTCTTTTTGCAAGGAAGGTAGTTCTCTGATTATTAAAATCTTATTTTGCTACAGACTCCAAACTACCAGAAGTATCAGATAGGAAGAAATTTATCAGTGAGGCTATCATCTTAGGTCTGCAGTACTTTTCCCCTGAGAAAGCCATACCCTATTAAGACCCGTACAGGAGTAACCAGACTCTAATATTAAAATTTTATTTATACAGTCACACGTATGGAATCCTTTTGGGTACATTTTTGAAAATTTCCCACCACTAGCAATTTCCTGTTTCCCTTTGCCTATGTTTGTATTCTATAGTAGTTCATTCTCCCACATAGTGAAGGTCATTGTCTCACAATATAAAGATATAGACAGCTGGCTTTAAAGTAATGTACATCTGACTCCCTGAGGCTTGTATCAACAGTCTCGAATTGTTAAAAGAGTAGCAGACCCAGAGATTCATTCATGTCCCCCATGAGAGGAGAGAAAAAAAGAAGTAACTTTCTGCCTGAAAAATATACATTTTTTTGTGCCAAATACAAAAAGAAAAAACCCCATCCTTTTGCAGTGGTGACAGGTTTCCTTCCTTTGCTCCCTCTCTCACAAATACACCCATCCTGTGTTTGATGCTTGCCTATGGTGAGGAGTATGCAGGTATGATGCTAAGAAACTCCTGCTTTCCTCTAGTCTGCAAACATTGGTGCTTTCCTCTCTCCCCCAAAGCCTTCTAACAAAAGCAGTCTCTGCTTGGAACGAGTGAAGTACTTGAGACAGAATTTACAATCCTGCTCTGAAAACAGTAAGAAACATGCCCCTGCAGAGCCTAGCCAGTGGTGCAAGTTGTCATAGGGACTTTCAGGCAGAGTAAGAGCAATCAGGTTTCAGAGAGCACCACTAAGAGGAGGAAAGCCCCACCATGCCAGCGCTTTTCAGTGGCTCAAGAATGGCCAGCACGTGGGGTGACATTGTTCACTGACCTACCAACACCTGCCTGCACCTCCCTGTATTTTTCCCTCATGTAGATTTCCCATTTAGGACTTTTTGTCCTTCCTGCCTTTAGATCCCAACAGCTCAGCACCTCTAATCAGGCAAGACAAATGACTAGCAGGAACAGGTCTCCTGCTGGCCACCATGTGCCCTCTGCTTAGGGAGCTCATACCCACTAGCAGATTTTGTAGAAGACTCTGCTCAGATAACTGATTCATTAATAAGCAAGTACCTGTGCATTAAATGACCTGCAAATCCCTCCCAATTGAATTATTCCATGATCTGGCAGAAAAGAGGTATTTTAGCCTTACGTTGAACAAGTCTCATCTAAGTATCTTGTCATTTTGAAACAAAACACCCAAGAGAGACCAGTGGCCTCACTATTTGACTACGTATTGCCTTCTGCTTATAGAATAAGCATTCACAAGTTGTTAAAATTGCTCTCTTGAGAAAGCCAGCTTGTCAAAGGCCATTTTATGAAAGCAATGGGATGTGCAGATCTGTCTTCCTGCATCTATGTTGGTGAGAAAATTTTTATAATGAGAGCAGGGCTTTTCCTCTCCGGGGTTAACAACTGCTGTGTTTTAAATAGGAAAGTAAGTTGTCTTATATCTTTTGGAGTGCCTCCAGACTTTGAACATGACATGATAAGATGTGTTCCCTGCACAGTAGCAGGGACTGTACAGTGTTGCCACACCTATTTCAGTGCTCATGGGGCACCATGGTGGGAAGCCACCTTACATTCAGTGTAAAGTGTGAGGCTACCTCCAAGAGAGCTGCAAGAGAAGACAACAGCATTAGTGGGAATGACTGGTATGGCGTAGTTCATGAGAACCCAGAGCTTAGAGACGTGACCTACTTCTGAAGGACCTTTTCAAAGACCACATAACCACCACCCTATCACTGTCAAAACACTGCTTTTCTCTCAGCACTTTATCCATCTGCAGACAGTTCTTCCATTCAGGAATTCCCTTGCATAAGAAGGTGGCTTGGCAGAGAAAGTATTGCCTGGAGACTATTGAGCAGAGGCAAGTGTATTTCAGAACCTTGCACAGTTCTATGGAGGCAGGAAGACCTAATGATCCCCCTAGAAATCCACAATAGCTGACACCACTTATCTCAGTCAAGAGAAGTTCCTCTTCAAGCACCGTTCATCCTGACTTGGTTCATTTTTTAGAACACAAGTGATAGAAATAGAGGAAAATGAGAAGATGATAAATTAGCTAATGTAATTGCTGTCTATTGACTACGATAAAAAAAAAGGTTGAACAGAAGTTACTTAATTAGAAGTGGAACAGAGTAAAAAGATCCTGAATTCAGACTCATCCCCTGAACTTAAAGAAGTCCAATTGCTATATCTTGAACTTGCAGTCCTTGAAGAATGTGTTGGGGATTCATGGGGACAAATGGTTTGTTCCAAAACACCATGGTGGGTGGCAAGGGGAGGTGTAAAAAGGGCTTCTCCACCTCACATTATGACGGCAAAAGTTGCCTTCTAATAGAAAAAAAGCCATCTACTTCCTTCAAGTCAAGATACTCTTTTTTCCAGCAAGACACAGCAACAAAAGCGACTTGTGTTGCAAAATGTCTTTGTGGAATTCTTTAAGGGAAAACCAGCACATTTGGAGGACAGAACCTTATGCCTGTAACTTAGACCTTGGCCCTCTGAAATCTGAGACTGTGTTTTCCTTATGCTCACTTTTCCCATTAAATGCCTTGAATTTGAACTTGACTGAATTGGGAGGTGCCTGTTACTGATCATATTAGTCACAGCTGCATGTTCCCAAGGAGTTACCATGTCAACATCTTGTACCCAGGCCTTTGAAAAGTAGCAGTTTGACGTCAGATCAGATGTCAAACATCAATGAAGAGTTTTTGTTTAAAAAAAAAAAAAAAAGTGAAATTGTGATCGGACAATAGAGAGGGAGGTGTTGATGCATTGCCTGTAACAGCAGTGAAATGACTAGCAAATAAGAGAAAGCGGTGCTCGTGAGGTAACGGCTCGTAACTCATCTCTGAAATCTACAGGGTCCAGAGATCAGAAGAAAGAGTTTATAGTGCCCAGAGAAAGGGGATAGTGGACTTAAGAGTTTAGCTATACATGTAACCCTTTACTCCCAGTAGCTCTTGGTCCCTCTAGCTGTTGGGAACTGGACTGAGCTGATACTCTTTCTCAGTGCCTAGGACACAAGCAGGATCAGGGGAAAGGCTAGGAAGAAAAGAGGGAAGAAGCAGCAGAGAATACAGGTTGGTACTCCAACCCAGCCTTTTGGAAGGAGACTAGTCCTTTGGATGCCCCAACATAAAGGTCAAAAGTTTACTGAAAAACAAGGCCATCCGGGAACTGCTGAGTGTATGCTCATGTGACAGTTCAGGAGTGTGTCCAAGGACAATCCAGGAGTCAAGGATGTGGTAAGCTCGGTATGAATGACCTATTGAACTTAGGGTGTTTCAGAAAGCCTTTCAATACTTTTTTTTTGTTGTTGTTTGTTTGCTAGTAGAAAGAGAGTCTGTGGAAAAAATCTTGCACTGAGGGGTGAAAAACTCTTCTTTAATGCACAAAAGTGTGTTTTACTTTTCAGCCTGGAGATGCACTCTACCCAAAAGATGAAAATGGAAAATTTATCTACCATGAGACAGACTTATGTGCCACTTGGGAGGTAAGCAAACACAACATCCATCCATATATGCTTTAAAACTCAGATCCTCATTCGCAATTTTACGTGTGGTTTTCATAAACAGAGTTGAAGCATACTGCCAGGGCAAGTAGATCAGATTCTATCAGCTCCTATGTATGCATTTGACTTCTGTCCCTAAGGATGTTGCTTCTTTCTATCATTTCATTATTTTTATAACAAAACAGAACATTGTTGAAATATCCAACATCCACATTTCTTCTTTCAGAGAAAGAAGAAATTTGCTTCTTAAGGCTTTTATTGTTGGGTTTCTACCAATCCTTCCCCTTTATCAGATCTTTACAGAAGAAGAAAGTTGGAGCCATAAGAAAAGACTAGATCCTTTAAAAAAAAACAAACCAAAAACAAACAGTTTTTCACCTTCAAGAAAAGCTAGAATTTGCCCTGAAGCTCAAAATAAAAAAAACCCAAACCACCAACCAAAAAAAAAAAAAAAAAAAAAAAAAAAAAAAAAAAAAAAAAAAAAATGAACCAACCCCTTCCCTCCTCAAAAAAACACCAAAGCCCAAGACCTTGCCATCACTTGCCATTAGAACAAGTTCACTCACTTCTAAATTTACTTATCAGATGGGAACGCAAGAATTTTTCTGGTAAGAAAACTTGGAGGGAAGTAGAATTTGCCTGAAAGATTGCATCCTAAATTTGTTTGTGATGTGCTCTAGACCTGTAGGCAAATGTCTCCTTAAGCCTGCTGTCACTTGGTCTCAGGATCTTGGGTGAGGCAGAAACCGCGATTAGCAATCTCCTTGGATTTCTCTCTCTCAAGAACAAGGACATTCTTTAGTTCATGGCCAGAGCTGGTCAGCTCTCCTTCTGCACCAGGTCTGACGAAAAAACATTGCTAAATCAGCCCAGTTCACATTAAGAGAGGTAATAGGTGCTACTAAATGCTCCACTTCAGCTTGTACTGTCTAGATCTGGACAGTGGTATCCCAGTTTAGCTCTACTCAAGGTACAGCAGAAAGAGATGGAGAATGGTGAAATTCTGAGTGAAATTTCAGTGGGAAAAGGCCTGGAGTGGGATTGAGCTTTCCCTTGGCAGCTGACCCATGCAGGCTGGGTTTCAGGCGGAATGGGGACTTCCAAGTTAGCTGCTTATGTTACCCTTGTCTTTGGCTAATGTGGTTCATCCCTGTCTTTTTCACAGACTGGTTAATCAAATGTTGAAAGCAGAAGCTCTCACAACACTGTTACATTTTTATCTTTGAGCTGGTGCTTACTGTAATGGTTATACCATAGCAGGCCACTCTCTTCAGCTAACAAGCCTGGAGAAAAAAAAAAGTGGTGGTGAGTGCCTGCAAATAGCAACATCAGTCTAAATAAAAATGGCTCAACTGAATCCAGATAATTTCACTCTCTCAGTATGGTGCTAGCAGGCAAAAATGGCTCCAGATGACTATATTTGCTGACTTGTCACTGAGTGATATAAAGCATATGAGGCCAACTGGAGGTCATCAAACACACAGTGCCTCTTACCTCCCTGCTTTCAGCTCCTGTGAGACAGAAAGGAATAACAAAACCAGTAGGAGGGGCATCCAGCTCCATGGTGGGGTCTGCTCTGTCTCAAACAGTCACCGAATTATTTGTGTGCAGAGTTTCTGGGAGCAAATGGGAAGACCGTAAGAAAGGACCCCCTTTTCCCTTAACAACCTAGCAGATGAAGCTAATGAAGACCAGGGCATCTATTCATATCCAGTATTCATAAGGGTTTCTCAGCTATTAGGATTTGTCTAAATGTCTAGAATACCTCTCTCCCCCAACCCTTCTTTTTTTTTTCTACTTTATACTGTACTGATGATGTTTTCTGTTAAGGTTTTGTGATTTGCCTTGCCAGATGTTTAGGGGATTTCACCAGATAGATACTTCATATGAAAAGCAGTCTTACAATCAAAAGGAGTAAATTGACTTATCAGGAAAGTAATATGTTTTGTTCACTCTTCCTTCTCTAGCTTTGAGGCACTGGTAAAGCAGCATAAAGAAAGCAAAACTCTTTGAAAGCAGATGCCTGGCATTAAAGTATCTATATCTTGGGTTAATCTTTCTGCTCTCCAGACAAGTTCTATCCTCACAGGCAGCATAAAACATAAGGGTTTGGTCTGGAAAGCAGATCAACACAGGAGTGTTGGATGTTGCCACAGGAGTTTGGACTGTCTGAACAACTCCAGCCCTCATGCTAATAGAGCTGTTAGTTCGGCTGCAGCAAAGGGTTTTCTGTAGTCTCAAGAATGGCCTATCCTCCACTTCTCTCTAAAATGCATGCTACAAGGATTCAAGCCAACATGTGGGACTCTTCTTGTCTTTGCTTTCTTTGCAGGCTATGGAGGCATGTAAAGATGCAGGCTTGGCAAAGTCTATTGGAGTATCCAATTTCAACCGCAGGCAACTGGAGATGATCATGAACAAGCCAGGACTTAAGTACAAACCTGTCAGCAACCAGGTAAGACTGCAAGCCAAGAGCAGTGCCTGCCACAGTGCCACTACCCTTTAGGGAATGCAGAGGCACACACCTAGCCTAAGCCGCCATGTACAGAAAGGTGATGTATACTTTGCCACAGATGCTGCCCTCCATACTGTCACACTTCCATTTCTAGCTTGAAAATATTACTCTTCCTATCTAGGCTAAAGATCTATATTTGAATGTGCTGGAGCAATCACTTTCCTCAGTTTCTGCTCCACGACTGTGGTACCTCTGTGCCAAAGCTCCGTAAAAAGGTTGAACGCTGAGTCAATGCAGATCTTAAATCTTTGCCAACGTACCTTACTTCAAAAAAAAATTCTCAAGACAAACCATTCAGAGCTAACCATTCTTCAGTGAAGCTGTGTCTACCTCCGCTGACACCAACCCAACCTTAAGTATCAGGGATCCTGAGTCACTCCAAGCTTCTCAAGTTTAAAAGCCATTAGAAGTGACTCCTAAATTTCCTGTACGTGCTCTCTTGCGCATTCCATAAAAGACATTCTTAAGAGCTGGAGAAAAAACTCAATAACAGGAGACCCCCATTAAGTGACTGACCTGAGCTGAACAAGCTCATGAAGATGATAGGCACGTCTGAGTTAAATTACAGCAGTAGGGCTCTGAGAAGGTGATAAGTGGCAGCGACCCATCTGAATGCCCAATACCTTTGGCTCTAGCATTTGGCAGGTCACTGCATTTCCTAGAAATCACTGGGAAGCTCCTCTGACTCATCTGGCACAAACAAATATCCACTTTAGCAGTATCAGAGAAGGGGCCAGAGACCAACCAGGACCAAATTCCCACTCTCAGTGCCCGGCCTGAAGGCTGGAATTGCCATGGAGCAGGGCAGAGAGGCTGGCCACAGCCTTCATTTCTTTATTTGTCCTGGCGGGAAAGGCAGCCTGTGAGAGGAGGAAATTCCAGCACCCTTCACTGGTATGAACATGCCTAGCGGGTGCAAAATGCAATTGCTGTTTCTGGCGTGCCCTAAGACCACTCTGAGCATTGCTGCTGCTTCCTGGTGTCGAGGTAAACTGGGCAAAAGATTAAGCCCAGCTTAGGGCAGCTAGCCAGCAAGCATAGATGTGCCAGATAGCTTCAGACTGCCCTGCAAACAGTGGTTGCTCTGTCACCTTGTAGACATCCTTTTCCCAGAATCTGAGATCGCAGACAGAAAATCCCTGCCTGTAAGGGAACAGTATTTGTAATGTGGGAGGGCAGAGCTCACAACAAGGTCATAATCTCACCTTTTGCGTATACCCCCCTCACTTTTCTATCTGGGACAGCTTATGCCGACATTTCCCTAAAAACACCACCAGATTAGTCATCCTGAATGCCAGTGGCAGAGAAACAGGGAACTGACCCACGTGAGATGGACTGCCTTCTCAGTCTACTTATTTCTAGTGAGCTTCCCTCACCTTCATCACCCCCACTTATTGCCACCTTTTCACTGGGAGCCAATGGAAGTTCCCTGCAGCAAAATTATAGTCATGGATGTTGATCTTCTATCCACCAAAAAAAAAAAAAAAAAAATCCATCACCCAGCAATGTACAATGAGAACAGTAACCACAGATTAAGTTCCCTAACTTACATATCCTTTACTGAAAGCATCAGCTAGTCTGTAGCTCTACAAATATTGAGATGCCAAGTGCTTCTGTATCTGGTTCTATTGATTAATCATTCTTTCTGTGTTACTCCTGTAGGTCGAATGCCACCCGTACTTCACCCAACCCAAACTCTTAGAATTTTGCAGACAACATGACATTGTTATTGTTGGGTACAGCCCATTGGGAACCTCAAGGGATGAATCATGGTGAGTCTCCATGTTACTTCCTAACAGAAGGACAATATCCAGGAAAAGAATAATCTAGTTCTCCCCTGCTGCGTCTCTGTGTAAAATACCTTTGTCCCCATTTTTCAAAGTAGTTTTGAACTTCAGTGTCTAAATATTACGGCTGTGAATGCAAACTTGCCACACTCCTACTGCATGCTGTGATCAAAGAATGCCAGGTGTCTCTACAGGAGGTTGCCTTAGGTCTCCTCTAACAGAAAGCAAGTGTTTGTAACTGAGAACGTGTGAGGCTTAGGTGAGGGAGTAGAAACTAAGTCAGTGTTAGGATGTTGCATAGGAAGTTGCCTTTGACAGCCCGCCAACCTAAGTGGCAAAGCTTTTCTCCCATCTTTCACACTACTTGTCAAAAGGTGTAGTGTTCTGCTCACAAAGAAGTAGATGCCTCTGTGATTTTACATTAAAGATGAGGGATTTTTTGTTTTCTTTTACTTCCTCAATTTCTTCCAGGGTAAATGTGTCCTCCCCTCCTTTACTGAAGGATCCTGTGCTGAATGCCATTGGCAAAAAGTACAACAAGACTGCTGCACAGATTGCTTTGCGTTTCAATGTCCAGCGAGGGGTGGTGGTCATCCCAAAAAGTTTCAATCCACAACGCATCAGAGAGAATTTCCAGGTAAACTCATATTCCAGTGGTACTTGGATGAATCCACTTACATCGGCTTCACCCCTATAGACATACACAAAACTGAACCAATGTCAAAGTTTGCCACATTTGATGCTTTTTTTCCCCTTCACCTAAAGGTAACATGATATGACAATAATAGAGCAAAGCAGAGAGGAAATTTTGGTGTCTTTTAACTCTCTGGAGTACCTAAAACTCCAGCTGCTGATGTGGCCCAAAGCATCAGTTGCTGCAATGAGCAGCACAAGCAAGGTGAAGTAATTCAGTAGGTCAGTAGCCCAAGGTCACAGGAACTCAGGAATGACTGATTGTTCTGACCAGTCTTCAGGTATGAGACAGCTTTGTTAGGGAAGGGTTGCTGCATGCAAGTGTGGCAGAAAGGTTCACAACCCTACATACCCAAAAAAGATGAAGAATTTTTCCCTATGTCTCTTGCAGCACTCAGTACCCACACTACTCCCTACTTTCCCTGGCAACATATTGCTTTCAAAGCTGGTGGCTCAGCATTGCCAGACTACCTTTCCCTTCTTGCAAAAGAGTGTAGGCAAATGTGACTGGGCTTATTCATGTCCTCGAGACTTTACTATAAATGCAACCAATGCGTGGATTTGTGGGAGAGATGTGGGGAGAAGGACGGATTGTACTTCTGAAATCTGGAACATGTGAAGGTTGATTATGACAAGAAATGTGAACTCATTCCTAACTTCTCCTTCCATTAGATCTTTGACTTCTCCCTCACTGAGAAAGAGATGAAAGAAATTGAAGCCCTGAACAAAAACGTTCGTTATGTGGAACTGTTAATGTAAGTACAGGAGGAATTCTAGATCCTCACAGAATATTCCTGTTTTTTCAGAGGATTAAAAAAAAAACAACTTCCTTTTAATTTTAACTTTTGTATAAATGACTTTATTTTAAAGGTAAGGCTTAAGTATGGGAGATTTTTAATGCAGCCTGAATATTCTCCTGGACCCATTGCAAAAAGAAGTATAAAATACTTGCTTACAGCTCATGTGCCAAAAGCCCACCTAGTAGAAAGTGACTGAATCTGGCTATTCCACTCTACTCCATTTCCTTTAACTCTTTCTGCTATATGTGGTAATGACAATCTCAGGCAGTGATAAGGTATAGCATCATCCCTGTCTAGCAGTGTGGACCTCCAAGCTGAAATTCAAATAGGAGCACTTCCTTGTCTTTCCCCACCATGTCTCACCCTCACTTCCAGTGTTCTGCAAGCCACTTTGCTGCTCAAGTACAAGGCCTTATGGATTGTAGACTTAGTGTTTCAAGAGGCAACATGTCCTAAATTACCCCAGGGGAGGCTAAGAATCAAGATCACTGCTCACACAACAGGGCTAATTCAGGGAGAGCTCTGCTCCTTCTCACTTTGTTGTAAAAGATGATCTGGGTGACCAGAAGTGGTCAGAAATTTTGTTTTGTCCTCTCCTCTGATACTGTCTTCTACAGCAATCTACCGCCCTTGTTGTCATGGGGAGTTGTACCTTCTTCTAAGGAAAGCAGAAAAACAAACAGCTCATTTGACTGCTAAACCGTTTCTAATCATCTCCTCTGAGAACAAGCAAGGCTTGATCTCTTGCTGCTTATCATCTAAAGCTTACCATCCAAGGTAGTTTTGCTTCACCTGAAGGCTGCATTATCCCAGAAGGCTCAGACTGATCCAGCATCCCCTCTTCCAGAGGATGAGGCAGTTTGTTTTTCCTTCAGCTCAAGAGCACCTACAGTTGATGGCCAAACTTGTTTTCCCCTTTTCAGGACATTCAGTATGTAGCCAAATGCGAGAGATTCATTTCCATGCATTTCTCTTGTTTCCTTGGATTATTTGCGTCCTGCCAGACTGTAGCATGCTCAAGCATTAAAAATAATGAAAAGTAGGATAACAGCATTGATAGCACTCTAAAATGTTGACTGTAGCTCAAAAGATAGGAGGAATTATTGCAAAGAAACAAGTAAAGCACTTACTGTGCTGCATAACTGATAGAAAATATGCACTAAGTTAAAAGCATCGTAATGGAGTTCATCTTTCATGTTTAAGCTCATGGGCTCTGAAGCTTTAATTTCTTAAAACTTAAAATAGCCTTCCATCAATTAGCAGCACTCAGTTCCAGAAGGCTCCTCACAAATGGCCTAGGAGTTTCTTATGTGTTTTTTTGGTATTCCAAATAGTTTGCTTTTACATAGCTAAATTGAGTTATAATATCATTTAAACTTTTAGTACTTATATACACTAAATGTAACCTTGGTGCAAATGCAAAAGTCTTTTCTAGGAAATGCCCACAGAAGCCAACAATTCTAAGCCAACAATCAAAAAAACTACTAAACTAAGTGCTTTTCTTTATTAGACTAAATTTGGTCACAGTAGGCCACTGAGGATAAGGAAAACAGGATGGGCATTGGCAGCTGTAGTTTTCACAGAAGTGCCACGTTTGGGGAAAATACTACAATACAGTTTGATCTCCTCTATGAAAAAACCTTATCAGAAAAGGGATGTTGCCATGTAAGGAGCATATATATATACACACACACACACATAAATATGCATATATGCGCCTACTGTGTGTTCTCACACTGAAGTGTCTGGAATTGACATTGCAACAGATAAGTTACCAGTCTAAAGATGTTTGTGATTTCATCCAGCAATATGTATCTGAAAAAGTCAAACCATGTTACAGAAAGACTTTTGGTTCGTCAACTTTGTGCCAAACCTTTGGCTGCTGTGATGCAAATGCCAGCAGGAATGGAAAAATCCAGCTTTTCTCTGGCTCTTCCAATTATCAAATATCATATTGGTGCCGTGTGCCAATCTGTTGTTCTGATGGCATGAGTGAGCCCATACAAACAGGATATTGCAATCAGTGGAATGAGTTGGCAAGTTAAGTATCTGAGAAGAAAATTGAGGTTTTGTAAAAATATGAGTACTTTGGGAAATCTTAATCTGAAATTGTTTCTTCTCCTCTTGGAGAAATCTACAAGTATAGTGCAGGGCAAGTTTTACATTAATATATCTGCTTGATTTATCTTGTGCTCCCAATTCTCTGTTACGGTTGTTCTTCCTTACCAGTTATTCCAAGCTGCACTGAGTCCTCCAAGTGAATCATTTTCACTTTAAGGATTCAGGCTATTGAATATGTGGGATCTGATTAGCAAGCATGCTCCATAGATGGAAAGTAGAGATTATGACACTGGCAACTCAGACATCATCAAATTATACTGAAGTCAAACAAGACAAAGTGGCTTGGGTTTTTTGTTTTGTTTTGTTTTCAACCAAGTCAATCTGTTAATGTGTAAACACTTGAGCTTGGCTGAATATTGGAATGAAATGTTTTGACACAACCAATTCAAAATGTTTGATGCCTTCCAATTAGTTA
Source organism: Empidonax traillii (assembly GCF_003031625.1). Lineage (NCBI taxonomy): Eukaryota > Metazoa > Chordata > Aves > Passeriformes > Tyrannidae > Empidonax > Empidonax traillii. Next base: position 1,678,183 of record NW_020955277.1, read on the forward strand.
TCTTCAATATTGTGAAATGTATCCTTACCAGACTGGAGCAATTCACAGCTGGGATAAATGCCAGTATTTGTTGTGCTCTGCTGTAAGGCAAGGCAAGGCTGCCATGATACACCTGAGAATGCTCTTCAGAAATTTTTCATTTTGCTAATGGAAAGTGTTTGGCAAGCCAGGGCTTGTGATTTAGCATCATCTTCTCGAACAAATAAGAAAACCCACAACAGAAAACAACTACCTCTCTCAAGTCTGCCAGTAACAGGCAAGCACGGTGTTATTTTCTCACCGGAATTTGACCCTGAGAATTTTCTTCTTGCCTCTGATAATATCTTGGATTGTGTATCTTCCCTGAGCATACAGTTTCTAAAGTGAAGCCTAAAATGTCTCTACATTTGGTTGTATGCAGCCATGAACATCCCTTTGTCTCCTGAACTGGGTCACCCCAAAACTTCTTTGTAAATTCCCTGTCACTGATGCTAATAAACTGGCAGAGAATCTACATGTAGGCTGAGGTAGAGGACAGCCAGGCCTAGCCTGTATATGGCAGGCACTTGGTCTCTTGTCAAGCACCATCCAGACCCAGACCTGTTCAGCTCTAAGGGCATAAGACAAAGTAGTACAGTCTGATGTTTTGACCTCTGCTTCACGCTTACACACTTACCCCTTATTTTTAGGGGTCTTTCTAGACATCTGAACAAAGAAGTCTTCGCCTTCCAAAATGCACCCATAGTGAAGCCGCCCCCCTTTCCTAAAACACTTTACTAACCTGAGTTAAATAATGACAATACCTGACATCCAAACTCTTGTTTTTTTCTCCCCCACCTCTCCCTAAGGTAGGCCCAAAAAATGGGACTTCACTGTCACCCCCTTAAATGCAGAGGTTTGCTTCCAACTCTGCAGGGATGATTACCCAGAGCAAACAGCTTCTGAATAAGCAGAAAAGCGTTCCATGAAGGTGACATATTGATTGCAAGGAAGAGGTTTGTTAGGCACGGGATAACTGCATCAGTAATGTGATATCCTGCTTCACCCAAGGAGCTCACTTGTTCAATCTGACCTGTCCACAGGTGGCGTGACCATCCGGAGTATCCCTTCAGTGATGAATACTGAAAACAAGGTGGGTCTGGACAGACAGTGCTGTAAGGCTTCGCTGAGAGAGATTCAACTTTTGGTGCTTTGACTTCATGTGAGACTATTCAACTGAGCATTAAATACATGACATTTACTAATTCTTGTCTTGTCAGTGTCTTATTGCTAGTGAAGACCAAATCTATTTAATCTACTGAATTTCTGGTTTTGGCTTAGGAGGCTTTAACTCTGAACACTGAAGCTTCAAAACTGACAGCTGGTAAAACTGAAGATTTCTCAAAAACAGGCTAATTAGTTCAAGCCAAATAATTTTCACTGAACAGTACATTCTTCACTCAGTTTGAAACAAGACATTTCATTTCAGTTGGTTTGAAGGAGAATCAGAATCAGATAATGGATAATGTTGGAACAGATCACAGTGGGGTAACCTGGTCCAACACAGCATCATTTTCTTTTACAGCTAAAGTAAGAGAAAGTCTAGAGTGAGCAACTAACTGAATTTGATATATATGAACATACACTTATTGATATTAGATAGGCGTGTACACTGCTTCATGCAGTGAAGCCCATTTCACTCTAACCAGAGTATTCTTCAGCTACATATACGAGCTCCATTCCATAGGAACACCCCAGCTGGCTCCACATGTAAATAAAGCATTATAAGCATGTTCACATTCACACACACACACACACCCCCATCAGATGAGGGCCTCAGTGAAACACAGGATAGGCGTATGACGCTTGTGCTACACTGTACTTGCTATTCAAGGATGATATTGCACAGCATCACATGTGCAACCTGGAGCTGCTAGCACTAGTGAGATCCTCATCTCAAGATTAAAAATCCCTTAAAATTCTTCCCTGCTGCACAAATTGATATTAACTCAAAAAAATTTCTGTTTACTTCAAAATTCACATAGACTTTTGTATAAAATCCTGACCAAGACAATACTGAATCAAGAAGCTAAATTTTCAAAGAAAGAGAAAATTGTATTTATTAGATAACATTTACCATACTTGGAGACAGCAAAACACTGGCAGGTCCAAGAAAGGGTACAAATCAGACAGAAACAGCTAAGCTGAAACTTCGACATTTCCTTCAATCTGTCCTCAGCTCTCTGAAACATGGAGGCAGAATGATGGACACCAGAGTAAGCAAGACTGACTCCTTGAGCATGATTTTTTTTTTAGACCACTTGTTTGCTCAGTAAGTTTTGCAGCCTATAGGGGCATCAGCCTATACCCATATCTCCAGAAGGCTGCTTTCCCTCCCTCCTGTGTCCAAGCACCCCAGTTTCTTGCCGTAGAAGGGGTACATTGAAGAGATATTGGAGTAGAAACTAAACCATACACAGAGAGAGAGTACTTCATGTACTAGAACGTGAGTACTGCCATTGGAAAATGTGTCATACATAAACTTCATTCTATAGCATCTGTTTTTATTTATTACCATTGCTATTTATTATCCCTGGAGTGACTGGAATAGGAAAATGCCAGAGTGTACAGTTCATGGAGACACTTCTGTTTGGTCATGGTGTGCTCCTCAGAACCGAGACAAAGAGGGACAGGGATGACCATTTCACAGGAGAAACAGAAAAGGCTCCCAAATGGATCTAGTGCAAATGCATCCCTGGATGAGCTCAGGGGGCACCACTAGAGAAGTTCGGCTCCTTCAACAGGGGTGGCCTTCACATAGCATTTGCAAATCCATTCATAAAGCTATGCCAACAAAGGAACATTTTTGTTGCTGGAGGTTACCCAAGGACAATTCTCCTTTTATTCCATTACCCACTTAGACCAGAGGGGGAAATATAAAAGAAGTGGGGGAGATATAGCTGAAGAGGAAGAAGACTCATTAGAAATCTGCTGGTGTGGATCTAAGGATAATCCTAAGGTCAGGTGGAACTCTGCTCCCAGAGGGGCTCAGAACCACTGTCAAAATCCCTGTTTTGCCCCTTTGTGAACAGCTGAGGTCCTGGTCAAAAGTCTGAACAAAATCCAAGCCTAAATTCAAGTGCCAGAGAGGAGGAGTTACCACCATACCCAACGTGTTATTCCAGTTGCTCCATAAGCACAAGCCGTAAATAGAGCTCACAGGGCTCAGCTGCTTAACAGTAGCACTGTACAAATTTTTGCACTGTAACTTGACCAGGTGCAAGTCTCCAGTCACAGTCCACGTTCAGGCAAGGTTTGGCAAAGCTCTTGCTGTCCACAACTGCAAATGTCAACTAATGCTCAGCTTAAATGCTTACACCAGCCCCTTCACAGCTCACTGCTCTTTCCAGACATCCCTCTCCCAGAGGTTAGGCAGCATTGGTGATTCTAATAAATCAGGTGACCTTGTAAGTATGAGTAAGGGAGAAGATATACTGAAACCTCTCTAACAGGAAATATCATATAATCAAATCTTCAGTCTATACTGATTAAACAAGGCAGCACAAATTGTAAGAGTTATTCCAGCCCAGGTCATACCATCAAATTCCTCCCCCGTCTAATTTTAATAGAATCTTTCTCCTCCTCCTTTGCATTGCCTCATTTGTATCTGATGAAAAAAGATTCAGAGTCTTCCCAGGGGCAACTGCTCCCATCAGTTATGAAACTGCTACTGACATATAGCCTACTTTCCCCCCCAGCTTTGCTCAGTTTCAAGCCATTTCTCCCCATTGTTCTCCAACTTGCCCTACCAACAAAAGGTTTAGATAGGGGAAATAAACAGGCCTGCAGATGGGAACTTGGGAAACCCATTCCGCTAGCAGCTGTACAAAGAGAGAGAGAAACCCCAGACCGTGGCCCCATGTAGAATCTGCTTCCATCTAGCACATTTCAGAGTCCTACTGGACTCGCTGCCTGGTGTGAAACACGTCACTTGGAATGGCTGCATAGAACCCTGCTCCAGCTGGAAGGGTCAGGCACGGACAGAGGGCTCAGCACCTCCTGCCCTGACAGCACTCACACACGACAGTAGACTCAAGAACAGCTGGGTACTGGGAAAACTTACTCATTTTTACATTAAGTAACCCATCATTTGTGACTCTTCCTATAGCTGCAAAATGAAGTGAAATCCAGGTCAAAGATGTTTGCTTCAACCATGCACAAGTGACTTTTCAGCAAAGAGCACTAGAAGTGGTGCAGTGTTTTAGATTGTTTTAGCAGCCCAGCAGCTGCTCTGGTCTAGTCAGAAAACCAGGTGACCCGCACACATCCACAGCAGCAAAGCAGTTGCCACAGCTGTTTGCTAGAGCATGGGCTTACCTGGCATTCCCTGTTGTTACACAAGCTCAGGGCAGAGCACAGTGCTTTGGAGCAGCAGCACCCAGGCCCTTCTTTGGGCACGAGTTTAGTGGGTGAAGCAATAAGGAAGCACCGCCACAGTTATCGTGTGTAGGCTGACATCCCCACCCTGCACTCTGTGGTTAGCTGGATTTGTTTCCCCACAGGGAGGCAGAGCTTCATCTTCCACAAGACTAAGTATCTGGAATAGGACCCTGTCTCAGAAGGGACATGCATTCAATTTTTCCTAATACCGTCCAGGTGCCCACAAGAGGACTAAGGAAAACAGGAAGAGGCGAAGTGGGATGGGCACTGTGTACATTTTACAGCCTCACATTAAAGAATGCCCTTTGGATTTATGTCACATATTTTTGTACCACAAAGCTCCCCGAGAGGTTTTACAAGAGTGTATAATGTGTCCCGCGGAGGAAAGGGCGAGCGGCCATATCAAGCCATCAGCTAGAATTAGGATGCAATCTTGGGTAGACAAAACTGGACACAGGGGAAAGGAAGACAGTGCCTCCTATAGTTTTCATCCCTTACCTGCCATTAAGGCCTGGATGCCAAAGAGCTGTGTGTTTTGCAGTAAAAATGAGATCTTTTCTGCCGGTCAAAGTGTAATGATAACTGGGGACAGAAAGTGAGTCAGAATGTTTTGCAAACATTTGGAGAGGATAGGTGGCCACAAAAGGCAGTGCCTGTGGTTACATACAGCAGGGTCCTCACCTGATGAGGCTTCTTTGCTTCATTCCTTTCTTGAATCCAACCAAGTCTGAAAGCTACTTCTAGACTGGCAGGATATTTAACCATTACTGTATCCTTGGGATGTGCAGCAGAGAGGCTGCTACTTTCCTTAACTAATTAAGATCATCTCATCATCAGAAACAGAGTTCAGTTCAGTTCAGTTCTTCAGTTTAGAGTGTGAATCATTTAAGTGTGGAAGCAAAGCCAGTGTTGTAGGGACTCTAACATGAAAATAAATCATATGCCTGGGATACAGAAGACATTTCTCAGATCTCTACAGTGAGCAGTGAGGACAAACTCAGATCTCTTGTGTAGAAGTAAGTCAAATTTGTAGATTTAAGGTGAGATACCACCTTTCTATTGTCAGTATTGTCAGTCTCCTTGTTGCCATCTACCAAACTGAAACACTTTGAAATAAATTGGTTTGGTATTTGCAAAACAATTTCCTTATTTTCCTTGGGGAGGGGAAGGGAGGGATCTGCTGTTTCAGAACATATTTTGCCCAGCTCTCAACAAGACAAAACTCACAAATCTAGAGGTAAGCACTGAAGTGGAGAAGAAAGTCTGTAAGAGAGTGACATGTTAGAATGAGATTGAACATGCTTATTTCACTTGTGACCTAAACTGCAAACACATTTGCCTTTGGGGGTGGAGCAATCAGCACACAGTCAGGAACTAGTGCAGTTTCTACATTAATTGATTCTCAGCAGTGCCATATTTCAGCTCTTCCCTCCTACTACCCCGGAGCAAAACCCCTAGCTTATAAGAAAGAGCTTTGAGAGTGCAAAAAGCAAAAAAATTAATTTTCCAATGCCGGTCAGACTCCTCAGGGAACCCTAACTCAACATGCATGAGCAATCCTCACAACAGGGCAACACATTGCAAATGAAATGCAAAGCAGAACCAAATGGAAAAAGAGGAGGGAGAGAAGGGGCTGCAAAAAAAGATGATGCATGTGTGTATAAACACTTACACATGGACACAGAGTGGCACCACTGAATAAAGCTGCTCAGTTTTTGCTCTGTGCACTGCAGAGCTACAGGGATGGAGGTCTCAGAGCAGCCCAAGGTCATTGAACATAGCAAAGGCAAAATCCTGCATCAGGACAAATGTACATTCAATTAAAGGCTAAATGAGAGCTCATAATGACCTAGAACATGTCTCAGAGCAACCTCACTCATGACAAGGAAAAGTCCATGCAAGTGTGGAGTGCTGAGGAGTCTAGGAAGGATCCTGCTAACCCTTCAAAACATACAAATCAGCCCTGACTCTGCAGACACAAGGTACAGATGAACAAAACACAGGCCACATGCCCTCAGTGCAAAGAAACTGATCCCAAGTATTCTGTTCCCCCAGTTAGCCTGGTCAATGTTGATCTCCCAAGCCAGGACAGACACTGGGGAAAGGTTGCCAAGAGACTTTTGTACCTCTTAGGAAAACTACTTGCTCCTCATGCCACTGTGGGTCATCTTCCACCTACAGGGTGACACCCAGAGCCACCCACGCATGAAATAGGGAGGTTTCCCAGGAAGGTGACCCCAACCATCTCACATGTTCAGCATTGGTGGACACAGACAGTCCAGAATAGCCCAAATCAGTTATTTGGCAGCATATTTTGCACAGTTAATCCCTGTTTTTCCTCAGTGGTGGGACTACAGTCCTGCATAGCTTTTCTACAGGATGATAAGGAGATCACCTTTACATTTCATTGACTGTATTGATCTGTACTTGAACTTCAAAGTGAAATCTCCAACATTCAAAAGGGTTCTTCTTAATTGTGAATCAGAAATCCACACCCAGGTTTAACAAGCCAGTGCTACCTCTCTGGTCCTGTGTGAGGTACAGTCCTCCCAATATAGAGTAGAAGAAACAACAAAGCAGGAATGTAGGAAGTGACATTAGAAATAACTACATGATTTAGGATTTCTACCAATTTTTTTCTATTTGTGGCGTTCAGAGCACACTAGCAGTCATGAAGTTTCTTGGCAATCTTCATCTCTCCTGGCTCAAGCTCCTGTGTTCCCAGAACTGGTCATCGGGTATCAAGAGTTTGAGGCGATAAAAGCACTCTCAGAGAGCATGGTTGGAGGGTGGGGGACACTATAGCTCCCTTTTCTCAGCAGTAAGAGCACCAACAAGTGATGCAACAAGTCAGGTTCAAATGTTTATGGTGTTTAAACCTGCATGTCTCACTTTATCCAGTTACTAAGCAATACAGTCTTCTAGAAGGCATCTGGCTCCATCCACCCCACTGAACTTATCAACTTTGCATAAGAAACTCATTGGGGTGAAAAGGGGAAGTACTTGGGGTTTGAACACAATAGCCAATACCTCCATGTTAGATACTGCCTAGCCAGCTGGAAATGCATATGATGGGAAGAGGAGAACTTTCCCACCTTGCTTTACATGCTGCTCATGGGAGTTTATGGCTGAGGACTCTAAAGAGATGTGTCTAATGCTAGCATCACACGCTGCTCAGGGCTTAATACTTTCAAGTCGCGTTTGATAAAAACCTAGAAAACACTGATATTTGGAGCTTTTCAGCCAGGAGTTTGAGTGTATTTATGATTGCAGCCTCACATGGGCATGCACACACAGACAGGCCAGAAATCCTGCCCTCTGCAGAGTCCTACCACATGTTTCCACAAGCAGGTGCTGGGATGAGGCACATGAGTTTCCATAGACACCCACAGAACCTATGTACTAGAGCCATATGTATGACACTTCACTGGCACTGAGGAATCACAGGCTGAGAGCAGCCCAACAGCCCAAACACAACAGCTGCACCACAGAGAGCCTCCCAGGGAGTATCACTGCAGTCAAAATCAAAAAAAAAAAAAAAAAAAAGAAATTGAACAAAATACTGAAGTCATTTGCATTAGCTTAGCACCAGGTTGATATTAGTCACAGTTTAACCAGTTAGTCTACAGTAGATTGTTTCACACTCACTTTGCTTTGTAGCTTGACGCTTTCTGTTCACACACAGGTTTTTCACAGAGGCCTGAAGCTACAACAAGAAACACTTTTCCCCCCATACCCATCCAGTCTGTCTTCAGTTCCTAAGTAGTCACTGCAGCCACCTCACAGGTTCCTGCCTGCCCAGCAGGAGCTCAGCAGCCCAAGCTACCAGAACAGACTTACTACACTTGACACTCTTCCATTCTTTCCACACCACTGCAAAGACAAATGTCTTACCTGAGAGAAACAAAAGGTGCAGTAAAACCAACAGCCTCCATCTCAGCAGCTTGAACTTCAGCAAGAAAAGAACCAGGCCACCCTAACACTCCCACCTGAGAGACCCAGAAGCTGTAATGAGCTTATGCACTGCTAATTTCAGAAGTCACAGGTGTAGATAACCTCAATTACCTCATCCTGAGAGAGGGAAGAGGTAGGAAAAAAAGCCCCTGAGCAAGTCTCTGTGTTGTATTCCTGGTGTTGGCCAGGGCTTGAGCTGAGGTAAACCACTGAACTCGGGAAAGGAACAATCTGTATATGGCTTTTAACTTATTTTTTCTTTTCTCTACATATGAAATTTATCTCAACTCTTTCTAGGTCATCAGTCTGCAAATCTGCCTTAGTCATCTGGCTAGGGTGATCACAGAAGAATAAATAAATGAATCACTGTCTTTCCAGGCATTGCTGTGAAGTAACTCCCTCCCCTCCTTGACTTTCTTGTATTTCCCAAGTCGAGGAAGCCAAAGCCTACAGCAGTGAGTTGGTCTTGGTCATCGACTGTCTCACAAGGCAGCTTTGCAGAAAAGCAACTTGAGCACAGCTCTGCTTCTCATGCAGCTTGGGGCAGCTCATGCTCATGGGCTTTGTCAGCCCCACTGCCTGCTCAGCAGCCTGGAGGTGCCCCCACAGAACCAGGAGACAGCAGGTGAATTCATGCCTGTAAGGCACACCTCACACAAATCCCCCGCCTCTGGGGCTGGGATGTCTTTGAATTTGCAGGTTCTTTAGGTCTTGAAAATTAAAGCAGGCATGTAAGAAAAGGCAAAAAGAGAAGCTTGAGATAAATAACATTTAACACTCTTTATTTCTCCTACATGTAGGTCCGTGGCATAAATCAGTGCTCTGCACAGGGCCATTCATATATGATTTTGTGAGCCATTCCACCCACTGTAGGAGAGCAGTAGATAGAAGGAGATCAGTTACAATCTCAATTTGCAGGGTGAGGGCCTTGGATGCTGTAGTGCTAAACATTGCATCACTGACTTTTGTTCTTACAGAATTTATGAATCTAAGGTTCTGCTGGCTCTGGTGGGCAGCAGGATCTGAGAGAGCCTGCAGTGGCATGGGTGTCAGAATAAATTTCAGACATATGTAAGCCTCAGTCCATTTGCAGAGTGAATTAAACACTAATGGCTTAGTTGTAGGAAGGCTTCCATTTTCAATGTACCTTTCTTCTCAGAAAGAACATGAAAGTTTTCCTTCTAAATATCCAGAGGGCCTTTCAGAAACTCAGTGAGAAGAACAAAAGGAATTTTCACCACCTTTTAGCCAACTCACTTCTCCTGTCAATAAACAGAGCAAAGCATTAAGCAAGAGCATAGAAGACCTTGGTTTACACCCTTTTTTGACCCTTAAATATTTGCTCTCCTTGACATTTTTGGGGGAATTGTCCTCGCACAAGGTTTCAGGAGCTCTGCTGAACCTGTGCTTCCACAGCTCTTTTTCAGGTTACGTGGTTTAGAAAAATCTCGACAGCCTCTGCCAGAGAGCTCTTGCAGCCTTCTGAGCAACCAAGTTCAGCGCTTCAGTTCATCACGAAGCTTAAAGGTTGCTTGCATTTAACCACCACTTGTTTATACCAGGAAACCCAAAGAGCACGCCCAAGATCCTACAAGCAATTGTTCTTGCCTATTTGTAACTACTGTGTTGCATAAAGATGGGACTTTCCACCCCTCTGGTCTAATTTCCGGAAGATTGCATGTCTGCTGGGATCAGTCGCCCCACCAAGTTGCCCCTTCCTGGAAGGTCGTGGCAGAGAGACACACAAAAGAGATTTATGTGCAAAATTACCTCCTTTTTTTTTTTTTTAAATTTTTTTCAACTGTTTTCTTTTTCTGTGCCAGAAGTGAAATTGAAAAATGTATTTTGCTAATTACTGAGTGTGATGTTCAATATGAACCTTCTGTGAATAAATTAGTTCAGATCATTTCTCTGAACAAGTTCTGAGATGAGTCAGTTCTCAGGACTTGCCCACACTGAGTTGTTGTTTTCTGCATTTCTAGTTATTAGTGGAATAAAATTACTAGGCCTTTTGTAATCTAATAAAATTTTCCTCTTCTGAACAAGGTGATATGTTGTTATAGCTCCACAGAATTTTTCCCTCCTCTGAAAAACTTCTCCTCTGGCAATATTTTTGCTTTGGCAATAAATTATAATAAAGTTATTAGATTTTATTTCTTGCCATTGATTATCACTTAATTTATTGACATTTCTGTGAGTTTGTGTTATCTTTTAATATAAGGAAACATTATATTAGCATGATGCAGAGAACCAGTGCTTTGATACTTACCCTTTGTTAATTCCCCATCAAGCAGTCACAGAATTTTAATTAATATTCAGTGTAATTCTAGCAAGTTTTAAAAAAAAAAAAAGCATAACAGAGTCCATGAATCTTTATGTGTAACAAACACGCCTAATAGACTAAAGTAAGCAGTCATCTGTCTTTTCAAGTGATCAAACAGGACAAAAGACAGCTAGCCATAACACATCCAGTCTTACTTACTTGCTCCTCTTCCTGTTCCCAGTAATATGCACAAACGGATCTCAGACTCTACCTCAGTGATTCAGTTTGCTCTTGTCAAAAGGGCAAAACACTGCAATGCCTCTCTCCAGGCTGAAGCTGGACCAGCCTCCAGCACCACGTGGACCTCTACACCCTCTCGGAGTCGCTTCTGCACCATCAACACTCATGGGCCCCCATACATTGGCCTTATGCCAAATCAGCAAACACACACTCCTGGATCAAGCATCACAGAGAGTTTCCACCTTTATGAGAATTGCTAATCTATGCAAGATTTTGGAGAATCTATCTGTGGACAGTGGGACAGCTCTGAGCATGGCTAGGACAGATGTGCTCCCAGAAACCGGTAAAGAGGCCTCCAGGCTAATTTGGGATGGTTACAGAGATGAGGTGTGAAGGCATGATCCAGCTAAATTCTTTGAAAACCATAGTTTCAGGAGATTCCCAGGGTCTCTGTAACTTCTAAGGGTTTCCTGTTCCTGTGGATGCAATCTTAGGTTATGTTCCAGCTGTTATTTTTTTCCTCCAGTTAGAGTCTTAGAGTTCTAACAGTCAGGGAATGCTATTTCAGAGGAAATAGTGAAAAATTGTTTCAGAAGTAAGTACCATAGACAAATCATGGCAGGAGAGGGCAAAACAGTTAATAAATGTTTTGTGAACTATAGAAAAAACGTGGAGAAGAATCTGGACAGTACCTCTTCTGGTAGAAGTCTGGAAGAACATCCAACCCCAGATGAAGCAACCATACCATTTTGACAGGTATTCTTAAGGAGTTTCCTGAAAGGGGTCCTCACTCTCCATAATCTGTAGCAGGGCTAAGTTGTTTTTGTTGGTACAAAGCATTTTACCTAAGCCTAAAACAAATCTTCTATCACTGCCCTTCGCAGTTTCTGCCTCTTGTTCTACCCAGCAGGGACTCGACTGTCCTGGTGCCCTCACTCTCTCCTGTCCTCATCAAATAACACAGGAAGTTGCTGGGTCTTTTACCACAGACACCCAGGTTTTCTTGAGGGCCTTGGGAAGCCTTTTGAGCTGCTTGGAGTGCATGATTTGCCAAGACTTTTGAACTGAACATCTGCAGCTTACCAACACAGGCAGATGGGTCTCGATGAGTTGCCCATTCTCCTTCCAGCACTGTGTTTTGACACTGAGCAGCTTGAGTGAGACACCATTTTCATTTCATGTTATCTGAGCACTTGAGAAAGTTATATTCCTAAAGAATACAAACTGCTATGTCAGATCAGATTAGGTTATTTGGCAAAAATAATAAGAGAACAACTATGAGAAAATCTGTCCACTAGAGAAATTTTCTTCTAAATACCCATCAAGTACTGGACTGAAATGGTGAGGAAGTTATACTGAAAGGTGGGTGATGAATATGAAAGGGGAAAATAATGTTTTGAATTAGCAAAAAAAAAAAAAAATTAATTCTTTCCAGCAAAAGGGAACAGTTTTCATAAGATGAGTTGAGTTGTCAGCCTTTTGCAAATTAAAATGAAAGGACATTCCTTAAGGGAAAATTGTTTCAAAATAAAATAAAACTCGTTGTACTTAGAAAATCTAAACCACTGTAACTTTCCCCAGCTTGCTCTGTTTACTTTAGCTTAAGGCAGTCTGGATTTGTAGAACACATGCTCCATCACCTACAGGCTGTCTGTCCTTTCTCTCCCCTTTTTCATCATTGGTTCAGTCCATCTGTGTATGGTTTCCAAGAGTCCCTCTTCTTCTCCATGCAGTTGGCACTCTGGACATGGTTTGCAGAGGATGTCCTAGAGAGAAAGACTCAAAGACAGAAGACAAAATGTAACTGAAGCCTCTTCCCCAGGTCAAGAATGTTCCTACATTGGCTGCCAGCATTCTGAGTAAACCTCATACAGACTGAAGGTAAAAAGTTGTATTAGGTCATTTGTCTTGTTCTTCACAAACTGACCATCATGTTATTTAAATTCAGTGTCTGAGGGAATCTCCCTTTTTTTTGATCAAGTCCTTGAGTCCTGCGACAAGATTAACATTCATTTAAATGGCGCAATTGGTTTGACAGAGGCTCTGACAGTCCAGGCCATGCTCACTGGCTTTGGTGGTTCCTTATTACTGCAAGATGGATGTGTCTCCCAGGCCTGAATGTATTTACCCCCCATGGCTTTCATCTGGGTTAAAGTAGTGACCCCACTTTATGACACACCTTTCCATTAGTTTTTTTATTTGTTCTTTTACTAGAAGCGCACAGTTGTGGATGAACAGTGAGTTTTCAATGCTGACTTGTAGCTGGCATAGCAACAAAACATACACACTCATATGACCCTGCAGTGGGTGGAGGACACAACACTGACTACTACTGGGTTGCTTCATCCCTGCTGTTCTAACACCTTGATTTCCACTGCAGCTAGCTTTGTTCCGTACAAATATTGAAACTTTCCATGTTGGAGAGCTGCTTCCTTGTGGTTATTATTGTTATTTAACAACATTAATATCCAAGGAACATTATAACATCTATTCCATGAGGAAAACTATGCTTTGTAGCAGAACATGAGGTCTGGCAGAGCAGCAGTTTTCATGGCAAGACCGTGTCTTTTGCTAATCCCAGGACAACCTGCCCAGTGTGGTCAGTTTATAAGTCTTCGCAAAATTACTCTTCACAAACGTGCTGTTGAAATGTCTTTAGACTTCTTGGCAGCTGGGTTCCCCTATGGTTTCTCTCTGTTGCTCAAGGAATTTGAACAGCGAGTCCTTGAGACTGCAGCTGGTGCCATCTTCACTGAGTTTGCTCCTGGCCCTCCCTCACTAACTTTTTCAAGAAATCCCTTTTGTCCTCTTGACATTTTCTTTAATCTTCTTATTTTTGTGCATATGTAATTGAGTACAGGCAGGCTATCTCACAGCAACAGTCTGAACTGATTTAAAATCATTAGAGGACCTTGGCAGTAGATGCTAGAGGAGTATTAAGTGTTTATACTATGTCTGTTTGCTTATATTGCACCTTTGCCAGAGCCATAATTCAATTTATGCACACGGATCAACTTTTTAATACCTTCCAGGAATAATTATTGTCATCATTTTGTGTTTCAGTGTGTGTATTCAAACAAAACATGTTGCAATTGGATTGAAAGGGTTGAATCCTGTTTTGAAACGTCTCATCTAAAGTTTATGCATTTCAGAATAAAAGTAATTTTAAAAGTGGTGATGTCACAGTATCACAAACACATTTTTTCAAAATATGAAGACAGATATTCCTCCATGTTCCTACAGAACTTGCCTAATGAACTGTGATTTCATTTAGCAGCTTTCAGTGATACATATCTATATATATATATACATGCATATGTATATACAATGAAATATAAAGTCTACAGCTCTCTCTGTTCCAAATTATTTTTCATGATCTTACCTAGGGCTATTTGAAATTTTTAATTAATACTTCCTAACTTTCATTTATAAGCACATTCTGGTGCAGTTGCAAGAAGCTGTTGGAGCTGTACCCTAAGATGCATGTATTGACAACCATGTAAGGCAGGTTAAGAGCAATACACTTCAGTTTCATACCATTCCTCCAGCTTCAAAAAGTGCAGTCCCATGCTTCTGAATGTCCAAATTCTAAATAACAAACCCTTAATAAATCAATGACAAAAATCTCAGTAATAGCTACTTTCTTGATGGTCAAGGAGGGCTGCCAGAATCAATAAACCCATTGTCTGTGGTAAAATTTGTCAACACTGCTATGAGCCATAGAAACTTATTATTGGCTGTTTTCCATAGATGCGTTTGGATTTTGGCTTTTTAACTGTTGGATGAAAATTGACCTTTCAGTTGGCCATGAAATGAATGTTCATTTTCACAGACAAACACCTGACTGAGATTGCTGACACCCCCCAGACCCTGCAAGCCTCAATACGCTGACAGAAAGGAGTCCTCTTTGCACAGCAGTCATCCACCAATTACTGCAAGAACAGCTACTATTAAAGATTTTGCTTTGGAGTGGGAAATAGCTTGTGGTTTTGCACAGCAGACATTTTTTGTGGCACACAGTCAGGACCACGTCCTCTTCTAAGAAGCTGGACAATTTTAGTCCTTGGCATTGGCAAGGCAGTGACAGCCCCTGGAGGAAGAGTGGCTGTGGCCACCCCCTGGTGTCCCGCTGCTTCAGCGCGCCTCTAAAAATGAATCCTCACATACTTGTTTTTCGGAGAACAGCAACAGGCTTGTTTCACAACAGCTTTTGCTGTATTTTACTTACGTTTCTTTCTCTCATTCCCCTCAAGGAAGAAAAGAGATGAATCAAGCCTTTGTTTAAAGGGTCAGTCTCCATGGCTTAACCCTCTCTGCCCGAGGGACACACACCATCGCAGCCTTCCAGACATACCACCTGTTAGGGACAGGGCACTCTTTGTCACCCACCTAGTCATGAAAAGTGTGGAATCCCACCACAATATAACAACTCATGCCTTTATTGTTTAGCAGTCTCAAAATAATATTTTAACAAAACTAAACCTTAAAATCAAGGTGCCAGTGTCCTGCCTGTGGCTGAAAATTATTACATGCAATATACATCACTGGTGGTTTGCTTGTGCCTTACTGCTTAGAGCATGGTAACAATGCTGGCTGCTGCTGAACAACTGCTGTTGCTGTCAGCAATAACACTGTCACACAGAGCAACATGAGAGAACATCAGCATAAATACAAACTTCCAACTCTTTCACTTGGAGTATTTAATCTCTGGGTTTTATCCAAACTGATACCGCCTGGGTATTTTTTCAGGAAGATAAGACCAAGCAAATACTGACATGTATCTAATTGCTTAATTGTTGACTTGAATGTTCTTAAACACCAACAGAAGAATGGAGGACCATACAGGTGTCCTCATCAATTTGAGCACCTCAACCAGTCTCAGCACGTCACTGTTAATGGATGCCAGTCTGCCCAAGTTTGTGGAAATGTAGTGCCATCTGAAATTACTACTGGTACAATTTAGAGAGGAAAGAACCCATTAAATTTAACAAATTCACACTTAAGATTATACACTGATGAACTACAGAAAGAAAGAAACTAGGACAATATCTATGAATATGAACATCAGAAACACTTTGCACTAAACTGTTTTCAACAGATACTGCTTCAGAGATGTATTAGACAGCTTTTCCATTGGATACTGTTATTTTTTAAAATGACTGAAACATTTCATAGAAAATGTATTTAATTTAGAACTATAAAAATAAGCATACAATTCCACTTTTTAAAGCATCATACTTTTATTGTGTTTTCTTTGAACTTTCATTATTTTATTCCAAATGGGATGGCATCTACAATAGAATCATTAAGGCTGGAAAAAATCTCTAAGGTCACTGAATCTAACCATTAACCCAGCACTGCCAAGTCCACCACTAAACCACCTCCCCACGTCCCACATCTGCACATCTTGTAAATACCTCCAGGGATGGAGACTCCACCACTTCCCTGGGCAGCCTGTTCCAGTGCTTGACAACCCTTTCGGTGAAGAAATTTTTCCTAATATCCCATTTAAACCTTCCTTAGTGCAAGTTGAGATTGTTTGCTCTTTTTCTGTTGTTTGTTACATGGGAGAAGAGACCAACCCCCAGCTCAAAGCAGTGGGTGACACCAGCTATCTCCAAGGAGTGAAGCATCTCCCCCACATGCACCAGCCTGCTTCTAGCTGAGGCTGGAGAGCTCCAAGGAACACTGAGAAAACCTTGTAAAAGACCACTAACAGTTGTTACACTTCTGTAGGGCATAAATTGTACAATTTGTTATTCAAGAACAAATTCTACGAGTCTGGGGGAAAACCTGAAATTAGGGATGAACCACAAGCCTAATCAACAGCCCGTCAAAGGAATTCTGTGGGTTCAGGTTTGAAGCTGAGCTACAGTATCAGGACACACTGCAGAAAATTAGTATATTCAAACTGTGTAAAATGAACAGCACAGCTGTTGACAGCCAGTCACAGAAATAATTTGTTTAAAAATAAAACAACTCAAGAAAACATACAAGGAACTTCAGTGACTTAACAGAAGCAGATGCAAAATGTTATAAAGCGATAATTAGAGTGAACTGCCTGAATGCACAGTGATGTTGTGCAAGACAGATCAGTTTAGAAATGCACAGCTTGTGATGAAATATTTGCTTGTTCCAAGCCATAAGAATACAGAACATTGAGTTTTCTGTTCTGAGGGCGTGGGGATGTTTGGTGGAGCTGAGGTCCTGCTTGTCAGAGGGCACCCTGCATTCTGGCAGGCACTACCTTCTGATAACAATTCCTTTCCTCCTGTATGGGAAGACAGAACCTGGGAAGATTAATTAATTACTCAAAACAAACAGATCTATCACAGTGCCCAATTCCAAGCTTGCACTGTTTTGGTGGAGAAATGGCAGAAACAATGCTGACATTGGATGGGTGGTACATATTTGATGTCTAAAGACTGCTGGGGAACAGCAGCAAAGACTAGCTTTATATGTGTGCCTGTATGCCCTGGACTCTGACTTTGAAAGGAAGCTGTTTATGTGGGAAAGCTGAATCTCCAGCCTTTTTTTTTTTTTTTTTTTTTTTTTTGCATAAGAGCTCTCTGGCAGTTTGCCTGATTTCAGAGCAGGGATATTTTGCAATTATTGTTGTCTGTCTTACTATTCTTTTCATGTGAAACACACTGCAGCAGGACAGGCCCTTGCTGTGCTCTCTTCTCCTGCTTCTAGGATGCAAACCCATGGCTGAGGGGAGGCTGGAGAGAGAGGTAGCAGAGGACTTGTAGAAAAGGAAGGATTGTGGAAGGTGTTTTCTGCCTGCCCTCCTCAGCTGCTTCACTAAAATAGCTCCCAAGCCTAAGGAGTTGCTTCCCTGCAGGCAGAGAGAAAAGCACTGTGGTCCGTCAGAAAGCACTTAGGGCACGTTTCCTAGCAGGGGGATCTGGGTAGACAGACCCCTGCAGATGGAAACTTTCTTTTTAAAGGTGTAACATGTGAAACATAAGTAACATAAAGTACCCTCTGTGTTTTGTCTTGTGCCCTTATCTCAAATTTTATTCTAAGTTCTCTCGTAGTCTCAGGTTCATTCACACAGAAATGTAAAATCCTAACAGTGTAGAGTAAATGTATTTTTGACTAACAAAACTGCAAATCAAAAATGCTTAGGTTTAATTTGCATAAAAGTTTGTATTAATGTGTACGAACATTCACATTGTTTGTGTGCCTATCTGTACATAAGTTTGTTCAAGAATACCTATCATTTCATACAAAACTTCAAAATTAATCTAATAAAATTAATACTTTTAAGGGCCAGGAAACAAAAAATAAAACCATAGTGGAAAGAAAGAGAGGGAAGGAGGGAGACAGGTAAGAAAGTGCCTGATTCTAGTGATTAGAGAGGAGCTAAAATAAAAGAAACAGCATTGTGCCGACATGCTAAAATTCAAAACATGCCTCTGGAAGATAGACTAGGTGCACTACAGGCTAAGCTTTTTGAAACACAAAGATAATGTTTTGTTTATTTCTAAAGGAAGGCCAGCAGGTACTAAAGTGTTTCTGGTATGGCCAGCAGGCACGGAATACTGAGTTTTCAAAACCCTTCGGAGATATCGGCAGTCTGATGGACCATTGTTACAGTTGCTAAGCAGCTGAAACAAACAGCAAGTGAAGTGGCAGGAGCATCATTGTAATGGCACAGAGAACTCCTCAGATCAGTAGTATCACTTTTGGGAACCTTGCCCACACTAAGAAACCCAAAGGAAACATAGCTATTACTTCAGTAAATGTATAGTGAACTGGGAATCCTCATTAATTCGTTTGGTAAGGGGGCACTCATTAATTTGTTTGTCAGAAACATTAGGAAATAAAATCCAGATGAGTGTGACCTAAGAAATAGAACTTGTTCTCATGCAACTTTACAAAACAAGAGCAATTAAAGAGGCAAAGAACATATATCCTCTTAAAAGGGATTGAGTATTTTAAAATACTATTTAAAAAATAGTTGCAAGATCTGCTCAGGTAGAGAAATGATATTGTGTTCTTTCTGTGTTTTGAGCACACAACCTCTCTACTATTACTAGGACTCAGTTTGTAGCAGGAGCAGAAAAGCAGATGGTAATTCCCAGCATCAATAAATGTCATCTGCTCACCCAGCCCTTGCGATGTGAACTCAAGGCCCAGCGTGGTGGAACAAAAACATTTTTGACAGGCAGAATTGTTGCTATTTAAGGACAGATGTTTGTCTACGTCATTTGTTTAAGTCTGCATGTTGTTAAACACTTGATAAGAAGAATGGGGAAAAAAGTGAAAATTGAATGATTCATTTCTTCAGCCAGAAGGTATTTTATCCTGTCAGGGCTGAAGAATTTCACATGCTTATGTACTTATATATGTTACTATTACACTAAAGTTCCAGAATTTATTCAAATAAAACTTGTTTTGAATTAATTCATAGTTAATTTAGTAAATTGCAGGGTTTTTTTCAATATGTCCAAATGACATTTGGAAAAAAAACCCCAGCATTTTTTTAGTGTGTGTTTAAATATCCTTCCCTTTCTGATAATAACTATGGAGTAGTATAAATTCTGTAAAGACAACACATTTGTAACCTGTGCAAGAAAGAAACAGGATACAGAGAATATTCATACCAAGGACAGAGCTGCTCACTGGAACTAGTCAGATAAGAAAGAAAACTACGTACATAGCAAAGAAAATCATGCATGATTAGATTTTATTAGATATTATTATAAGTTAAGCAAGATAATCTGTCAATATTTAGACTCTAGAAAATGTATCTCCATAAAATATGACAAGTATTTGAGGTTTATATAGACTGTGTACTCCTTTCTGCGCAATGGTCTGTTGAATCTCAGCCTGTGCTCCACGGAATATTCAAAGATTTCTGAACAATGAACCAACCTGACCAACAGTAGAGACTTTGGGGTGCACTTCAGAGACAAATATTGCTCTGGTGTATTTGATGTTCTGAAGGAGCCTGCTGTATTTGATGGAGATACACGTTCTAGAGTCTAAATATTGACATTTAGACTGTCTTGCTTAACTTATCTTAGGTGCCTGTCTTTACAGACCCTGCACCTTCTGAGAAACAGGCAGTGTTTTATCCTTGTATTACAGTATGTCAACTTGAAAAACAGTCATTTGATGGCAAAGCAAATTTGTATAAAACAGCCACAATGACATATCAATGAATGTGCTTGATATATCTCAGAGTACAGCTCACATTTAGGTAGCTCTGTCTCCAAGATCCTTTGGAGAGGACCAGGTGTAAATAATAAGTGTCAAGGAACAACACAAATAAATGGCTGGCTGATTTGAGAAAACTTTTTTTTTTCCTATTCAACTTAAGCTTTAAAAAACTTGAATTCTGAACACTAGGCAAGGTTGTTGAAAATCAAAAATTTGCTTCTGTAAACTTCAGTTTTGCAGATCCAGCCTTTATATTCAAAGAACTTTACACACCGGTGGTATCAGTGATAGCCATCTCAACACCTACATTTTAATACCAGCAAATCAGAAGTTGAGTAATCCCCACAAGGTAGAACATCTAATTGATACTGTTCATGCAGGTGGCATCCTGGCAAAGGCTTTGACCTTCAGCAATTCCATCTAAGTCAGCTTTCTGGGTGAAACCCAACATTTGAGTCAGCTTCCTAAGCTGCTAGCAATTTTGAGAGGGCAGAGGTTTGAGGGGTTTAGTGTTGCTCCTTCCTGTTGTAATATAAAGTACTCAAAAAAAACCCCTCAATCAGTAGAGCCTAATTTCACCCTGAAGAGTTAACTCCCTCCTAGAGAAAAATATGGACTGGAGCTGCAGTTCTGTTATAAGCAACAGAGTATTTGATAATGAATAGTAATTAAAT
>NW_020955277.1:1698926-1720073 GCF_003031625.1 Empidonax traillii
AAAAAAAAAAAAAAAAAAAAAAAAAAAAAAAAAAAAAAAAAAAAAAAAAAAAAAAAAAAAAAAAAAAAAAAAAAAAAACAAAAAAAACAACCAAAAAGAAAACCACCAACCAAAAAACACAGTTTAAACAGTGAGAAGGGAATTTTGAAATCCACAGGAAGACCACTGGTTGTATTTCTCTTTCTGCCTTGATTTCTGGGTCCTTAAGTACAACGTTTACTTTTTTGATTATTACTATTTCTTTAACCAGAACTATTTTAAAGGGAATTTTAGTTGTTTTAAGGTATTTCTGGAACTTCCAAACTATACTTGTTGACAGGAAAGTGACACAATGATATGAGGCCCTAATACTGAGCTGGAGCATTTTCTGTGAATCTTATCTAGACTTGCAGGAACCAAAAGCACTGATTTCTCCTGGAAGTTATAAATCTCACGCAGTGAAAATAGTTACATTTATCACAGTCACCTCTCTATTACAGGGATAAGGTGAGTTCATTTGTGGGCAGGGTAAATAAGTAATCATTTTAAGTGACATGGGGCTTTCCAGGTAGTTAGACAACATCTTATCTATTTGTCAGACACCAAACCCACTTCCAGTAAATACACTGGAGACAGCTGTGCCATCTGTGGCATGCAGGTATTCCCCAGTACCGTTCAAAGTTCATCTTTTTCACTTCCTCCTGCACCTCAATGAACAGAAGTCACTGCTTACCTTTATCACACAATAATTGAGTCAAAATATAACAATACACCTATAATAGTCCCTTTCAGACTTGACCACATGGAGGGACAGTATCCTGCAATGGTGTGGTACCCCTCACATGAAAGCTGTCCAGAGAGTGAGCAAGATGCACAGCAAACAGCAAGATATTACATTCAGTTCTCCAGCACTTCATTAACAAAGAAATCTTTGAACACTGAAAACTACAAAATGCTCTATGCAACAGTGTTTGGCCAAATTGAAGTACAGTCATGTCCCTCCTCACCTTCAGAAAAGCCTGAAATGAGGTGACCTGGATTTTGAGTTACAATGTTTAACAACAGAGTAGGAAGGAAGCAAGCATGTGATTTAACTAACAATGTTTGCTCTGTTACAAGCCTGTCAATGCAGGGTGTTTTTGTTGAACTGGGAATCTGAAATGTGACTTCCATAAAAAACATAGCAGCAGACTCCTGTGTGTGTGTGCAGTCACAGGAAGCAGTTAACTAAAAACCCTTGGGGGTATTCTGCATTGCAGATAAAATATTTGTACCCAGTAATGGCAATAGTCCATCTCAGACACCCACACATCTGCACCTCCAGCCCTTAGTCAGACACTAGTGAATCAATAAAATGTGGTCCTCAGACTGTCACTGCATAGAAATGTTTGCTATCCAAACAGACAGGAACACTTCAGGAGTAGGAATATGAGATTTGATAAACACGCAACACAAAGCACCTACATCCCAGCAAACCCCAACACCACCGAGCAAGACAGGTGGGCTAGAGCAAGAGCAGATTTGGATTTGATGTTCTGATTATCACCTTATCACCAACTGGAGTTGTTGTATAGTAAATATCACCCCTTCCAATGCACTTTTACCTTCTGCTTTCAAAAGCCCTGTGCTTAACTGTGAAAAATGAGATCCACATCCTCTGTCCAAAATGCTCCTGATAAGCGCTAGTTTGCTTAAGGAAAACCTTCAGTTTCTGATCAAATCCTCCAGCTCCCCTCAGAAAGGTAAGACAGTGGAACTAAACCAAATGCAAAGGTTCAGTCCAGGGGCCAATTTACTTTGGGGGTTTCCTACAGAAAATATTAAATAAGCTGAAATTTCAGAACAGTCTCTCACCCATCCCAGTAAGAGCACTCATCACTGGGGCATTTCTCAATTGTCAAGAGAAGTGCCAGGCAGCAGCAGCATAATTCCGAATAGTCATCACCAGATTCAGCCTGCAGGATGGAAAGGGGGTGGCTGTGCCAATGACTACCCCTCACAAAGCCCCTTTACCTCACCCCTCACTGCTGCAACCACTGGCTCTACAGCCCCAATGAGATGCTGTCATGTGCCATTATTCAGCTCGCCTCAGACTTCCTCGCTGTTGGAGTCATGGCATGGTGGAGATCTAACTTCAGAAGCTGCAATATCCCTGCTTCTCTTGACGTAAGCCCGGGGAAGCTCTGGTCCAGGACAGGGTGTCACCAGTGGGACAGGCAGACTTGACACAGAAAACCAGGGTGAGAAGTCCTGGCAGTGATGGGGGAACAAAGCAAACTCCATCCCCAACATTAGTTATGGGGTTCCCAGAAAGTTTTCTAACATCAGTTTCCTACATTCCCAGAGTCTCCTGCTGACAGAGGCTGCAGAACTCCTCATGGTGTTTCCCAGTGGACAGCCAGCATGGGGCCACCAGCACTCAAGTGTTTCTAACATTATGATCCCAAACTCAGCTCTGGGCAAGAGTGGGAGACAATATCCCCAGAAGAGAGAATGTGACTGAAAGCAGCCATGGTGCCCTGCACCCTTGGCCCCTTTATGGGTCTGCTGAAGTGTTTTGAGACCTGCAGAGGCCAGGGTTGCATGTGGAGGAGAGCTGAGTGTAGGGGAAGGCACCAGGGCAGAACTCAAGGGAGCTGCTACCAGCTAGTCCATGACCAATTCTCAGGCAAGCACAGGAGAGCTTGCTGTCTCCTCATTTCTACATTACTTACTCTTCTCTCACCATGAGCAAAAACTGAGCAACACTCCCTGCAAAGGCACCACACCACTCTGCTCCACCCTTCCTGATCCAGCTTAACACCCAAACATGCCAGAGCTGCCCACAGCATGGGAGCCAAGCATACAGCAGGCTCTGCACACCTGTGTGGCAACACCAAAGAAAAGTGCACTACAATATCCCAGTGTGAATCTAAGGAAGGTTTCATACTCATACTTTGAGTTTTGGGAGGAAGGTTACGTAATCTTACACCATAGGAAGGTTGCATAAGCTCAAAGTGAGATCCCAGCTCATCCTGCAGTTCAGGAGGGCACAGACAGCTCAAAGTATCAACTTTGCTCTTTCTAGAAGCGCAGGAAATTACTATTGTTTTGATTTGTGGTATGACTGGACTGCAGTACAGCTTGAGGCATCTCCCTGCTCTCGCAGAAGGGTTATGTGAAGATAGGTGGCTTCAGCACACAATCAGTGGCCACGGGAGACTGAGGAAGACCAGTGAGTCATTTGCCTTTTTGTTATCCAGAAATATATTTTTTTTTCCATCTGAATTGGAGCCCTTATGATTCTTATTGCAAGATAACCAAAAGGGACCAGCAGAGAAATTAGGGAACATGATGTAACAGTCCTTTAGGATATGATCTAAAAGCCTTTTCTTGCCACAAAATTTAAAGCAGCCAAACCACAGGACAAAAACAGCTCAGAGCCTATTGTCTACTTTTCTTATACTGACAAGATACTGATGAACTTCTTTCTGTGGAAAAACAACTCCAGAGAGTCACCCCTCAAACATGCTTTTTATACTCCATTTCCCCCATTTTCTGTATTCATTTCCCCATGTCCTAAAAAACATCTACTTATGTACTATACTTTACATGGAAGCAATTTGTTTTAGAAATTAACCACAATGCACATTTAAATCTATATTGCACTTGTACCCAAATCATCACCATGTTGTTATGCTTATTTTATTTATTAAGACATAACTGCTACCAGCCTGTTCGGGAGGAAAACAACTCTTAGAGGACCCAGCCATTCTTCAAGTTACTATACTTCAAGTTACTATACTTCAAGTTACTATACTTACTTATACTTTAAGTGAAACAACTGCAGTATAGCTGAATGTCAGAAATGAGAATATTACATGCAACACAGAGCTCAAAAAAGTCAAACCTTAAAGTATTGTTTCCAGGCACGATGTTGTTACCTCCACCATCATCTTTATCAGAATGAATGTGTATCCTCCAAGATATACGCCAAGCAAATCTGGTGTTTCTCAAAGATGACAAAGATGAGAGGATATTTTTTTATTATCTACATAGCTATTCAAAATTTTGAAATTTTGGAAAAGCTGTTTGAAATTCCAGGTCTGGTTGGAGGCCAACAGTATCTGTAGTTTTCCTGAAACAAAATCTCCAACAAGAACTTCAGTTACAGACATGCTGTGGTGGCCTGTGCTGGGTGGACAACACTGATGAGAATAAGTGGCATCTCTAGCAAAGCAGCTTCCTAGGGACCAGAAAAAGCCATGGGTAAAAAAAAATGCATAAACCAAAGTGACGAAAATCTGCTATCTGCACTTAGGCAGCCAAATCCTCAACAAGCACCTTCCTTTCTTTCCTATCCCAGTAGCTCCAAACATATCCTTGCCAGGTGTTTCTGCTTGAGTTTATTTTAAGTCGTCAACAGATGGGGCTGATCTAGCAGCTTTCACCACTGATTTTTGTTGCTTTACTGGTTATGAAAGATCTAAAGAGTTAGGATCAGACCCACACAGTAGAAAGCACAGCATTTTCCCTGCACCCTTGAAACTCCCCAAGAATTTTGATGCAGGTCCAGCCCATACCTTATACTTTTTCCACACAGTGTCCTGTGAGTTTCACAGAAACTCCAGCCAAAATTCTGCTTACAGACAAGAGGTATATGAGATGGATTCATACTGTGGAACAGGAGTTGCTCATTCAGTTCCAGTCCTGGGCTTCTCTTTTCCATGTGCTGTTTCTACCTACAGGAAAACATATCAGAGGATTAGCCTATGCTTATACACTCATGCACAACACTTATCTTTGTGAGTTGGCTGCCTTCTCCACCCAATTTTCCAACAGGTCCAAAATAATATGGTAGATGGAACAAAAAAAATTGCATAACTATACGACCCGTGTTCCAGTGTGTGGTGAAACACATGCGTACTGCACACATTGATCCAAGCCCTCCCCTCTCACTTGTCGGGTCAAACTTTCCACCTGAAGTCAAATGGCTGGTGGTGGTTTCCTGCACGCCATGAGAAGGCAGCTGTGCCAGTGTCCACAGCTACTCTCTGTTCAGCATTGCCTTTGCAAAAATCCCCTAGCAGAGAAATAGGGTGTATTTGGGCAAAAAGAAAAACAATCTCTTTGTTCTGTAGTGCTAGTTCTGATCTCAGTAGACCATGGCTGGACACTGAGACAGGTGGCTGGAACTGACAGCATGTCTAAAGGGGTGGCTTAATCCTTAGCTGGCCTTCAAAAAGAGTTTTCTTCTTTCCTGTTGATGACACTACCAGAAAGGCCAAGATAATTAATGTGTGACAGGTGGTCTTCCCCACTCCTGCTTTTTCCTTCCCTGATCTCCACCCTAAGGGAAGTGTCTTAGACCTTCTTTCCTGCAAAACCAGCAGATGTAACAAGGGAACTTGGAGCTGGAGCTAAGAGGAATCCCTGTGTCTTTTTACAAAAACGAAAGAAATCCCATTGTGCTTCAGATATATTTAAAAGAAACTTTGCTAATATAACAGGAACTATTTCAGAAATTCAAGATAGTCTCAATGGGGAAGAAGAGAATTAAAAGAAGAAAACTGATTTCCTGGTGTATAGAAAAGAGCTAATAGTGACATCTCATACAGGTATAAAGACAATAGGCCATAGGCCAAAAATTGCTCTCTCATGCTCCTCTGTAGCCCTGAACTCTAAATAGAAGTAGCACTCTGAATTTTGGTCTCAGACCACAGATTTTCTAACAAGACACTGGCTAGCAAGCAGAGCACATTTTCTACAAATTCAGTATATCTGTTCTCAGACAAGAGCTGAAGCAGTCACCTGTTTAGATGTATTGAAACATTTTCAGTAGTTCCACTCTCTGTCAGAGGGTAAAATTAATTTAACCACTTATATGTACTTTATCACTTTAAATCAATCCTGTCTTCTAATTTCTCATGTTCTGTTCAGTCACAGCCAAGTTTGACACAAGAAAATGTGTAAAACTACACATTACACCTACAAAACAAAGAGCTGATCCACCAGAGTTTTGACTGAATTTTTTTTCTGAATTTGTAGAAATTTTTTTTTTTTTTTCAGAAACATTCAGTTTCAGTGCTGTTTTTTCCTTGGAAAATTCAGAGCTGGACTGGCATCTCTGGTTGCTACACTTGAGCTCAAGTGACCCTATCCTGTGAAATGACAAGGGTAGGCACCCAAAACAGGGAGTTTTAGATTCAGTTCAAGTATAGGATTAAGTGTAGGTCTCCCATGTCCTGGGGAAACAGTCCATCCACTCCTCCAGCTGTGGTTAATCAACCTCTCAGATTTCACAGAAAAAAATAAAACTCTGACCTTCTCCATCTTGAATGAGAACATCGCAGTTGCAAGAAGCCAAACAGTAAAGAAAACATTTCTCCAAATTATGTTGTTCTACCAACAGGGAGGGTATGTACAACTTGAACTTATAATGCCTGGGTTAGCTGGGTTTTTTTCCTAAAAAAGATCATAGAATCTGACAGTTTTTAAAATAGCTTATGTAAAGCCGGGCTTACAAAACAGAATTTGAATGCACCCTGAACATAAACCCCAGGTTTATGAAAGCAATCATCATAACAAAAACCTTTTCAGCTGCTGGGTTTTCCTAACTAAAACATAAATTTTCTATAAACCCAGGTCTAATTCCAAAGGCCCCAACCTTTTTGTCATCTCCCCTCCCATTTTTTAGTTTGGTTATTTTTCCACCATAAATCTGAGGATCAGAGTGGTCCACTCCCGAGGAACGTGCCTGGGATATTATGGGGCTGCATGGAAGAGGGTTTGCCTTTTGCCAAGGGGGAACCACCCACATGCTGCAAGGACGGGAGGAGGGCGCAGCCATTATCTGAATGGCTCTGCTGCCACGAGGGAATGAAGTAAAATGGAC
The DNA here is from genome assembly GCF_003031625.1 of Empidonax traillii. Taxonomy (NCBI): domain Eukaryota; kingdom Metazoa; phylum Chordata; class Aves; order Passeriformes; family Tyrannidae; genus Empidonax; species Empidonax traillii. Next base: position 1,705,780 of record NW_020955277.1, read on the forward strand.
ACAAACAACTGGAAAAATTGCCAAAGCGTTGGGCTCTGAGTCCTCCAGAGCCTGAGGATGCTGTAATACTTTATTGTCTGCTGAAGTAGGTTTTTAATTTCCCTGTATTTGCTACTAGCTGGAAAAAATGTTAACCTAACACAAACAAGTGTTTTGTTACAGCACTTTTGGTCACTCCCAGGGGGCCTAGCCAACACCCACCAGAGGTGCAATCGTGGCCTGGGATTTTTCAGAGCCCTCTCTCCCCCGTTCATGCTCCTTCCCTCTCTCTCACTCTTGTTCCAGTGGGCTCTAAACTCCTACTCTGAGAACTTGTCCATAATGGAAAGGCGCTATCGCACTCTGTGGAGCACATTTCCTCTGCCCAGAGCTCACTGCAGTCCTAAACAAGCTGAAGCAAAGCTGTGCAAAGACACTGGGAGTTCAGAACAGGTGTCCAGTTGGAAAAGAGAAGGTGAAATTGTTTTTCTATATCAAGTGCACACTTATCTTTCTTGCGCTCTGACTCATCTTTACAGACAAGCCCTGGTGTTACTGCAGTGAGTCATCAAAGCAACTTTATTTATAATCACGCTGCCTGATGTTTCAAAAACACACAAGACCTAAACCTTATTATAGCAGTACTAAATGAGATGATGGTCATGCTTTGATTTGAAATTCCAGAGCGTGACAGTTTTTTAAAGGAGAAACTGTGAATAGGGAGCACTGAGGCTCAATGTCCAGGTCAGATCATCAGCTGTCATTTAGGTCAAATCAAAAGCACAATGGATAAAACAACATTTCTGTGCACTGGCCATTTAAACATACAGTGCTATGACGTAAATGGACAAAACTGTCCCCTGCACAGCTCTTCTAAACAACCATCCTTGTCTCTTTTGCTGCTGTACATTTTGGAGTGATGCATTTGCAAGCTAATAAAACTAGTTCTTGGACTCAGGCATGTATTTTAGATTATTTGATGCAAGCTGTTACAGACTACAACTTTTCCCAAAGTAGCGAGCAGGTGTGAACAGATATTTACCTCATATCCTATTCCAGGCAGTGCTGAATGGCCCCAGTCCGAAGGAAATATTGTACGTGAACAGCATCTGATTGACTGTTTGAAACAAGTTTGACCACGATTAACAAGCTCTAGAGATTTCCACGAGAGAGTCTCCTGGTCATATTTCAGGAACTGCCTCAGAAAACCTTCTGTCTTTATATTCCATAAAAACTGTTCTCTCTTACTAATGCAAGCTACAAGTAGAGAATGTTCATGTATGTAACAGTGATGCTCTGCAGCAAGATGCACCACACTAGGCTTTCAGCCAAGCCTTTTAGTTTTTCCTTCCTTGCTTGGCCACACGCTTGTAAACATGCCTAATAATATCGTATCCTAGACCTCCCTAAAGTAAGTACCACAGCTCCAGAGGAATGATCCCTGCATTACCTGTCCTTACCACCAGCAGACCATATTGACCTCTTCTGGTCAATTCATATTCTTCACTTTTATTTCTCTTGACTGCTGTTAGACTCTACACATCCCTGTTCCAACAACACTACACAAATTCTCCCCAACTGGTGTCTCTGCTCTTCCAGTCCCACTCTTCCTTCTGCTCCAGAATACAGCATCCAAAAAGCAGGATGTCAGCCTTATTCCCTGATTTTCCCAGCTCGTTAGCAGGCTGTGTGGCAAAACAAAACAATGTTTTCCACAGGCTCTATGACTATGCATCCCTCAGTTGGACCTGCTGCTTCACCTTATCACCAGTATCAGCCTTAATAGAAGAATATAAAACATGACGGTATAAACTCCATTACAGGGGAGTTTTTCCATCTCCATCAGGCTTCTTTGAACACCCCCAGCCATGTAAATTTTCTTCAGCAGAAAGGGGAAAGCTGCCCTGGTAGTCTCCAGGCCACGAGGATCTCTTCTTCTTGCACTCCCCTTCCAGCACTCCTGTCACAGTGACAGGCTGCCAACGCTGTCAAACCCACTGCCCAGCCTACCTGCACCAAGTCTACATCAGCAGATAAATGAGTCATTCTGAAGCAGGAGAGGGCTCAATAAACAGACATTATTTTCCACAGTTAGGAAAATAATTAGCATAATATTCCATATCTTTCCTTGTCCTCTTTCCTACTGCCACTCATTGCAGCACTAGAAATTCTGCAGATTTTTATCAATCTGAGGATTCAGATGTCTCTGGACCATTTTTTGAAAGAGAATACAAGTACATGCACAATGAATGAGAAAGGAGTTTTTTGCTATCTGGGAATGCTGCCCAAGAGAGCAGATGTCATTGTGCAACACAGTGCTCGTGCTGCTCCTACCTCCAGCTCCTCCTCTGCTCCCCACTGTTCTGCTTCAGGCATTTTGCCGGCAGTAAGGAGGGATCTGTGAAGTCTTTTCATGCTGTAGTGACTGACTGAGGAGCTGGTTATCCCAGCTTCATGTTTTCTTCCCTTCTCATAGAATCTGTCTCTAAAGTCACTGAGTCTTTGAGGGTTGCTGACCTGCCTTCCTCTTGTGTTGAAAGAAGAGACCTTCTCCCCTCGGAACTTGCGATGACAGCAGAGGGAAAACACTCATAGGCACTTGAAGTGCCACCTGTGAAAGTTTTGTGGAGGTTTGTGGACATCCTTTTAACTGTGCCTCACTCCAGGCGGTGATACCCAGCAAACATTTTGATCCATTTATAGTGGTGTGATCTCTGTCACAAAAACAGGCTTCTCTGAAATGTGCAGTCCTTTTCCAAGGATCTAGACTCTGCCTTGCACTACATCTTTTCTGTTTTCCACTGATGTGACATAGTGCCTCATACTTCAACCCCCATCCCAGGTGCTTTTTGCTGCTTGCCAGAGATGCTCAGGATAATTCCTGCCTTTCCCCACAACCTGGCAGCTGGCTCTGCCCACCAGCCAGTAACTCAGCGGAGGATGATGCTTCAGAGGCTGGGGAAGCCCAGTCTGCTGCCTGCAGAGGCCTCAGGAGCCTGGCAGCCTCTCTGGTGAGCACCAGAATCACCAGCTCCCATGCAGTGACGTGCCCAGATTATGCTGGATGACTCAGGCTCAGCTTTATTGCTGGGGAAGACATAAGGATAAGAACTCCACACACTCACTTACCAGAGCACAATAATGGAGCAGAGCTATGAGAGATAAAACTCAGAAGGAACTACCAAGGTAGTGCTTGGGCACTGTCTGAGCACTGATTCCCTGGTCTGCTTACAGCTCACTTGCCCTGCAGAGACCTTGAACAAACTTCTCTCTTTTTTCAACTGCTGAAGAAAGCCACCAGAGAAGCCACACTCACTTTCCAGCCCCAGACATAAGAAGGGGACATCCTACCTACCTCTTACTCCCTTGGACTAGTTTTGGAAGATCATATATGGTGATGCACACTACCTCCTCTAGGCATGACATAAACACTTTTTAATATTTTAATCAAGGCTGCCTTCCACAGCTTATAACCTCCTTCAAGTGTGATATATCATGAGCAACCATCACTGCACACAATTTCTTTTTAAGCTCTGCACAAGACGTATACATACCATAGAAACTGAAATGCAGCCCACAGTTGGCTTTAGCTATTATGCCCCTAACTTATTTGCCTCCTTGTTCCTCTCCCCCAAGGCAACAGTCACAGCAGTTTGGGAAGTGGGGTGGGGGGGTGTTGTTATTTTTGGTTTTCGGTTGGGTTTTTTTCTGCTTGGAAAAGGCTTAGCTGCATGGCACGGTCACAGCCAAGGAAAAGCAGAGATACCAGCATGTAATGCTCACTGTGTGCCAGGGTAAACCAAATACATATAAAAAGTCAAATTACAAAGTACATAACAATCACCTACACTGTCTGTGCACAAGAGGGACATCATATCTAGGACGACTTAACCTCTATCATTCCCTTCAACATACTTTTATCCTAATTTGAGCTCTTGATTTCCTAATTAGAAATACATAAGGAAGGTTCCCATATTTACAACCTTAGCTCAGCATGCTGTAATATCAAGGAGACACAGACACAACTTTAAAAAGTCTCTGTTCACATCAGAGCCACCAGTTCTGATTAGCTTGCAAAAAACACATTTTATGTTTTACTTCCTTCCCCTTATTCCTGTGCTGACAGGCTGCTTGTACCCCATGAAATATTCCCTCACTGCTTTCACATTCAAGCAGAAAAGGATTTTCAATGGCATTTTGCAGAAGAAGCTGTGTGACAGTTATCTCCCTCTAAGTATGTCAAGAGGTAAACACATAGATTTTTTTACCTTTGAAAGCTCTCTCATATTTCTGTGAATCAACTTGAAATTCCAAAGTGAACAGATGAAACCATGGCTCCACAGCTGCAGAATTTATAGGGACAGCACCTTGTTCTGGACAAGGGAAAGAAATATTTGTTAGCAATTGGCTTTGGGCCACAGTGGTGTCACAGACAGGTTGGATTTAGCATCTGTACAAGTTACGGGGAAAAGACAGTGATTTAAACCAGTCAGGTCATGGACTCATCTCTGAGCTACATCAGGGTCTCTCTGCTTGCTTTCATGGAATCATAAAATCACAGAATGGTTTGGGTTGGAGGGGACCTTAAAGATCATCTAATTTCAATAACCTGCCACGGGCAAGGACACCTTCAACTAGACCAGATTGCTCAAAGCTCTGTTCAATATGGCCTCGAACACTTACAGGCAGGAGGCATCCACAATTTCTCTGGGCAACCTGTTCCATTGCCTCACCACCTTCACTATTAAAGAATTTCTTCCTAATACCTAATTTAAATGTATCCTCTTTCAGTTCAAAGCCATCACCTTTGCCCTTTGCCAGTCCCTGCACCCCAGCAGACTGGAAGGGCTCTCTCATGTCCACCTCTCCTCTCTGTGCCCCCCACCAAGGACTGCTGGTGGCTGCAGTGCAGTCTGAGCACTGTCACCTCCCTTCACCATCCTTGCACTGTGCCACCCTCTTTGCTTCCAAAAGCCCTTCACTCTCCTCTGACTGCCCTCAAAGGGTGGAATAGAGGTTCCCCAAAAGAAGGAGCTGTGATTTCAGGCTCTGGAATTATTTCCAAGTGAGCTTATAGATGGAGATGGCTCCCAGGGGCTTTGGTGGGAAAAGCAGGTGGTTTTCTGGAATTTGTTTTTCAGCAGAAGTTTGCAGAAAGTGAGATCTTCTCACGTACACAAAACTTTCAAATTAAAATGATTTTTCAACAAATTCCCAAGCCATCTGTAAAGGCAGACTCTTTTCAGAGCTGAGTTCCCTGGTAACATTGAGGAAGATCAGCAAAAAAATGACAAAAATGTGCAAGGTGATGAAGAAAACACTGGGAGAATATCTGCATCCCTTTTATTAAACAAAGCTAACAAGTGCTGAGTTCAAAGTAAGTCAAAGGAGAGCCTGAACCAAAAAAATATCCCATTCAGCTGCAAGAATATTTGCCACAAGGTATTGTGGAAGCTAAGAGTTTATATACATTTAAAAAGCAATGGAATAATTACTGAAAGAAGAACGCATCCATATATAGATACCAACTCTGATGCAGGAGATTCCCAAGCAAAAAAATACTGGAGGCAGGAAGAACATTTTGGGAAAGTATTGCTACGAGTCTGCCTTGAGCTTATAATTTTGTTTGGGCACCTCTGTCACCCAGTGATGAGTATGGGCTCTGATGTACCTCTTGTCCTGGTATGCTGCAGTCTTTCCTACACTTTGGGATAAGAAGAGCAGGAAGGGAGTGACTGGCGTGGGGTGCTGGCATGAGAAGGGAGGTGTTCACCTGCTTCCCATATTGAACCATCCACATGTGCCCATCCAGCTGATACCGGCAGCTTTCCATCCTGTCGGTGATGGATAGATAGTGCAGAATGATAAACAGAATGAGGCAGGTGAGTTTCTGGCAATCCCAAAAGTATTTGCACTTCCCAAAAGCAACCCTTTCGGCGGCCTTTGCCTCTTACATCTTCCTCCCGTTCTGCCTGCCGTGCGTCCCACCCTGCACTAATCTGCACGTAGTGCTCAGCAGTCTCAATTAAACCGTGACTTTTTGGGGAGGGGGCACTAACCGGGCTGTGGTGCAGGACCCAGGAGGTCCTGCGGCTGCTGACGGTCAGCGCTGGGCGTGTGCGATGCCCTCCCGCTCCCGCTCTGCCCCACACGCACCGCGACCCCCGCAGCTCTCCCACCACCCCTTCGCCGTGCCCCAGCCCGAGGGGTCTGGAGCAGGACCGGCTCTTCCTGGGCTCCCGCAAGCTCCCGGCGACGGGCTGGCACCGCCACCTAGGGACGGGGACCGGGCTGCCTGGTAGCGCGTCCGGGATACCTTCTCCGCCGGCACCGGCAGCAACGCGGGGAAGTTCGGGTCACTCTCTCTTTGGGGTACCCTTAGTTTGTTTCTCCCTTCTATCCTGTGCCATTTCCATTTTCCGTGTCTATCGCAGTGACTCTGAACATACACCTGAAGACCTGGCTGACAGATGAAGAACGGATCTTCACTTGGTTTTGCCCTGTCTCAAAAAGGACTTTTCTTTCTTGGAGATGTCCTAAGAGATGTGGTGCAGCCTGAGTCCTGAAGACATGCTCAGGGGTCTCCCAAATCCACCCTCAGCTCCCACCCCTCACCACTCTCTCTGCTTGTGCTGGGGCTGTATCTTTCCTTGCACCAACATCTGCTCTTGTCCTTGTGCCTGCCCAGTGAAGAATCCCCTACTTTCCACCCTCTCATCCATGCTGCTGTAGCACAGACTGCTAAAAATCCACGAAGTGCTTCTCACCTCTTCTGTGTCCCTGCCTGCAAGCCCTCTCCCAGGACTTGCTGCACTGCAGTGCCAGTCACATCCCACCTGCATTAGACATCGAGCAAATGGATATTTCACCTTTGACGTTGATCTGATACTGCCGAGAACCTGCTTGAAACTGGAGACTGCCTTTCTGGTCAGCCTGAATTGTCTTCTCTGCCTGTATAGAGGTTAAAGGAGCAGCACAGTGGTTTGGAGACTAGAAAACTATGAATTATTCATCAGGAAAAAAAAAAGTTTTGGCTTAAAGAGCCTGTAGAACAGTATTTTATCTTCTAACCAGGGGTAATTGCCTATGACTTGGAGTTTCCCAGTGTACCCCAGCTGAACCTCACCTCCTACCAGAAGCTGTTTGCTGGATACTGCTGCCTCCTCATCAGAGCATGCGTGGTTGAGGACCAGTAGGGTGGCGTATTCCCAGAGTCCCATCCATCTCTTGCAGTCTGTGGTGCTTGCTGCCATCTCCTCAGCCCTTCCACGTAGGATTGGAGAACATCACCACAGCTCTCAAAATGGTCCTCCTCAGTGTGTGAGATAGCTTCCTGGCACTGTCCTCTGCTGTTAGTTGTTGGGACTTCAAAAAGAAAAGAGCAATCTCCTCACAGATGCACGCACAGCATTAAAAAAAATTAATATAAATTAAAGCAATTTTGAAAGGTTCTGATTTGGTCGAAAAAATAAACAACATTCAGACCTCAACCTCTTATGGTCCTGAGTGATACAAATAAAATCATGAGAGGCTGCTGAATACATCAAAATGCACATGAACCCTAGTGAGACACTGAGGCAAGGCAAGAGACATGCAAGGAGCAAAATAAAGAGCACCCCAACGGGGAGGCCAGCACATGGAAAGGGAGGAAGAAGAAAAAGATTATCAGCTTCTGACAGGTTGCTTAACAGTAGTCTTGACAAGGAAGCCCAAACTGTGCAGGAATTCCTGGACTGTTGTCACCATTTCACAGCCCAGAAAGTTGTCTGGTTTCCAAATCCTCAGGGAAGAAAACAAGTCCTAAAGGGTTTGGATTTTCTTTTTGCCCATGCTCAAACCCAGGCATGGAATTTTCTGCCCTCTAAGTGTGCCAGCCCATGGAATACGCACTGAACAGACACCTGACCCTGGTTAGATAACAATAGTATTACTTGGCTGTTATCTATGTTTCACTTGTAGAAGTCAACACTTCCAAATTTGCCTGGGTTCCCCAACAAAACCTCTGCAGATGCGGAACTAGATCACCTGCCTACCAAGTCCATGTCCCTTGTACTACTCACTGCAAGGAGCTGCTTCTCTTGGCAAACACCACCTTCCACGATGATCTTGAATTGACAGGGTTTAGAGGGTTATGTTAATTTTTACATCAGTTGATAGCATTTAGATAGACAGGAGTCCTGCAAATTGTCTTCCCAGATATGTAATGAAGCTTTTGCATTACTTATGAGTCTTATCAATCATGTGTCAGCTCAGGAAACTGCCTAGGTGCCACATGTTAACTGGAGCAAGTAGAGCTAAAAGTTGAGGAGGAGGGGAAAAGAAAACCAATCCAAAAGTCAATCTGGGAAAGAAAAGAAAATCCGGTGAGTGGGACACATCATGGAGTTACTCAGACTGTACAGAAATAGCAGCAGCTGGAGGAGGCCCTGATGGGAGAAATGTATTTTTGGTAGCACTGTCAAAAAGTTTAGGTTTAGTTAGCAGCCTACAGTTTCATGCAGTGAAACTAATCCCATCTCTGACTAAAGAAATGTAGAGAGGGAATTCTGTTAGTAAAGAATTTGATTTGCTCAGTGAAAAAAAAAAAAAAAAAAAGGAAGCCAAACGAAATCAACAAACACTGTAAAGCAAAACAAAAAGGGAGGGGTTTTTTTAAAAAGACATTATGATAGATGTGAGGACATTCGGTCCAATAAGTTATGTGAAGGCAGAGGTTGTGTAATTGCTAAAATGAGGTCAGATTGTATAAGGATAAAAGAGGAAAAAGAATATAGAAAAATACTCTTAGAAGAACCTGCTTGAGCTGAGAGGCAAAATAAAGGTCAGCTGGCCTTCAGGACAGAAGAATGAACCACAGATTGAGATGAATCTGCAGAGCATAGTAAAAAACCCCATAAACTTACAAGAATTTTCAAAAGAAAAAACAACTGGAAGGTACAAGGGGCTATCTGCAAAATGCAGTCAGAAAAAGCCTGCAAGAAACAAGAGTGAAAGCAAAGTGTTAAAGCAGAGACCAGTGGGACTTCCAATATCTCCTTTGGGCTTAGTGAAGAGAAAACCATGTTGAAAAAAAAAATTAGTTAAGGATACCAAAGCTGAAGATACAGACAAAGAAAAATTATTCAGAGAACACACACTGAAATAAAGCTTCTCTTTGGGGATGGATAAAGACAGAGCTTCCTCCAGTGGTGGGGATATCGTGTGTAGATACTTCCCAAGTATTTATAAGTTGAGCACTGGCACACCAATTAATGGGCCCTCTGACATTGCTGCAAACCCTCTGGAAGGAAAATCTAAGCTTATTAAGAACAGATGAATAAGAACCAGGTCAGCCTTCCCTGTTGCTCCCATTTGTAAGCTAGATGTAAAAGTAACTTTGTAAAGACAGTTTGATTGCTCTGGGAAATAATGCCTAGCACTCTACATACCAGACAACAGGCTTCATCAAAAGAAACAGGACTACAAGAGAACAGGAGAAAATAGAAAAAGTTGTTCCATGAGACATAAGAGTCTGATTTCTACAGATCTGTCTCCTACAGGTCCCTAAAGACCCCTGCCCTTCCCCAAACCCTCAGCCCCCATCATTACCACAGCTACACAGTGATTCGGGATAATTATTCCCTCAAACTAGAAACAGCCTTGTTAAATAATGCAATTGTTGAGAATGCCATGCCAAGAACAATATGTGTGTTTTCTTCACCTGGCACCCATACAGCGGTTGTGCCACGTTATAGGGCTCAGGTTGATTTTTAAAAGTTTAAGTGTTTTGGAAAATAACGTCTCATTCAACGTGTTCAATCAAGCATTGGGTTTCTGCAGTTTAGCCATCCTGTAATAAATTCTCCCAAAATTGTTAAAAAGCTTTCTTACAAATGCTGAAAAGTCAAACTAGGCACAAGTAAATTAAAAGGAAGCCTGAAAACTTGCTGAGGTGTTACTTAATAGAAAGCCTAGCACACTTGCATGAATATGTAACCGTGTTAAACCTAGGGATGCTATGAAGCCCTAAGAGCACCACAAGAAAATCAATTAGAGATACATTATGATGAAAAGATCACTTGAGCTAACAGCTTTGCAGGCAGAGACAAAGACAGTACACATCTGAGTACGTAGAAGAAATGCATTATTTATAGGGGTACAAAAAGCAATTGATCCTTCTGAATTATTGCTGGTTCCTGAAAAGCAAGTCCTAATGAAATTTCTGGAAAAGCTGCCGGTGCCCACAGCTGCCTCTCCAAGAGATCACAAAGACAGTCTGCTGCTGCAGGACAAGCCCACCCCAGCACTTGCCCATCCAATGCCAGTCTGGCTCACAGGGAAAGCAGCAAACCCCACAGAAATCAGTTTGGCTACTCACAGAATTCCTCAGGCCAGACTTTTTTCCGTCACCGTCTTGGTGACTCTGAAACTGTGAGTGAGTTAACCCATTCTCAACAAAGGGAAGAGAGATCTCCAATATTTTTCAGGGGAAAAAAAAAAGAATGAAAAGTTCACAGATCCATACCTAGTGCCTGCCAACTATTCCATATGTTGATAATGGTTTGCAAGCATTTCTCATCTAAAAGGCTGCTGAGGAATGCTTTCTGCTCAGTACTTCAAAGGCACCCAGGCACTCCAGAGGTAGCAGGAGGTTCAAGTTGGGAAGAAGTTTTAGCATATTTACAATACAGAACAAAACTCCTTTGAAGAAGTATTCATAGATTAAGTTGCTTTTCACTTTTACTAGCAGCTTCTTCTCTCAGTGCCTCACTAACTGAAATATTCCCAAAACTTTTAGCTTTAGATTCCCAAATCTGCTTGGGATAAAGGTTCAATTTCATCTTATGCCAGTCAAAATTCATGCCACAACCCACTCTGCCTTCTTACTGGTGTCTGCACAAGCAGAACTGGAAACTGCTCACGCCAAACACCATATTTTGGGTTTGTATTTTGAGGGGGCTTTAACTAGGTCAGTTTTCAAGCAGGTGAATGCCCTGCATCTGCTCCTCCCCAGCCCCTCTCCCTGTCACTGGAGGCAGGACTGCTCCTTTGGGAGACACAGAGGGAGTGTTGCAGTGAGTGACTGTGAAAGAGCACGGGCTCCTCAAGGACAGCTTCCATGTCAGATCCGGTACTCCGGTACTCCGGTACACCTGCAGAGCCCACAGCAATCCCACATCAGCACACTGTTACAGCTGCTCACACCAGAATCTGTCTGACCTTCTCAATATAACACCCAGCACCTAATTCTGGAGGCAGCTGGAGGCTGCAAGAAACTTACTGCAGTTAGAAATAGTTTTGACTTACTGGAAAATCTCATTTTGTTCCCAACTGTGCATGTTTGCACGTGTTCTCTATTCTCTTCCCAGTTTCTTCTATTTCAGATCTACACCCCCACCCCTGTTTTCAGTGGCTGGCCTGCTTCTCAGCAGGCTCTCCCTTACTTTCTCCTGCCCCTGATGATTTTGGCAATCATACTCCCACCTTGCTGGAAACAACTTTTTCCCACATGATGGATGGTTTCTTCTGTCATGGAGGAGAAGAATGGGAGGAGATGGTCCATATAAAGGCATCAATCCACAGAGCATTTTCTCTAATAACTCTCATAATTCTCTAATACCAAAACTCTTCCCAAACCCTCCATCTCCATGCCCTTGTCCTGTCCATAGGCTGCGCATGCAACCCCCCATAAGCTGATGAAGCCATGGAGAAAATTTGTGCAATGTTGCAAGGATCAAAGCAAGGTGACAGCTGAAAATGGTCATTATTCAGTCCCTTCCCGTCCTGAGGATAATTGGGTGCCACAGCCAGACAGCAAGTCTGTAAAACAAAGAAGATCTCTATGCAATCCCAGCTACTTATAAAATTATCATGTTAAAACAGACTTTCTGTTATTGTTTGTACAAATAATGCTCAGATTCATGTTCATGCAAGGCACAGGATGCAGACCTAGGACAACTGACAAATCCATGGCAAACAGCTCTACAAAATCACAGCAGTTTTCCAATGCAGTCGTATTGACAGTACAGGAGAGCAACAAACTGTTCACTAAAAGTACACCACTTTCTTTATTGAGAAAGGTGTGCGGCAGCTGGTATGTATTTTCCTTATTTTTATTTTTTTTTTAAATAAAAAATATCTTATATCCAGGAAAAAGTCTATTTAAATGACTTTCATTTTTACTTCCTGATTGCATGGAAAGTTCTCTGCTCACCTGTGTCTGATAAGATTAGATCATTAATTTGTAACAGAACAACCTTTAAGCTCCTGCAAAAGCAGTGGAACATGGAAGTTCATGAATTAGGGCAGCCCAGGGACTCATTGAAGTCAGCTGTCTTTCTGATATTTTCTAAGGGCACTGATTGTGCCTCAAAGTAACAGGCTTTAGGAAAGCTGATGAGATCCTACAGTCATCCCTCCTCTTGGTTCTTTCCACCTATGGCATGCACAGTCGAACCACTTGTGACTCCTTCGCTGAATTACGACAGCTTATACATCAAGACTGTTTTAAAATAAACCATAAATTTTTGTTTCCATTATATGGGTCACGCTAAATGTTATCCCACCATCCACCAAGTTTCAAGTACTATGACCACCATCCAAGCTTCCTCCACATCCATCCCAGCCAAAGCACACATTACTGGGAAACTTCTCAATCATTGGCAGGAGTGCCAGGCAGCAGCAGGGCAACACAAAATAGCCACCACCAGCTTCAGCCTGCAGGGTGGAAAGGAGGTGGCCGTGCCAGTGGCCACCCTCACGCAGCCCCTTTGTCTCACTGCGCACTGCTGCAGGCAGTGGCTCTGCAGCCCTGGTGGGACACTGCTGTGTGCCATTATTGAGCTCACCACAGACTTCTTCACTGTCGGTGTCATGGCATGGTGGGGGATTCAACTTCAGCAGCTGCAATATGCCTGCTTTTCTTGACCTAAACCCAGCGGTGACAGAGGAAGGACAGGGTGTCGCAGAGGCAGTCAAACTTGACATAGCAGAACAAGGTGAGAAGAGATGTCAGCAATGAGACCAGGAAACAAAGCAGAGTCCTTTGCCAGCATTAATTGCAAAGCCTCCAGGATGCAGGAGCTTCCTACCGTTTGCTGAAAAGAGAGGCCATGATTCCTCTCTTGTGCACCATGATGTAGGTACTTTCACTTTTCCTTCTTCCACATTCCTTGCCCAGTCTCCCTTTGGCACATCAGTACCAGCACAGGCAGGAATCAATCCTAAGTGGTCGTATCAGTTAATTGTACACTCAGTGCTGCTGCTTTCAGAAGCAGTAGGTGTCACTGTATCAGGGTATGCAAGGCAAGTTCATCCCTGTTACAAGCTAGAATGAATACTAAAGTTTAGCGCTTTCTGCTGGAAAAAGAATAGCCCCTACCAAAAAAACTATACCTCAAAACCATTAGGGGAATGATATTTGTTAATCACATTATGAAGTGTTCCAAAGCTACTACTAAAGTTGAACAAAGATTAAAAAAAAAGTAATTAAGGAGTAATTTATTCAGTGCGAATTCAAAGGAGATTCCACCATTCATTACAGGACCACACAATGGGCCTCAATGCTGTACTCCAAGATATAGGCAGGGTAAATTTGTTGCTTCTCAAAGATGACAAAGATGGAAGGGTCTCTTGGGTCATCCACACAGCTGTCATAAAGACTGTTTGAATTGCTGGCTCGGGGTGGAGGGCGACAGTATTCAGAGTTTCCCTGAACAAAGTCTCCAACAAGAACTTGAGCTACAAACATGGTGTAGCGACCATTGCGAGCAGAACAGTAGTTGTGAGAATAGTCGGCATCTCGGGCAAAGTAGCTTCCTAGGAACCAGAAAAAGCCACAGGTAAGACAATACACCCGCTGAGCATCAAACATCTGTGATCAGCACTTTGGCAGCCCGCAATTCAACAACTCCAGGCAGCCCTACACACATTCTCGCCAGGATGGCAACACACGTCGGCTTATTGTAAAGCATCAACAAACTCTAGTCACATTTCACCATCAAGCTCCCAGTCCCATCTGTCCAAGAGCTTTGCTGAACAGCAGGTATCTGAAGCAAAGAGATGTGTCCCTCCTGGAATGGGATTGCTGTGGATGCTGTCTGCAGCAATGCAGATGTAGGCAGGGAAGAATGCCATAACAGCAGAGTGTAGGGGTCAGAGACAGTCAGTCACATCACACTCACAGACCAGCCTGGCCAGGGTCTCCAGCCCGTGCTGCTATAGCTCCTACACCCACACTTCTACACTTGTACCTTTTCCATACATTGTCCCATGAGTCCCACAGAGCCTCCAGTCAAAGTTCTGCTCACAGATAGCAGATATATTGGATGGCCTTG
>NW_020955277.1:1720596-1796650 GCF_003031625.1 Empidonax traillii
AAAGACTTGTTATGCAGGTTCAAACAAGGACAACTTCCCAACTCAACTTCTCCTGCTTTTGGGTCATAGAGGAACAGTGACACAAACCACTCTCAGTGGGGTTACTGCCTGCTTTGCACTTCTGTTGGTACCCTGCTGCACAGCTGGCTCGTGCCAGCAAAACAAAAAGTTCTCAGCATCACTATGGACTGTGCCACCCACAACTTCATACCACATGAGAGAGTAAAGAGACAAACATCTCTTGATGGGAAATTGGTCAATTCCCATGTTATACAAATCCTGAATGCATAAATATGATTATAAAACTGAGCTGTATGAACCCACAGTGAAGATTGTATAATCTCTGCCCCATCTTTATCACAAAAAAAGTCCCCACCCCTCCTTTTTCTTTTAAACTACTATGTGGAAGAAACTAAAATCAAAGGAATAAACTTAAAATACCAGAGCTCAGTTATGATGAAGGAAAAGAATTTAGGTTTTGAATAACACTTGCAAGAATCACACCGCCCCCACACCCCCTTAGGTTATGTGATAAAAGGCTCATTTCTACACACACAAAAGAACACAGAGGCAACTCCAATAACCCAATCACAGAGAGGAGCCCCAGTCTCCTTCCAGGGCTGCCCCAGGGGAGCCTCAGCTCCAGGGACCAGGGGCTTGACCACCTGGCACTTTGAACAGTGGAAAAGGTCCAGAGTAGCTCACAGACAAAGCGGGTACTGCCCATGAGACTAGGGGACTTGTTATGGGACACAGGGGAAGTGCCTTTGGGGGTTGCACAGGACATACAATGTGATATTTAACAGAGGAATTGTAGGTGGGAGAAGGGTGAAATCAGGATGGCCTGAGAAACACAAACAGGGGAAGAGACGAATAAGAGGTTAGTAGGCTGGTCTGGCCACATCCAGTGCCTGATCAGTACAGTCTGCCCTATCTTCTCATTAAACTCCAATTTCTAACTCTTTCCTTGGAGTCTCCAGCCTGCGTATGCACATGTGTGGGGGTTTGGGTGCAGCAACTGGAGTAGGACCTTGGGTTGCAGGAGCCAAATATCCACAGCCCTGCAACTGCAGCACGCGAGGGCACGTGTGCCAGTGTGTGATCACCAACCAGCGTAAGGCTGGACAGCCAGTAAAGACGGGAGCTAGCCCAGGAGTTTTGGAGGCAGTCATAAGTCTAGGCCAGATGCTGGAGAGACCAGAAGGTCTGAGCTTGCTTATGAGTGGGACTGGGAGGTCCAGGTCAATCACTGAAGACACCATGAAATCTACCGAGACCCATTTGCATCTGTATGTGTCTATGCAAAACATAACTGGAGACGAGAAGACTCAGGGGCCAGCAGATGGGTAGGCTGAGTATCTAAGACCAGCTCCTAGAGGGATCCATCAATGTTCATGTGTTCCATTAAACAGGCTTTTATACTGACATTCATTTTGACACTCATTTCCATTCAGCCAGAGGAAGGGAATGCAGTGAGGCCATTGGTGCTGTTTATGACTGCACGAGTGCTGTGCTGTCTGTGGTGATTTCTGTGTGTGTATTGATCTGGTTTTGGTGTGTGCACAGGCACCTACTGCGAGCATGAGCTGAACCTCGCTTCGAGCCAGACCTGGGCACACAGGTACATGGCAGCCTCACCTCTGCCGGGCTGCTGGATTTGGCAACTCCTAAGGTAGGCTATGGAGGACAATAGATCAGGAAATGTCAGTCTTCTGACACCATAAGGGAAATAAAAATAAATAAATACAAACAACTGAAAAAACTCCCAAAGCGTTGGATTCTGGATCCTCTGAATTTGATTGATGTGGTAATCTTTCATTGTCTTTTCAAACAGCCTCTTGATTTTTTCATGTTCCTGGGAATCACAGCTGAGCCGAATCAACTGAAAATTTTAAAAACACCAAAAATAGGGTATTACTGACAGTAACAAGTCCCAGTCCTTGCAAAGGACTTATCAACCTCTTCACATCTACATAAAAATCACAAGCTCCTTCTGTTTTTTTCCATTAACCATCCTCTCTCCATGTGGAAGCACAGGCACTGATCATGGAAAATCAGTGCAATCCCATGTGAACTGCCTTTGGTGGACACACCTCTGCATCCAGGTTATTTTGAGTTCAGAGTAACCTGAAGTGCAAGCAGTATTCAGGCGGGAGAAGAGTGGAAAGTTTCACCTTAATTCTGGCACCCTAGCTCCTTCCCTACAGGGCTAAGGTGTAGTTTTACCACAGCAAATAACATTTTGCCTCAAATCAACAGGGGAAATACTACAATACTCCCTCAAGATACAATTCTTCCAGTTTATCAGAGGACGAGGTGCCTTGGAAGACTGCAAAGGACAGGTCAGACCAGTAATGGCCAAAAGAGCCTTTATCCTGCATGGTATCATAGGAATTTCTCAGAGAGCTTCCAAGGAAACACACATCTATTCTGAATGAGAAACTATCAGTTTCTTATTTTTATAAGACACATTTAAAAGCTAGGAACATCTGAACTGCCTTGACTCATGTTCTCAGGACACAGTTCATCCTACCCACTGGAGACCTGGGAAGACCTACCTTGAACCCAGTGTCAGGTAGTGCAGACTGGTCCCATTCTGGAGGATAGGTAGAAAGAGATAGAGTCGTGTTTTGGCTGCAGAAAAGAAACAGGAGCAAATCAGCTGATTACACTTTTAACCAAAACCCCCTTCTGAAGAATCCAACCACGGGCTCTACAGCAGCCTTCACGTATCCCTGGATTTTTATTTTGCATTACTTTTCTCATTACCATTATCCCCATTGCCCAGGTTGGATTTCCACACACATCCTAGAGGCACTAATGCATCCCTTGGCAGGTCAAGACACTGGTAGGAGAGCTTCAAATGAGAAGTAACACGTTCCTAGCTGGATGGTTTATCCAACCGCTCCAGATACCCCTCTGCATGTGCTACCTGAACACCTCAAGGAAACCGGAGCATGAGCCCTCTCCCTCCATGTGGCTGCTCTTCTCTGATTCACTGGCCAGATGGGTGGCCAGTGGTACC
Source organism: Empidonax traillii (assembly GCF_003031625.1). NCBI lineage: Eukaryota > Metazoa > Chordata > Aves > Passeriformes > Tyrannidae > Empidonax > Empidonax traillii. The sequence continues at coordinate 1,723,622 of NW_020955277.1, forward strand.
CATCCCCAGGACCAAGACAGCCAGGAGCCTGTGGATGCACAGCTATGCCCTGCAGGCACTGCTGCACCAGTCGGTGCTCAACAACTTCCAGCACTGTGCCATCCTGGCATGCAGGTTTTAATCCAGGCAATAAGAGCATCAGCATCCATTCAGGACCTACAGTTTGGTTTGGTATTTTTTTCGAGTTAACCCCCCTTTGGTTGAACCAGCCCTTAAATAGAATCCTCTGTTTCACATGCACTGTCTGTTGGTGAGTTTCTGAGGCAAAGGCAGCTCTTTTTGAAATAAATCAGTAGCACAACTAACATTTGCAGCAGATGTGCTCCAATTCTTTTAAGCTGAACTTCCTTCAAAAAAAGCCATGAGATAAGGCATCTCAAGTAAGTGCCTCTAGTTCACTTAATTTAGGAGGATTTGCCTGAATTTGTGTTTTAATTTATCTTCAGCTTTCCAGGCAATGGCATCCATATGCTCCACAGATCTTGTTATTGGCAGTCCCTTGCTCCTAATCTTTGCACAATTTATTTATTAGCATTGAGGCATAAATCCAGGAATAAAAATTCCTGGTACAGTCGCGTCAGCCTTGTGTGGCCTTGCCTCTCACAGAGAGAATAAATCTACTCTAGTGGTCTCTCACAGCTGCCAGACACTGCCACCAAACATCCCTCCAGAGTGCTTCACTGGAGTGTTGCATAATTTGCAAATATTGTTGCCACAAAATTTACCATTAAACGAGTCATCTAAAAATGAATTTAAGAAATCTAAAATTGCATTTTAAACAGGTAGGAGGAACTTCTTAGCAATAAGGTTCTGTCCTCTAGAGACATTGTCAAATAATGGGTTTATATTACCTTTTGTCTTGTCCACCTTCAGGTAACAGATATTTTGGCAGTCGAATAACATTTCTTCGTGTTTCAAAGACCAAATTTGTTTGGACCATGTCTTCAAAGAAAAACACAATGACTCAAAAATTAGATAATTCATTGTCCACACTCTTACATGTTAAGTAAACATAAAAGAGAAAGTAGCCTTGAATATTGCATTGTGTTACTCTCTCTATCCCACCCACCTCAGTCCAGACTTCATAACCATTCCCACTCACACTGCTCCTACTTGGAGATCAGCAAGCACAGGCTGTGAAACTCAAAGGTAACCAGTCACCAACTGCACCTGCATATGTATTTGCATCCAGGCTGCCAGTAAGAGAAAACCAGGTGTGATGGCAGGCCAGCAGCAGGGAAGAGTTTTCAGTACAATGGGGGCCACAAACCTGGCTGTCCTGGCAGCATGGGGTTGTTACGTGGTGCTAAGAGGAAAGTCTGCCCTCTCTTCTTGGTCCTATAACAATATCACAGAGCCCATGCTGAGTGACACAGCTAATTATCCATCGTTTCCTCCTTTAAACACCACTCTTGATTCATGCCAGGAAACAGATTTAAAGTTTGGAAAGCTAACAGGAGTTTTAAGATGGGTAAATAAATTAGAAACAGAAAAGCATTTCTTATTTTCCCCTTCCTCTCTCTGTGCAACAGGCCCTAAATTTTTGTTAGCTGCACTCTGTGTTTTCCCTCCCCATAATTAAGCTTGCAAGATGTCCACTATGGTCTCACTTCTTCACCATTTGACTTTTAAGCTGTGTTTGGGGTTTTTTTCTGGTTTCTCATTCCTTCTCTTTAGTTGTATAAACCCAAATGGACAAGCCAGGTGCCATGAAGCATTTACTCTTGACTCTTCTTCTGAATATATAATATTGCCAAAGATACTTTTTTGACTACACATGCCCAAGTGTAGAAGCTTGAGCAGGGCATCTCAGAGCTGCAGAGAAATGTACGTACTGATCAAGTTCCCTAGCACTGGAGAAAATTTGCAGTAGGAAAAAGACCCGATCAAAGAGTTGCAGACACAGGATAAAAGCTCTGCATGGAAGAAGATACCTTCAAGCCAGCTGCACTGTGTAACAGACTTAAAACAAGGATATACTTCACCTGCAAAGTCTATCTTATACTGCTGAGAACCTGCCGAAAAAACAATTACAGCTTTCTCATCAGCTTGGTATTCACTCTCCAGAAATTCAGATGTTATGCTGGCAGCGCAGTGATCTGGATGCTGTAGAAAGAATATTGAAATTATACCGGTTAGAAACCACCCTTTGGTTTAGGAGTCACTGTGGGGAAGTACCAGTGTTTCCCCAGGCCCCTATCATGTGATGCTGTTCTGAAGTAGGTCTCTAAGGCTTAAAGCATTTTGTTCTGCGGCGACAGAGGGGTACCCCACAGAGAACAGCTGCTTGTAACAACAGCAACAAAGCAGCCTTCAGCCTGTGTGGTCAGCTTCAGCCAAAAGATGCCTGTCAGCTCTGGAAAATGCACACGCTTTCAAAGCCAGCCCTTTGAAAGCTTTCACAGAGTTCCAGTCCTGCTTTGAGGGACAATTAATAAGACAATTCCACCCGAGCATCGGAGCAGCACTGCAAGAGCACCCAGCGGTGCGTGTAGAACACACCAGCTGCAGAACAACGTGCCCTACATAACTGTCCAAAGATGGTTAAGAAAAGATTTTTGGCATCAGCAGCAGGCAGATCTCACCTTTTTCCCATACTCAATCCACTCCTTAGAATCATCGAGCCAATACCAGGCATACTCCATTTCAGGAGCAGATGAATGAATCCACAGAAAACACAGGTGCAGAAGAGCTGATCAGCGCTTGGCTGCTTGCTCTGCCCTACATTGGAAGAGAAATCCAGATTAAAGTAGGGGTCTTTTCCAAAGCTGCCAAAGTATGCAATATCACTGGTCTGATCAGAAATCTAATCACTGCTTTAAAAAGGAGACCCCCTCCAGCTGGGAAGTGCAGGTTTGCCCCAGAACCAAGGAACTGCTGTTTATAGATTTATGTGGCGTGATAAGCACCACAGAAACAACCCTGACCTCTCTGTCTTGGACCCGTGTCACTGTTTTTCTCTAAAATATATATTTCTAAAATACAAATTGTAAGAAAATACACTTGACACAACAAACTCAGCTTGTTGCATGAAGGCCAGTGATGCCACCTGGCTAATAGGAATAAGATTTGTCTTCTGAGCAGTGTGTGATCAGCTGCAAAAGTCAGAATGCTTTCAGAAGGCGCTGATAGCATCATCCTTCCTTCAGTGTTCAGGAAAACAAAGCTGCTGATCACAGGTACTGTACCAGGTGCAGGTGCTCAGATGCTGGCAGTGGAGGGCTGAAGGGATAGCCTCTTGTGAGCAGAGCCCCTGGGGTGCCCCATGCCAGACACAGCCAGCTCAACAGATCCACTGCAGGACACAGCTGGTGGTGCCTCTGAGAAAGCTGCTGAGCAGTGAGAAGTAAGGAAAAATGTGAGAGAAACAACCCTGTAGACTCCCAGGTCAGTGAAGAAGGAGTGGATAAGGCGCTCCAGGTGCTGGTGCAGAGATTCCCTTGCAGCCCTCAGAGAAGGCCACGGTGAGGCAGGCTGTCTCCCTGCAACCTGTGGAGGACCATGGTGGAACAGCTATCCACACTGCAGCCCGTGGAGAACCCCATGCTGCAGCGTGTGGACAGGCCCTCAAGGAAGCTGCAGTCCATGGAGAGGAACCCTTGCTAGAGCAGGTTTATCCTGAAGGACCACAGCCCATGGGAAATGAACCATTCGGGAGCATGGGAAATTTCTGAGCACGATGGAGGTGCAAAGGGCAACTCTTACTAAGTTGTTGAGGATAAGGTGCATTTTCCTTCCCTGCTGTATGGCTGCAGGGGGAGAGGGAGAGGCAGGGGGATATAGAAAAGTCAGGAAAGAAAGAGTAAAGTTGAAACTGGGAATATGGGGAGTGATCTTCCCGTCTTTATCTCAACTCATGAACTTTTCCATCTTATTTTCTCTCTCCTGTCATGCTGAGAATGGGGAGTGAGACAGCAGCTAGCTTGGTGTCGGACAGCCAGCCAAGGTCAAATTCCTTAGAGGGGGGGGATATCGTTACTTACCAGCAAAGTCTCTGCTCTGCGCTCTACCCTAGAGACACATTACCTACAAAGAGAAGAAGCTGAAACAGGTGGCCACCAATAATTCCAATTCACAGGATTTTTCTTTGCTTGCTGCTGTGCTTCAGCCTCCATTCAATCTCCCAGTTTTGGACCCAGACAACACTTTCTTCACCACTTTGCCATCCCTGCAACATTAACTATCGTGGGTCACATACCCATAGCTGAGAGCTGCCCCCCTGCCAGCCGTGGAGCTTGCAAGGGCCTGTGGCAGAGCTGCTCTGAGCTTCCTGAAGAATTCGAAAGCAATACAAAACAGAAACTGGAAATGATCATATATCCGGCTCTGACGTCCTTCATGCTTTGGCAGGCATCATGGGTATTTGGAGCAGGAGAGGAAATGGCTATGGGAGCAGCTCCCTCACAGAGCTATTTACAGTGCAAAGGTCCACACAAAAAAGGCTGCAGTGCCTGGACTGCCAGAACAAAGAGCAAGGAAAGACTCAAGTCTCCTTTGCAGATGTCGCTTGTTCCAGCACTGCCTTCAGACCACAGTTGCTCTTTGTTACTCAGTAACAGCCTGTTCCTGGAAAGGCCTGTTCCTAGAAAATGCTCCAAACTCATCTTCTCAATCGCTGCAGGAGGTCAGTCCCACTACGGGAGATTCAAGAGATCCAACAGGAGGTTTCTTTGGACATGCTTGTCCCTTTTCTCCCCTCTGCACAGCATCATGCTGCTGCTGCCAGCACTGGCTGAAGAATTTTAAGTTTGTGGATTTGAAGTGTGGGATTTGAGGGGGATGGGGAAAATGGAAAGGAAAGTAGGCAAGCGGGGTGGGATGATATTTCCAAGCAGCTTTTCTCCACTGCTGCCTCCCCCCCTCTTCACTCTATCCCCTCTCCATAGGCAGATGCTCACCCCTGCTGGCTCCCCTGCCAAGATCCAGGGCTCCCAGTCTGCCCTAATCACGTGAGCCTTCAAAAATGTCTAGTAACGCCCTGCTTTCACTTTCCACTTTCTGCTCCTTGCATGGATTTTCCACTCATCAACTAACCCCAACTAGAAATAAACAGAGGTGAAACACTTAAAAAGTAGACAGAAATACTTTGCTGACAGGACAGGTCCTTCACCTTTTGCTGAAGATTTCTCTATTGGGTCTTGCGCATCTGTACATTTTTTTATATCTCTACAGCAATAACATAAAAAGCAACCTCATGCTATCTTTTCGCTCACACAAGAAGAAAAGATGAATTAATGAAGATACAAACATGGCTTACGGTGTGACTAACTCCAACAGACCTTAAAGCCAAGCCATGAAATCTCCAACTTCCTGTGTCTCTGACCCTCCCTGCTCAGCAGCAACCCCAGGAAAGCCGTCACAGCCCAGCATGTGCCACCTCCCTGGCAGGCTGCCCAGTTACCACCCTCGGGAACTGGGGACATCAACAGGTTGGATGAGCCTGCTGAACCCCTGCTCCACATAGGAAAGGTGCCCCAGGTGCAGTAAGACCTTTGAAAATAAAGTACAACTGGCCTGTGAGAACTCCTTGTGAACTCTCAAGAGCACATCTGTACCTCGCTGTCTCTATCGAAGCCTCTCTCTGTGGGACAGCACGGATACCTCTGTGCCACAGACCCTCAGGAAAACGGAGCTGAGTAACATTTCCTTCTGGTTACTGCGACATACGCATGCGCGTCTGCCAGGCATGAGCAGACCCGGCCAGGCACAGCTGATATTTTTGGCAGAAACATCTGCAAGATCAGCATCACTACGAAGCAGCATGCTTTATTCCCGCTGCTTGGTTCCCATCACTGCACACTATCACTTACCTTAAGCCAATTCCTCCCAACCTTCTAGCGACTGGGGATACTTGGGACCTTCTCCTTTCCTCAAGAAGTAGCTTCTGTAGAACATCACTCTTTGAAAGCCAGAAGCTGGTGTTGCCTTGCAAAATGAGCCCCAAACCTCAATGCAGAAAGCGGGTGCATCGCTCAACATGCTCTCCCCAGGTTGGTTATTACACTGCTGGGGGAATTGCAGTACTCAGTGCTGCAAGGAGCCACACAGACCCGTGTGTGCCAAGCACAGAGACCTGCAAGGCAGGCTCAGTCAGCCCTCTGAGCTGTGCACAGTTCCAAGTCTTTGCATTCCTGTACCCTGAAGTCTGATCCTCAGCTCTGCTCTTCCCCACGGAAATCAGAGAAGGGTTACGAGCTTTCCCGTCTGACCTGCAGCCTTTCAGTTTAAAAAGCTGACAGTGTTTCCCAGAAAAGCACTGAAGCACAAAGCTTAACAACAGGTCAAGTAATCTTGGCTATGCAAACTTGCTCAGATGCAAACATCACTTTAATTTTTTTTTTGTTATACGAATTGCATTCAGTTGGATTACCCAGAACATTTTTATTTCACGATGTTTCAGTCACACTAGATCAGTAGCTGCTGAAGCACATAAATCTCTGAGTTTCTGGAAAGGGTGCACTCTGAGTGCATTTTATGGATATGGTATTAAAAAACAGAAAAATCAAAACAAAATGCCACCAACGTGATTATGAAGTTGGACTTTCTTTCTTCCACATCTGGCCTCGTGTCTTGTCTGGCTTTTATCTCCACAGTAGCTTAACATTTATGCTTTCCTGCTTTCCTTTGACTGATGAGATTTATAGGATCAGGTCCTAGAGCTTCATTTTCCTTATGTGAATCCTCTAGTAAAATACTCTTCTGAACTGAAGCTAAGAGCTTCTGTATGCCTGAGGTAGCTGTAGGAAAAACATTCTGGCTTGGTAAAAAAATGTTTACTTAGGTTTGCTGGGAGCAGCATACCATCATCTCTAAGAGCAAACAACTCTCTACAAATTGGAGACTTGAGCTCACTGTAAACTGATACCTTCTGAACATTTTTTTTTTAATATTTTTATCCCTTTTAACTACAGTGTCATCCGTGGAGCTGTTGAACCTCTGATTTCTCTCTGTCAGTGCAGCAACAGTACTATATCTGTCTGCATTTCCAGTATCTGACAGGTCTTGGAGCAGACACCATATATATAGCCCTGCAGGATCATATTCCTGCACAGTCAGCAGAGGCACTCCAGAGTGGTTTCCCTACATATGTCAGATGATTTATCCTGTATAAAAAAACCATGGTCCACCAGGTAGGGTTACTTTGTTTCCTCCCAGGAATTTCAATTCTTGTTCACTTTTTCTCTTCAGCGGAAAGAGACAAAGAAGGGACATTTCACCCTTTCTCTGTGCCTGTCTGCAGACACACAGCATCTCTGTTGCAGTTTCAGACTGCTCCAAGGTCTGATGTGGCAGTACTGGTGCTACGGCACGGGCACGCTGTGCTCACAGGGGTCTTGCAGCATGGGACCAGGCTGGCAGCACCTCATGCTTCTATCTTGAGATGTAGAAAATCCCACAGATCAGGACCTAAGCAGACGGACTCAGGAAATGTTGGGGTGACCGGGCTCACCTGGTTCTGCAAGGTTTTCTGCAGGTTGGTTCCCTGGCCACCCACATGGGGTCCCGTCCATGGGCTGCTCTGGGAAGGTGTGCCAAGCGGTTCAGCTTTGCCAAAAACTGGCATGAGGAGGGACCAACTCTTGTCTGGGTTCCTGGAAACATTTCTAGATCTCATTTGAAACCACACTATAATTTAAAGCCAGTATCTTCTGCAACTTCTGATGGTTTTCTCAATAAGACTGGATTTCCTGTTGGACAATGTCCAGCAGCTTGTAAATTAAACTGGAGGAGGGGAAGTGGGGAAATGAGCCCTACCAACCACACTGCTGCTGTCCCAGCTTAATTCAGCACAGGAACAGGAAGCAGTCATAACAAGAATAACTCTCAATTGCTTTGAAAAAAAAAAAAACACCTAACTTACTTAGTTCCCAAATTTTACAAGTTTCAGTAGATGACATAGGATTTGTAAATGGTGCTTTGTTTTTATTGTAAGTACATAAATGCTGGATACAAAAGATTAAAAATGCTCCGTGTTCTGCTATTGCTCTCTCCAGCAGTCAAGAGAGGAGTCCGCATGCTACTTCCCATCTTTTAGGAAAAGATTAACAATTACGTGATTGGAAACAGCTAATTGCTGGTTTATCTGGATGTAATGTTGCCACATTAATAATGCAAACCAAAGTAATCCAATAACAGAAATCTCTCTTATGCCATTAGTTCAAATGAGCACTTACGTATTGAATCAGCAAGTCATCTGCCTGCAGATTTGAAGTTAAAGCTTTGATATGAAGTTGTTCATGTCTTCTTGCAGCACTAAATGATGCACTGATTCAGGAATCTGCCCAGGTCTCATCAGTGGTCTCATCTAACTACAGGAGAAATTGTATTTCACTGCAGTTGGGCTAAATCTTGGATTTTCAACTTCACTGGAGAGCAGTGAGGCTGGGAAGTTGAGGGAGGGATCAGGATCTATTCTGCCACATTCCAGCTGATATTCAGCTGGTTTTGTTTAATGTGTTTGTACATTTTAAAATGTCATTTTAGAAAAATAAAATTCAAAGTTGAAAGATAATTTCCAAGTTAAAAAAACTTATTCTGCTTATAGAATAATCAAAGTAAAACAGTCTGACTTTACTTTGTTAATATTTGAATTTTAAATGGTTTTAAAATATCTTATTAACCTGAATTTCTACTTTCTAGTAAATTAAATTTTATCTCCCTGCCTCCTCCTTTCCAATTCATCTGCCTTATCTCTAATTTGCTCTCCCCATCTCTTTCCCTTCATAAAGCTTGTCCACAGCACTGTAGCACTTCAGTTTGAAACTTGCATTTGGCTTCCATGTATCGGACTCTAAGAACTGCAACACGCTTCCTTTGTCTATTTGCCAAGTTAGGAAAATAAAATATTGTGTGTGTATCCACATACAATTTTACTCAGGACCGGGCTAGGCTGCAAAATTAGGATCTTGGTTTCAAAGACACTCTGTAGGCAAAGCAAGCTCATTTCAGAGAGCTAGTTTTTTCTTCTGAAAAAAGAAAAGGACAGAAGCAGATGTGACACGTGCATCCCAATCTCCACTGGCAAGCTTAGGAACACTTGCAGCAAGGTTTTGGCTCAGGTTCATCCTCATTTGCAGCGACTAAAAGAATAAAAGCATGGCCTGCTTTTGGAAGGATCAGAGGTGTCAGAAATGGAATAAGTAGATTTTATTGTCTCCTGTGAGTTCTGACAGTTTTCTCAATAAGTCTTGATTTCTTGTTGGACAACTTCCAGAAGTAACTGTAGTTTGTGTGTAAGATAATCTGAAAGGGTGGGAAAAAAAGGAAGGAAACTTAGTCCAGAGGAAATCCTGATATATGGCTGAAAATAGGAGCTACATGCAAAGGAAATCTGTACTAGACACTGCATGGAGCAGAGAGGTATTTCATTTACACGGCCACATCTGTGCCTTAACCATCCTGGCCTCTTCCCCAGGCAGACAGACCTCAGGCAGCACTTTCTTCTCCTGCCTGTCCTCCCCTAGGCCTTTCAGCAATTAAATTTGTTAATAAAAAGAGGTTACAGTGTCTGCCTGTCAGTGTCTCCATCCTAACTTTAGGTCTTGTTGCTCAGTCTCAGACAAATTTGACCCAGAGTAGGTGATCTCAAAGATACAATAAAGTTTAGTAGGAACCAGGGCTGGGGTGTGAAAGCAACCCTCTCAGTTCCCCATGTTGGTAGATCTCAGCCCTGTCTTTGTTAAAACAAATTTGGCTGTGGAGGCTGTGCCTTACAAAAGGTGCTGAAGGGGTGCCAGGGGTCATGATTTAGGTTTCATGAAGTCTGTTGGTCATGGAGCAATTTGCATTAGAGATGAGCCCTGGGAACAAACCAGCATCCTGAGTGTGTTTAGGTCCACAGTACTCAAACTCATACTTACAAAACAGGTTACGGCAACGGTCTGACATCTGCCTATGAATTAGGACATAGTAGACTGGAAAACCACTTAAAACCGTGGTGCATCCGATGCTAATGCTCACAGGGTCTGAGTAGAAAGACATTGTCACTGTGAAGAGGCAGATGATGGTAAAAGAGACAGGAACAAACAGGGGAACCTGGGGAAAAGAGTACAGAAGATTGTCAGGCAAAACTGATGGCTGTAGCAAATCAGCCTCCCTATGTGCCAGTACACACTATATTTACTTCTCCATCTAAAGAAGATAAGAAGAAGCATGTATCTGTCCTGCACAGTCCTCTGTACAATCAGATTGCCAACAATCATAGCAGATTCAGAGACCAGTGTGCTCTGTGAGGGGCATACCTCCTATATTCATGTGCATCAAAATATAAACCTCTCTTGCAACTGGAAACCAAGCAAGCAGAGAAGTCACCTATGCCCCATTGCTCCTGTGCATGCACATTTATCTGCTTGTCACCTAGGGCAACTGCTGGTGGAGAATCTGAAGCCAAGGATAGAAGTGACACTTTGAATCAAACTGTTCTTTAGTTATAAAACTCAGGACATATTTTGATCTGCCTTCAGCCTGCCAAAGACTTACAGTGACTAAAACAGGATAAGCCAGACTCCCTCTCTCTATGGTACCTGCACCAAGAACATGAGCTTCAGTGACACCCTGATAAAAGACAAAAGCAGTACTCAGCACTTTAGCTGTACCCTGCTGGATGAGCCAATTCATCCAGGTTATTTAGAGAGTAAATCAGAAGACTACGATAAATAAGAAAACTGTGAAACACCCTCTCCATCTCTGGATCCAAACTCAGCCAAGTAAATACCTCCTTGCCATGGTTGACAGAATGGAGGAGCTTGCTGGTCTCATCAAGGGTGACAATCTCTTTCCAGTAATAAAGATCTTATTTTGGGTGCTCACCATGCCAAGGTGGAAGAGATCAGTTGCTCTGGATATGGTAGCCATCCAGCCATCACACTTACATGCTCCTGCTGTCTTTCCAGCCAGAGCATTCCCTGCCAGCCTCTCCTATGGGTACGCACCCGTGCTGCATATTTGCTTGAGAGGCGAGTGAGAGGACTTCCTCTTCCTCTTACCGGTGTTTTCTCACCATTTTCAACTCAAAATGCTATAGGGAGAATAAATACCAGCACAGTCGCATGTGTGTCCTGTTTTGTTCTCTGGCCCACGGCAGGAGCCGGCCTGAGTCCTGCCACTAGAGCGCAGCATGTGCCCGCGCCACTTGAGCGCAGCTCTTCCTCTTGCAGAGACCTGCGCTGGGGCTTCAAGTCGTTGTAAAACTAGAGAGAGGAGGGCCGGAAAACAACCCGACTGACCCAAAGCTCAGTATTTCCCTCCCTTGCTTAACCAGCATTTAGGAGCCGTTTAAATTCTGAATCTTTGTCTAAAAAAAAGCAGGGCAAAATCTCAGCAACTGAAACCATCAGCACTAATAAACCTGCCCTGAGAAGCTTGGTTTGAAAGAAAAAGCAAAAACTGATTTAAAGTCTGGTTCTGGAGGCATGCATGAGCGCAGCCAGACAACAAACTAGGAAGCTTCAAGGTCTTTGCTAAACATGCTGTTTACAGCAAAGAGCAAGAAGAAAAATTACCCCAAACTTTCCATCAGTATGCTCATAGCCCAAGGAGGAGCCCTGGGAAGTGCTTCTGTCCCCCAAGGTTCTTGCTGACCATTTGCCCACTGTCAGTGGCCTTCGAGGTCTCTTCTCCTCCCCAGGCCTGGCTGGAGGCACCGTGCAGGCGTCTCCAGAGACAGGAACAAACTGGGCCTGCCTCAAGTACCACCCCGACCAAATGCCTTCTACACATTATCCAGCTGGGAGAAATGTGCCCCAAGTGTAAGAAAGTTGCTCAGCAACAACTCCAGCCGACACGAGGAAGATCTCAGCACCCAGTAGCTTAAGAAGGGCCACCAGGGGAGCCATTGCTTTATACTAGACGATATTTCTATGCCAGCAGATGATTCCCCTCGAGTCAAGTTTGCTCCCAGGACCCCTCTGGCCACTCTTTTTTCCCCAAGCCCAATACCTTCTGTTTTGTCAGCTAGAGCTGAGAATTACCTACCCCTGAAACAAAATCCAGGCAAGGGTCCCTACTTGTAGCCCACAAGAGATGAGTGTGGGAACTGCTTTCTCTACATCCCCCAGCTCCCAGTCTGAAATTTTGTCGCCTGGAGTAAGTGTTCTTTTAACACATGCAGCTAGTGACACCACATAGAACTGGTTTTACAGGATTTATCACATCAGACTGTTTGGGTACATCAACCAACTACAGGAGCTCTCCACAGGCCTTTACTGAGCATCAGGGATTGAGATCCTTAGAGCCTAAATGCAACTATGACCATGTCATGCTGTAATTACTAGCAAACAAAAGAGAGATTTGACAAGCCTGCACATTCCATCCTGCTGTGTGCATTACCTTGAATGGGCTGTGCAGCTCCGGGTGACGGTGGCGATGGACAATGAGCCCAAGGGTGGCTAATCCTATGAAGAGCCATCGGGAAAAGCTGAAGAAGTTCAGTAGATGGTAGATATCTCCAACACACACCATGGCAGTGACCAAAGGGAACTGAGCAGTGTGAAGATGAAACACAGTCATTAAAGCCTTGCTATGGTCCTCAGACTAGAAAGGGTAATATGGATCACCTCCTGAAGCCCCCCTGCAGCCCCAGGCAGCTACTTCACAGGCCCAACATTTCAGAGGTCAGAGAGCTTTACAGACAGTGTCACAGACTGAAGGCAAAAGGCCTAAACACACTCTTCTGTTGTGCTACAGAAAGGAGCAATTCTTTCAAGACCAGCAAAATCTTTGATGCCTTATGTCCAAGGCAGGGTAATTAAAACATGCAAGATCCAAAGGCCTGCCAGTACATGGGCTACCTACAAAGACAGTTGCTAAGTTTTCAGAGGCCAGCCAAGCTACAAGAGACACTGCAGCACAGTTAGGATGTAGCTGGACCACTGCCATTAAAAAAAAGCAAAAAAAACCACACCACAAACCAAAAAAAACCCAAAACAAAAAACAAACAAACAAACAAAAAACCACACAAAAACCCCAACAAACAAAACACCACTAAAAAGGATACCATCTCTGCAAATGCTCATTTGGGAATTTTCATTTTCCAAAAAGCCAAAGCTTATTGGTACTCTCATAGGACAACAATGAGCAGCAACTGTGGTAGGTGGTAGGGAGAGCACTTTTAAAAAAGGTGTCCAAGGTTATAAGGTAGAGACTTAAAAGTAGTGTATTTGGATATTTATGGCACTGCTGGCTCAAGGAGATGTAATACTTTGCAGCCATTTCCTGTATCATGTCTTCTTTATTTTTCAGAGGCTGAATTAATGTCTCAACAACCTTTAAAATTCCTCAGCTTGTCCAGTCTTTGCAGGAAAGCCAAGACTGCAAGAACAGAGCATGTCCACACAGCCAGATCTCCTTACCATTAACATGACAGCAGGGAGGGGTGTATGCTTTCGAATGTGGATCATGGAGAAGAGAGGAGGCCACTGTCCTTCCCTGGAAGCCACAAACAGAGTCCTAGGAAAAGACAGGGAGCCCTACACATTAGCATCCTACATCTAGACTAGAAATTAAATCAGTCACTGAACCAACCTGAGACCACAGGGCACCCACTCACTAACCCAGCCCAGGTCTCCTAGTCAAGGCCACAGTTCTGCCTTTAGCTGCACTTTCAGAGAATCATAGAATGGTCTGAGTTGGAAGAGACCTTAGGAATCATCTAGTTTCAACCACCTTGTCATAGACAGGGAAACCTTCCACTAGACCAGGTTGCTCAGAGCTCCACTTTGGGGGCATTTGGAAGAAAAACCCAGTGTTGAGTTTCCATAGCTCTCCCACAGCCAGTTAGTTCAACACAGAGCACAGCCCACCATCAGGTCTACTGGCAGAGTCCCCTTAGGTGTCTCATTAGCAGAGACCTTTGAGCAAGTCCAAATAGACCATGAGCAAATTCAGGCTGGAAACAGGAGCAAGAAGGTCTCTTACCATAAGAAAAGGGGTTAGTCTTTTCAATGTAAAGGAAGCGGAGGGATCACAACTTTCAGTCCTTTATAAGAGAAGCTGTTGAGTTTATGAAAGAGGATTGTCGGTCTTGATGCCTATATTTATATATGTATATATAATGCATATAAAAAAAATGAAGTGCAATTTCCTCAAATAATAGAGGATTTTCAATCCTCAGGTCAGCTGTTGGAAAACATATATTTTGTCATACTGCCAAGAGGCCAGCTACACACAAGACCAGCTACAAAATGAGAGCGTAGAGCTCCTTGCCTCCATGCCTCCTTTGACTCATGAAAGGGCAATTAGGGAGAAGGCAATTGCATCCAATTTTATAAATTTAATATCCACAAGCAAACCATGCCAGAGCATCAGCTGGGCTGGAGCAGGGCCCAGAGCAGCTGGGGCATGAGTGTACAACTGGTTTTATTGCTGTCTCTGTGGCTTTGCAGGGGTGTGGCTAGCAGGCAGCCAGGGAGGCCCCATGGATGTTTATATGCACTTTCTGCAGTGATTATGTTAATGATGCCAGGATGGGGGACAGAAAGGAGATAGGGAACATGAAGAACCTCTATGCTGTCTGGAGACTTCTTGTCCTCAAAAACCACTATCTAGAGGAACTAACAGGGAGGATTCTCCACACCTGTATTTAATACAGGACTTCAGATAGTGGATCAAATACCTCATTATCTTTCATGCTATGAAACATTCCTTTCATTTAGACTCACTTTTCCTTTTGCAATCAAAGCTGTGAAACAGAACCTGGTCCAGAGAGTTCTCTCAGTTCCTCAGAACCAGCACAACTTACTTCTCTGTGAGCTCTGTCCTCCTCTCCAACCTCAAGGGTCCCATAAGGATACAGAGTGTGGTAGACAATGAAGCTGGCAAGTTAATTTTTCCATGGAACAAAGCTTTTCTTATTGCTACAACAAGACTTTTTGAACATCAACTATTGTTTTAGGAATAGCCCATCCCAATAACATTTCACTGACCTCAAAGTCCTCAAGGGAGAGTTTGCCTTTGGGCAGAGATCCTCATAACAGAGGGACCCTGTGCCCTGCAGCAGTGCAGCTGGGTGAACCCAGTGAAAGAAGAGCTAGGTCTCACTGAGCAGCTGCCAACATCAACAAAGCTCCTAGTTCACCAGGAACATTGACATTTCACTTTAAACTGGGGATTTAACCTGAAGGGTAGGGGGAGAAGATAAAAATCTTTGTTAGTGACCAAACCTAGATGGCAAAGTCTAGGCCTGGCCACAAATAGAAAGAATAGAATCTTAGCCAATAGGGACCATCATGTAGGCGACAATGTGAGAGTCAAAAGTCTTATTTTTCCCACAAAAGTGTCTAAAACGCCATTAGGTGGATGGAGAGTTGCACAGGTTGCTGGTGCTTCCCTCTGATTCAGTGAGCCAAAGGAATAATAAATGTGTAGGGATGTGACCTTGAAAATGTGAAGATTCCTCCATTCATGGTTCCAAAGCAGGACAGTGCGACAAGGACAGGGACCACAGAGATCAGGCTTTTGAAGGCTCGCTGCACAAAGCTCTGTAGGAAGAGTAAGCCTGATTTCAGGAACATGTGGTGATCTCTAGAAGACATCAGGTTCAAAAGAGAGAAAACTCTACTGCTAAATCTCACTTTTTCTACTGTCACCTGCAGGCTATTTTTCCTTATCTTTTAGACAAGACTAGAAGAAGTTACTGTTGCCCAGTAATTCAGAGAAATTACAAAGCAACAAAATACTTTACAGGAAAACTACCTCTGAAAGTCTTGCCATGATCACAGCATAAGCTGACCACACTGAAGAGATAAGAGTAGGAGAAAAACTCACCACAGCCACAGCAGGAGAAGCCAGAACATCTTGTGTTCCCAGGACTGTGTAATAGGAGACATTGGTGAGCATGTACCCCACAATTACCGTGATCACGGAGATGATGACAGCCAGGGGAATATTTCTACAAGAAAGAGGACGACAGACACACAAAGAACACGCTGCTATCCCTTGCCATGCACAGTATTACTGCAGACTGTAACTGGCATTGGTTAGGTGAGCCCACAAACTAATTCCTCCCATACTGCTTTTGGGGAAGTGTGATACACCAGGAGCTGGTAACCTAAGAAGACTTCTTCCCAGCCTTACCGTTCAGGTCTGACCAACTCTTCGCGCACAAAGCTGGCCTGAAACCTGGGAAGAAACAGGGAGTCTGTTTGAGTCATGCTGAGGGCACCTGTCTGCAGCCCACAAAGCGCCCTCCCATTCCACCTACCAGCCTGAATATGCGAACATGCCTGCGTAAAAAGCAAGGGGGAGCTTATCCAAAACCAGTGACTCTCTGTCAAAAGCATCCTGGAAGTTTTCAGTGTGGCCTGCAGAGGAGATAAACAATGGACATGGAGCAGGGAAATGTCACAGACAGGTTTCCTTCCCTATGGGATAACATCCCCTTGTACCTCTTATCCAGACCTGGGAAGAGTGTTTGTGACTTCCTCGGAGCCAAGTATTCAGATTAATTTCATTGCTTTAATTTGCAGTGCTGTTGCTGACACATTTACTTCCCCACAGTAACAGAAAAAAAATCTATCCTGTGTCCAGCTACAGGAGACGTTTCAAGAAGAGCAACAGTGACAGATGGTTGTTTCCAACAGAGCCTGCTATGGGAACAGGAGATAGTGGAGAGGAGAGGACTCACGTAGTCCTGCCCTTTCTTCAGGCACAAAATTAATTTTCTGGGTTGACCCCCATCTTCCTTCCCCAGCCCCCTAAGCAGCTGGACACACACTCCTCTTTGATGTGGTGCAGCCAGCGAGGCGGCAAACTCGGCTCTCACTGTGTTCCCTCCTGTTCCCGCTGCTGGAGTGCTGACCCCAGCCCTGCACTGGCCAGAGCATGGGAACCAGGGTGGAGGAGGGAACAGGAGCAGGGACTGCCAGCCTGGCCCCCCATCCAGGCAGGTTCCCTGCCCACCACCCCTGCCAGCCATCACTGCTTGCCCGCAGGAGGACACAGAGGGAAAAGCAAATAAATTTAAAAACTAGAGGTGGCTCAAATAGAAAATATGTTTTTCCAGCTCCCTCAGTTTTCCTACAAGTTCTGTGCTTGTGAAATAACAAAACAAAACATAACAAAAAAACCCCCTAAAGTCAGGATTCTCTTACTCCAAAAAAAACAAAACCAAAAACAAACAAAAAAAATAGGGAAAAGATAAATGCCTAATGGCCTCTCATTCAAACATAGTTAAAAATAGTTGCATTTCCAGCATTTTCAAATCTGGTTGGCTCAAGGTATGGTTCCACATCTATATTCAGTTTTCCATACTAAAGTCTCTTCAAAAGTAAGAGATGTGAAGCTTGTCTAGTTGGATTTCATCAGGAAAGGGATGAAATGGCATGGAGCATTTGGAAAAAGTTAGGCCTCTTCTAGGGAGATGCTTCTGCAAGGAGTTCAGTGACGAGATTTGAACATTTTGGTTTGTAATGCTGGTCCAGCAAGTCTCTAAAACAAACCTGAACCAAAGAGAAGATAACGGCAGAGGAAAGGATAAAAGTGGAAAAAAAAAAAAAAAGGCAGAACAAGGCAGGGGAATTAGGTAAACCAAATTAAAAGGACAAAACTGATTTTTAATTTTTAAGCACAAAAGAAACGAAGTCCAAATGAAAATAGATTTGAAACAAAATAACCCAAAATGTAGGAGTGGGCCTGTTGGGGTACACTTTTTATGTTCTGAAATGATGGCTGATAAGTCATGGTGCATAAAACAGATTTACTGCCTGCACTGCATTAATAAGTGATTTACAGTCCCTTGTGAGTCACATTAAATACAACCTGTCATACTGGGGTCTCTTGGTGAATTCTCCCTCCAGATGTCACTAGCACTTATCCTCCCCACTGGAGGACTGATGCCAGGGCTCCAGATTGTTGTTTGAAGGCATTCCTAATAATAATGGCTTGGGATTTCTAGCTGCAGGGCAGTCCTTCAGTTCAGAAGCACTGCCAGCCTGGGGGGATCTTTGCATGTTCAAAGGAGCCACTCCAGACATCAGAAAGAAACATGAACATGGAGCCCACTGCCTGTGGTGTTTTCTTCGCAGAGGAAGGTAACAGCATGAAGAGGAAGCAAGCTTCTTCCCTTGAGTGGGAATGACTTGGGTTTTTCTATAAACTAAGGCTTGGATTAAAGCCAGTACTCTTGTATCATTCCCAGAAGATACCACTGGTAGGGTTTTTTAGCCCCCACTCTGGATGTCAGCATGCAAGCCTGCAGGATTCCATTGTGAATTCCCTTAATTACTGCCCGTCTGGATTTGGAGGGAAAAAAACATCAGCATAAGCCACAGAAAGGTTAGACATGCCATTACCGGGGTTCAGCTGAGGAGTGGTAACTCATTGCACAGCTGTACCTGGCTCAGGTCACCATGGGATGCTGTCACACATCCCTAATGTCCATCAAATTTGTGCTTTGGAAAGATTTTGAGCTGAGAACAGGCAAGTCTGACTCCAAAGAAAGACCATCTGCAGAGCAAGGTGCCTGTATGACCCTGGGTAGGATCATACAGCCACAGGCACTAAGACCCTCTCAGTTTTGGAGAAAGCACCACCAAGCCAGGTGCATCAGCTCAGTGCTATGATGTAGCTTAGTGACAACTACACGGGCCTCAGATTATCTCCCAGATAATTCATGTCCAGCACATCGACAGAGAAAGCTCCTGCCAGCTAAATGAGCACCACACTTGTCACTTGGGATTGATAAAAGCTGTAACAGGCAGGCACATCGAGCACCCTCCCTCAGCCATGCAGCAGCAACACCTACCCTGAGCCAGCAGCATCATCCCTGGCACGATGATGAGTGCAAGAGCCAGGAGTTTAACAACGGAGAGAGCTGTCTGCAGCCGGGCGCTCCAGGTGACACTCCAGGAATTGAGGGTGAGGACCATGTCTGGAGAGAAGAACACACTGCTACAGCTGTAGCCCATGTCTGACACACACAGGAAAAATTACAAAGGCGCTCTCTGCTCTAGGGATGCCGGGAACAAGGCTGCATCTTTATGCCTTAAAGAGGGTGCTCAGGGTGAGAGATGTCAGAAAACATCACAGGTGTGGCCTAGTGTACAGCATTTGAAGGGCAAGCTGAGTTATGCTCCTAAAAGAGACCAGGAGCCTGATTCCTGCCAGGCGATCCACACCTGCCTCAGGGAAAGGTGCAAGACTGCTGGGACATCTCTGTAGATGCACTGCACAGCAGTGCCTGTGCCAGCACACAGCGGTCCACAGCAGGCAGGACAGGGTCACAGGCTGGATGCACCAGGCAAGGAGTTCAAAACCTTGAGCCTTACACCCTCTATCCATGTGGCATTTGCACAGCTATACATGAAGAGTCTCTGCTCCCATATCTGGCAAAATCCCCCTGACTTAAGGCTCCAGCTGCTCAACTGGGGGGCCCATTCCCCTTCCCGGAGAATACAATGGCACAAAACCATCAACAACCTTGGATCAGAAAGTTTTGTGTAGCCAAGGAGGTAACACGGGACCCAGATTCCACCATTATTCTAGAAGATAAACTCCCCTTAAGTGTCCCTGGTCTGGGGCAGAGAGGCTCCAGGACTGACAGTCCCATAAATGTTAGTACTTACAGTACCCCAGGAGAGACACGAGCTTCACTGCAGGGACAGGGGCTGCGCAGGGGGCAAAGAATGGCTCCAGCATGTACCGTCCAAATGCCAAGGAAACCACAGCACTGTTGGCAGGCCTGGAGAAGGGTGGGAGTGGGGGAGGGAACTGAGAACAAACTGGTCTGGGGACGGCCAAAAAACGGCATGAGGTAAAACTGCACAAAACTCGGGAAGGGGGGCAAGTTTCCCCATCTGGCTTAATCTTGCTCACCCATGCAGATGGTGAATTCCCAGAGCCTTTTTCATGGTTTTTTCCTCAATAAATGGGTTAAAAACCACATGCTTCAAAAAGATTAATTCCCAACTTGAAAGCAAAAGTCGAGATTAATCATGCTGAGCAATGTGGTGTGGTTCATATGTCCTGCATCATCTCAGCTTACACGAAGGACACAGGTTATTGAGAAGTGAGGACTTCCTTTTTACTGTTAAAAAAAGAAGTCATTCGCAATGTTCTAAATTATTTCACTTGGGGCCGAGCCAGAAAGTTGTCTCCACTTTCCCAATCTGGAGAAACCAAAAAAGTTTCACAATGAAAACAGAAGGTCTGAAATAGATCTGGCATCTATTGTCAGTCTCTGAAAAATACCATGGCCCTTGGGGGAAACCAGCTGCCAGGGGAAAAGAGATGTTCTTCAAGCACAAAATATATTGAACATGTGTAACTGTTTACTCATTATGCCTTCTTTTTATCACTGAAAACTCTTCAGAAATTGTTCCATTTGTTTCTACTCTTTCCTTTACAAACTGCCTGGACTGTTACCTGGCACCATAACTTTTATTTTTTCAAATTGTCACTGCATCCAGAAAAAGACGAACAAGCAAAATCTCTTACCTGATAGCAAAAAACTCTGCCCACAGGAATAAGAAGCTTGGCAGAGGCCCTAGTGTCTCCAAAATGTAGATGTAATGCCCTCCAGACTTGGTGATTCTTGTTCCAAGCTCTGCATAACACAAGGCACCTGGAGAAGTTGAGGTAAAAGTGTCTCAAGTAAATCATCCC
This sequence comes from Empidonax traillii, assembly GCF_003031625.1. NCBI lineage: Eukaryota > Metazoa > Chordata > Aves > Passeriformes > Tyrannidae > Empidonax > Empidonax traillii. The sequence continues at coordinate 1,744,220 of NW_020955277.1, forward strand.
ATGGATTTTCCCTTTTCTGTGTGACTTTTCAGGGATTGAACGAATACATTTAAAGTTGGTAGTAAATTAAAGTTAGTAGTAAATTAGAGGAAGAAGTACAAGTCTTAAGCCCTGCCTATGTTGGATTTTCTTAAGGTAAATTATTAATCCTCTTCTCATCAAAAGAAATCCTAAAACACCTCTCTTCATTGAGCACGACTCTACTGTGGGATGTGACCCTGTGAAGTAGGAGCAGCTCTAACTGTGCTGTCCACTTCATCAGCCAGCTCAGGTGGCCGTGGAAGGAGAGTGCAGGAACCTGGTGGTGATATGGCCATGCCTCCAAGTCCTGTGGCAATCATGCCATATTCATGTCATGCCAGTGTCGGCAACCTCAGTTTTTCCTGCCTCTCTGTTGGGAAATTTGTGCAGAATCCCCATGAGAAGCATAGAATGTAGGCAGACAGCTTGTCTCATTTTTTCCAGTGGGTCCCTTTATGTGCTTCAAGGATGCATTTAAGTGCTTTGCTGAACTCATGCAATGGGACTTGCAATGCCCCACTTGAAAGAAAAAAAAAAAAGCGTAAAAGACAGCAAGCCTTTCTAACATACTGCAAAGGAATGTCAGAGAAATGATCAGGGGAGGTCATCAAGCTGATAAAAGGGAAATAAAAACCCAACAAATTCAGCTACAAAATACAATAGCTTAATAAAGAGGTTCCCAAGGCTCTTCCAGCAGAGTCTATCAAGGGATGCAAAGGAGAGAAAAACCTTTACAAGTGCAGAGCTTGGGCTGCGTGATTAGCACACACAGTGTCATTTACTGCTCTGCTTGGTTAAAAGAAACACCATGCTCACATGATATCGTAAGATTTTCTTCAGGTAAAAGTGTATCAATCACCAACCACACATAGGCTGCAACGGGAAATATTGTACATACACTAAGAGCAAGAACCACTCCTGTTGCCATATTAACAACTGAATGTCTAGTTTTCTAAACTTGCATGTACATGTCATGGTGTCAGTGTTTTTTTTCACATGGAGTATTTCCCCTTTCTTGTTTTGTTTTTTTTTTTTTTTTTCCTAAGTTACAGCAGAAGAAGAATGTTAAAGTCACCCATGTAATAAGCATCAGATCTCTCTCTCTTGGGCTGAGATCTTGCAATTGTACTATTATCACCTTTAGAGAGTTTCTGAGACGGTGATTTTAGGCAGTTAATGAAAGAAACCACAAGCCATGTGTTTTATCCATTGTAACTTTAGGAGCTATATTATTTCAGAAGAACTAAAATGAAACTGTCATCACAAAGACAGCCCTTTATGAAAAAAGACAAGTATTAAATGCCAGAAAACAAGCCAAGGGTACTGCACAGAAAGTGGGGCTGAACTGATCTGCTCCATCTCCTGTCCCAAGGCAGGATCAGACATACCCACACCATCTCTGATAGACACACAGACACCCACCCCCAGCTGGTGGATGCTCTGTAGCTCCCCAGGCACTCTGCTCTAGTGCTTCGCTATCCTCTCCAACAGAAAGGGCATCCCACGTGGCATATGGAGACTGCCCCTTCTCGCCCTTCTCACAGTGTCTATGAAAAGCACAGCACAGCTCTTCCATTCCCTTTTAGGTGCCTACATCTCCCTTCCACCTTATAAAACGAGTCCCCTCATTCTCCCCCAGGCTGAGACACCACCTGCAGTCACTGTCACTCCTCTGCCTTGGACTCGAAGGTGAATTGATATTCACAGACAGTAAGTGCTGGAATTCTGTCAATCACCTCAGGGGAATCATTTGAACTAAAGACCACTAGTAATCACCCTCTGGCTTGTTAAATCTTTGTTTCTATTGCAGTAGGAATCAAGAATTTTGAGTTTATTCGTCCTCCAAATTTGTATACATGAAAATGTGCAGGCTCTCCTCACCTCCCAGGTGCTTAAGTAAAGGCTGACAAAGCTCCCCACTCACCAAACATTGAGAGGACCCCACAGGCGAACCAGACAACCAGGGAGAAACCCACAGTGCCAGAGTTTTTCAGTACTCCTTTTGGGGAGATAAAGATGCCGCTGCCAACCATGCTGCCGATGAGGAGAGAGAAAGCCCTCAGCAAAGTTATCTTTTTCCTCAGAAAAATGGCCTCTTCATTCTTGTCTTTCCCCATGGTTTTCTTCTAATTGCAGGGGAAGGTCATGAATTCAGGAGCTACAGTCTCTCAAGTGTCCTCAAGGCTCACCTGTAAGACAAAGAGTCAGGGATTCGAGGATCTTCTTTTCTGGACAAGATTTTTTTTCAGAAACCTGTCAAGATCCGTTGAATCTGTTCTCCGCAACTGCAGGATGCATCAAACAAACACAAGTGCATAGAACGCAAGTGGTATCATCTCTCACATCAGCACAGCTCCCAAGAGGCACTTAGTGTTTTCTTTCTCTTCTGTCAAGCAGCACAGAGCATTACATGTTGCGTGCCACATTTCAGGGTATGATTTCCAAATTTGACTTTGATGCCCAAACTGAAACTGGCCAGGTTAAGGTTAATTTAAAGGGACCTAATTTGGGGGCACATTGCTTTCAGCTGGCCAGCAGAAAACAGATTTAAAGTTGCAAACCTAACAATCAAGACCTTGAGGATCTCTGAGTTTAAAAAACATTAAGCTGTATTAGTTGGTGTGCACAGATGATTTAACCTTTTTTGCTTTCTATCCACCCTTCCTAAATAAACAAGCCTTGTTTTTTCTCACTAGAGTTTCATTTTATCAGTGTTTCTTAATATGGTGTCAAGCCTTTTTGCTATCAAAGTATTGAAGAGTCAGAAGTAAGCACTGTCCACAATTGTAAAGCAGAGCATAGCCATTACTATCAGATGTGTCATTTCTTCTGTTAATATAAAAACTTTCTTGGTAATAGAAGCAGTGAAGTTTTTCCTAGAAAAGAGGGAACTTCAGACACTTCAGGGATCACATGAGTTGACCCAGATCTAGTTCTCTCCCAGTGCAGCAACCTCCCATCTCCCTGCCTTGTCTCTCCCATCTCTCTCAGTCCTAGGCTGGCACCTTCACCAAGAAACTCACCTTTTGCTCTAGGTAGGTAAGGCGAATTCAGATCAGTTACTACAGTCCAATTTGCTGCAGCAAACCTGTCTGTAGTTTTTGTAACAGCAAGGTAGATACTTTACACTGCTAATTATCCCTGGTAGAGCAGGCAAGGCGAGTCTGGAATAGATAATCTGCACACATCCCCACCAATGCTCAGCTGCAGTGCTTTTTTTTCATTATTCTAATGCAGTAAATTGCAAATATATATAAATTATATATACATATATATATATATATGCCCCAGCTACATGTCTGTATACTACAACAAAGTTACACTGTACATGAGACTCTATTTTATGGATTTCTTGAATTATTTAATAATTGCAGTGGTGTGTCTGTGAGGAGACAGTGGTCACCTATAGAAGCCGATTTAAGCAGTCAGAAATTGCTTTCTTGATATTCTGTATTTTCCACTTAGAGATATAAATGTCCCCATAACTCTGAGGGGGACAATTCTTGTTACCAGTCGCCCACAATACTTATTTGCATGCCCTGTGTAAACTCAGTGTAACCAAGGGCTTTTCTCCCCCATCCCCAGCTATTTTCCCACCTGGAAACCGGCAGGAGGAAGTGGGGGTTATCACTTTCTCTGCACACATATGCCTAGCACATGCAGAAAGCCCTCTCTCCTGCCAGCAGCATGAGCTGGTTTCTCTGAGATCATGCCAAGCCTGCACACGCATCTTCTCGATCAAACCAGCCAAGTTCAGTTATTAAACCTCTAATGAGTCCCGGAGGACCCTTTAGGCTCAGATGGGTCACATCAGTGTTGTCTGGTCCCACAGAACTGCTCCTCAGAGTCCCAAAACCTCACAGGGCTGCTGGAGACAGTGGTTCTGGAGGAGCTTCCCAACCCCTCAGCTGCAGTTCTCTCAGACACCAATTAATTATCGTAACGTGAAATACCAATATCATCTGGTATTTCTCAGCCAAAATGAGAACCACACAGCATTCATTTGCAGGGGTGAAATACAGAGGCTCACCGAATCGAAACTGAAGAGAGATGCTGTGCACAGCTGTGCCTAAAACACTGTTCTGAGATAATTAAAAGGGCACTTATCTGTTTGGCTGGGCTTTAAACCAAGCAGGTGCATTTACAATCCATCAGACTCCCATTTCTTGCTGGGATCCCGAAGCAGCAAAAGATAGCGTCTCTTTGCAGGCTCTGAAATTACACAGAGAGAGGAGGGCAGGAACAAAAAAAGGAGAGATCAAATCAAATTTACAGACCAGGTTAATGATCCAAAGTAAACATCAAACTCCGTACTTCTGTCCACATGGGGTTTTTGTTTTGTTTTGTGTTTGTTTTTAATACCATTGCCATGCAAAAGTATTTGGAGATAAAACAGTCCAATCCAGTAAATCTGAGAAACATGAAATCTATCAGAATTTGTTCCAGAAGCTGTTGAAGGAAGAGGAAAAAAAGGGGTAAAAGGAAAAAAAATAAAAAAAGTAACAGAAAGCTATTGAATAAGACTTCAAAGAGTCACCTAGCAGAGGCTACCGCCTGGAGAGACCATTCCTGCCTGCTCTGCTTTCCAGCTACATTCCAACACCAGGCACATTAAAATGCAGAGATGTTAATCCTTGTGGCAATGCTTAAGAATATTCACAATGTGCTTGGCACAAAGGAAATAGGCAAAGCTGCTCTTTGTTCCCCCCTTTGACTTAAGAGACAGGTTCAAATCCTTCTTGTCCCAGTGCGGGGTACCTTTGCATGAGACAGATGATCAGTCTGCAGGGCTGGAGAAAAACGTAGCTCAAACCTATTTCACAACTTATCACAGGTACTGGATCTTTACTCCCTTGTTCTTCGTTTATACTAACTTTACTGCTGGTTTGGTGTTTTTAGCTGTTAATCTTACCTCACAGGCACTGCAGCATGGACGGAGATGGAGAAGACAGGCATAAAGAGAAAATCATGTCTGTTATTTGTCTAGAAGCCCCAGCAGAGAGCAGGACCCACTGTGGTCAGCACAGAGGGAGAGTAGATGTTACTCTGCTGAAAAGCTAGTGAGATAAACAAGCAAGTTGGAAAAAGCAGAGGAGGGAGACAGCATCATTCTCAGCTGGGGAGCTGAGACCTAGAGCAACCAGTGACCTTCCTCCTCCTATCACACAGAAAGCGGGTGGCATCCCTAGGAAACAGATTGTACCTCCAGAATTCCACTTCAATGACCTATCTCCCCAAAAAACACCCTAGCTACTAGGGAATACTCCTAACTAGTTACAGCTGTTTTCTTTGTGTGGGCCTCAATCAATACCACACAGCCAAGAACAGGTTAACCCCTTCCTTTTCACACTGCAAAAGATACAGGCGTCAAACGGTTCCTCGCAGTCCCCCTATTTTTATTTTTTTTTGTGTGCCAAAAATGTCACTCCAATTCAATGTCCACCACAAGGCACAGGATCTAACTAAATAAAATCAGCAGTGAATGGAAGCTTTTTATTCATGCATGAAAGTAGCATAAATAAGCTTTAATGAGGCTGGTGGTGGTCTGTTCTGGGAACTCAATCAGAAAATCTATTTAGGAGACCTGAGAGATGTTTGTTTACAGACCAAAATGAACACAAGAAACATGCTGAAAGGACAAGACATGCAGCTCTACTGCTTTTCAGCTTTCTACAGCTGGTTTGCCACCCTGGATAAGAAACTGAAAGGGACAGTAGGTAATAAATCAGACTCAGGCTCACAACCCCAGATGTAGTAATAAATCCATGCAATTGCCTTAGGTGTCAATGTAAAAATAGTTTCCATCGGCTTCTCTTTCTACAGAGTTTCACAAATATAGTCTTATGAGTTGTCTATCAAGCAACTACTATTTCCTAACATTTCTGCCTTAATGACTTTTTTTTTTTTTTTTTTTGCCTTGACTTTAAAATGGCTCTTGGCTCAGGTGACACCACGTTTATCATCTCATTCAGGCATTTCCAGTTGTCCTTCAGACAAGAGTGACTTTTTCAGGAGAGGAGGCCAATGATATGGTGAGTCTGGACCTTTTGATGATATGAGGATGACCTTTTAATTGAGAACCTGAAAGTGTTGAATCCACACTTTACCCCTTTGGCTAGAAATTAGACTAAACCTAGTCTGGCTTTCAAGCAGTTAAATTGCTGTTGCTTTCAGGGTTCCTTCCTACCAGGATTTATATTCTACGACAAGTTTAAAGTTGTTCATTATGACCAGTCTGCCAAAGCAGACACTTCAAAAGAAGATGTTTTAACAATAATATGTCAATTATATTATTATATTATTAATAATTAATATTATAATTAATTTTCCATAATATTCCATTTCAGTCTCACAAGATGTACAGATCATATAAGTGTCATCTCACTTTTCTAAGCATTCAAGTATAACTCTCCATTCAAATGCCACATGGAACTTGTACTTCTATGTATCTAGAACTAATTTCCCATTACTGTTGTGCAGGAATATTGGCCCTCACATGTTGCCAGTGACACGCAAAACACAAATACGGGAGAGATGCACAAGTGATTAAAATAGATTCAAGTATTCTTCTACAACAATAACTATTAAAGACTATCAGGAAGGTGTACCAGCATCCCTGTGAAATGAGCTAACATCCATACGTTTCCCTTTCTTACAAGCAGCAGAAGGGAATACCCAAGGCACTTGCCTCCCAGACTATCAGACCCAAAGCAGCAACACCCAGAGGACCAGGCACTGGAACACACGAATCCAAGGGACAAAAAAAAAAAAAAAAAAAGCCACTTAACAAGATACTGTCTCACGTAGTGGTGCTTCCTGAGGCAATCATCTTGGCTCCACAGTATCTCTTGTGGGGCACAGTGCAGGGAACTGTCCTTAGAGGTTTGTTCTTTTGTGGATGGCTCTCCAAGTAGCAAGCTGTTTTCACTCTCCAGATCAGACCTCCTCCCTGGAACAAGACAATTTGTCCTATTTGAGACTGTTTTCTTAGCTGCGTAAGACAGAACACAAACAAAAATAAATCTAAACATTTCTAGCAGAAGACACCCAACAGAGAAGTTAATGCTGTAGCAAAGTACAGCCAAAATTTTCCCAAATGAGAATTCTTCTCAAGCGCTTCAAATTAAAAAAAAAAAATCCCATAATAGAGCAATATCCCCCCTCATTTCAACAGTTTATGGCACTGCATCGGTGCTGAAGTCTAAGGGTTTATCTGCCTTTGGTCTGGAGCCGGGCAGTGCCAATGCTAAACAGCTCTAGATCCCGCAGGGAAAATTCCTCCATGAACCAGGTCTTTGTTCTACCTCCTGCCTTGGCTGAGGGCTCTAAAAGACACTGCTTCCTAGCCACTGCTTTGTGACCTAGCAAAAACAAGTTCAACAGCTTCAAGCTGTTGTGTGGGGAGCTGTTACTTATCCCTAGGACTGTCTCTCTGTGGAATTGCTATGGTGGGGGTCTTTATCAAGACCAGTATTCCCATCAGTGACAGGCCAATGGCACCATCATCCAGAACCACCCAGTGCTTTAGAGTGGCAGACTAATCTCAAAGCCTCTCCATAAATATTCTCCAAGAACAAGACACGTTTCCTGAATGGGGGAAAATGCCAAAATGGCCATGTTCAGTACCAGCTCTCCTCACAAAGAGGTAATTCCTCAGTAATGCAAGCTATTTTACCTTGCTATGGAGGCAGCTCTCTCCACGTGAAACTCCTTCTAGAGTCAGAGGAAACCCTCCTCTGCTTCTACTATTGTCAGATGGTGGGCCCCATTAATGCGGGCTCCTGATCTACCCCTGCTTTAACCATCTGGAATGGAATCCTTTGAGAGGTAACTGCAGTAATAAGACTCCTCTTTCCATATTGCCTCATATATTACACTAGTTTTTCCCTTAATTTCACTGCAGTGCTGTTGATTTATCACCCCAGGTCTCCAGCTCCCCTCAGACTCAACCACAGCGCATGGGTTTGCTCCTTCTCTTTCCACCTTTAGGGAATTCAAAAGAAAATTTAAACACTTAAAACCAACAACTCTTTACACCTGCATCAGCCACTCACTTTGACTGCTCCTCACTGCCTAATACATAGTTAATCCTCTGTGTATTATGCTAAATCACCCACTCTGGCACCTGACTTGCATGAAGCCCAAACTCTGCCTTGATCATACCTCAGGGTGGGGGGGACTTTCTCTTTTTGGCCTTTCTGCTCAGCTGTTACTCATTTATTAAAATACAAGCCAAATATACAATTACACTGGAAGGAACACGTTTCCTTGTTAATCCTTTTTGGCCCTTACCCAGAATTTGTCAGGCTACGGGGATTTATATTTTACTATGCAAAGTTTCATTAATTGCTCACCATTCCCCGTGCCTCTGATGGAAGGAAGGGGAACAAGAAGGGTTTTCTCTGACCAGAACCACTACTTCATCCCCCATGAGACAATACAGGAACACATGTCCCAGTCTGTCCTGGGTAACAGGGAGCAGCAACTTAGACAGCAGAAAGAAAGGGCATTTTCTTTCTGGTCAGAAAGAAAATGGGAGTTATGCTCAGCCCTGCCAGCACATTCAGGGCATCTCTAACCCAGATGAGGCTATGGACTGTGCTGGCAGCTGCCAGACAAGTGTCTTGGTGGCTGAGAGGAGTGGGAGAAGGTTTTGTTAAGGATAGCCATTAATGGGAGCATGAGGGAAGAGAGGAGTGGTGTGCATGCTCCAAGGTGGGAGCAGCTTGGGCAGAGCTCTAACCCCTTGCCTGAAGGGAACATCTGCAGCTGTGCACAGAAATCCCACACATCATTATATCTCCTTGTTTAGAAGAGGTGAGGGAATGAACTTCTGTCAGTGGAGTACCCAAGCCCTTGCCAGCTACAACCCATTTTACCTGTAGCAGAAGTGCAAAGAGAGAGAAGAAACACCCACTGAAGGGCCAGTAGAGTCCTGATCACAAGGAGGATCTTGTAGAGCTTGCTACAAAGTGACATTTGGCACAGTATCATCTCAGGAATGAGTATGCAGCCCCTGCCAGCTTCCCAGAGCCAGAAGGATGGCACCACAAACTAACCAAACACCTAAATCACATGTTTTTTCAGGTAACATACAGGCCACCCCCGATTTTCACTTGTATTTAATGAGAATCAGATTCTAGGAACAAGCGTGTCAACAAAACCAGATCAACATGCTCACTGGAAAGGTTAAGTCAACACAAGGGCATGTTTATTCAATTTTAATGTAAGTACAGTTGTAGAAGTATCTGCTGGAAAGGACTTCTGGGTGCTTCTGGTCCTGTCTCCCATAAGAAGCAGGACCAACACTAGCTCAGATGGCTTTGTCTAGCCAAGTCTTAAAACTCCTCAAGGTCAGAGAGTCCTTGACCTCTCCGGGTAACCTGTTCCAGCGCTACACCACCCTCCCAGTGGCCACCCTCAATGTCCCAATCACTTCTTGTGGTTGTCATTGACTCTGGAGGCCTTCAGGAGCTCAATGTCACGTGTCTGTGCATAGACCAGCTCATACTGGTCTTCAGTGATGGTCCTTGCCACCCCTTCCTCTCCTACAAACAGGGCTCCACCAGCCCCCAGAGATTCACTTCTTTTCAGGTTTCCCTTAAGTCCATGGACTCAACACAGCTGCAGCTGTGATGGCTTAAGCCATCATAGACAGCTACAGAGGCAAGTGAAAGGCACCAAGTGGATGTTCCCCTCCAACCTGGAGGCCCCAGTAGGCACTCCAGCATGCCTATGACATCCCCCGAGCCCCACATCCAAATGACCTCAAGCCCTGGAAGCTCTATTTTTGGCTTTTTTTTTTTTTTTTCTCCTTTTTCCATCCTGGACTTTGAACCTCCCTATGATCTTGTCCACATGATTGCATCATTCATGGCAGGTAAGGTTAGCATGAATAGAAGGGAGAACAAACAGCACTTCACACAGCATGCCGGCAGCTGGGAGAACCTGAAGCCAGCAGAGGTTACAGACCCCAGTCAGCTCTAATAAAGACCTGCATCACTGGAAGGGCAGGAACTACAACTGGGATTATTCATGTTGAAACAGAGATCACCGCGTCTCCTGCTTCAGAGGCAAATCTGAGCACTGTGGGGTATCTCAGGAGGAGGTTTCCTTCGTGCACAACGCTGAGCTCTGGGCCAGGACAGCTCAGCAAGGCTCTACTGCAGGCCATACAAAGGAAACACCATGTGTTTTCCTTGTCACTGTGGCTCAGCACAGATGCAGAATATGTGTGGAGAGAGGAAGGAAACACTTACAGGATTGGGCCATAGCCACAAAAGGCACTCAGATTTGGGGTCACTATGGCCAGTACCAAGGAGTCACCATCCTTAATATGAAAAATCTGAATTCAGCTCCTCTCCTGGATGCCATAAAACAATACCAGCCAGAATATCCCTACCCCTTGGCCTCTTCACACAGCTCCATTTTGGGAGTACTTGCTGCACTGGGACCAGCAGTTCAGACCTCTGCTTGTTTCTGTCCCCAGCTGACTTGCCATGAAAGACAAGAACAGGAGGACTGTTCAGGACAGCTAGTCTAACCAGATAAAGGTGGGACAAGGAGACTGTTTACCTGAGGAAGATCACTGCTCTGGCAGGGGCTGTGGCACTATCAGCAATGCTGGCTGCCTTGTGGGATCCTCTCCGTGGCATCAGTGGTTTATGAGAGGTGCTCCGTGTGAGTGAGAACATGACAGAGGGCAGGACATCTGTACAAATTCCAGACTGATGCTGCTGCTTAAATATAATTATGAAAAATAATTAGGAATTGAACTGAGAAGGCATTACAAAACAGCTAAGGAGAAGGAAAATAAACTGGCATGCTGTGATGGATGTAAGCATGTAACAGCCTCCACATGTCACTGGGACCAGCACAATCTGTACCAGCTGAGGTGCTGCTTCCAGAGACAGAAAAACACTTTCAAGGGCAGCAGCTGCACAACTGGGGCCAAGCCCTTGTTCCCTGTCACAGTGCTGGTGAACCATGTACGTCTCCCCTGCCACACGAAGACGGGTTTTCAGGGACACAGGGCCTCTGGCCACAGTTTGGGCTTCTGTGCTTGTCAAAGCTTGGGACTGAAGCATGATCAGCTGGGATGAGTTAACTAGATGTCAGGAATACTCCTCAGTCCTGTTCAGAATTGGACCCCTGGGCCATCAAGAGTCCTTACCAAACAGCAGTGATGCTGAGCACCCCCAGACCTCACTACCACGAAGAACTGCCAGTCCCTGCCAACCACTTTTCACCCCATCATGGCCCCTGCTTACATCTGACCTGGGCCACTGGTGCTGAGCCTTGGAGACAAACCAAGAGGGAGGTGATGGTCAGTGTTGCTCACTGGTCTTATCCACCATGTCCAAGGTTGTAAAACAACCACCCTCTCCTTTCCCAGTGTCTCTTTGGCTACAATCTGACAGGCATCCTAACAAAAGTTTGATGCAAAAAGCTGAGAAAAAGTTACCACTGCAGAGCAAACAGTCCAGATCAAAGGGCCGTATATACATTGTGCAACTGTACTGACATGCAAAACACATCTTGCTGTACTTTCATAAAGCACATCCAGAAAGAGTATGCAATATATCTTGCATATCAAATACAGGAAGACAGTAAGAGCAGTATTAAGAGATTAGCCCAGATGCATTTAACTGGTTCTACTTAGCACATGGCTCCTCAGCAGCAGCTACAGAGGATATGAGACCATTAAGTTCTGGCAATTCCTTTAACTATCTCATCCCTCTCCAGCTACCTACTGCTGTTTTAGATGAAGGAAAGAGTTTATTGTGTTCTTTTCCCCCCTTCCTTCCCTATATTCTTTCCGTTTTATCCTGAGAAATGTAATTTTAAAAGGTGCCAGTACAATGCTACACATGTGTGTAACTGACAGAGAAACAAGGAGTAATTTCAGTCCCAAGACATGGGAAAGCCAACAAGAGCCCGTCCAGAGGTTTCACTAGGCCTCAGGTTAAGACCTTGGGGCAAGGAAGGAAAGAACAACACAAACCCTTGTGCTTTGTTCACACCCTCAAGCAACGAGGAGCTGGGACGCTCAAGATGAAGCCTTTGGGGGCTGCTCCGTCCCCAGGGAGCCGTACGATGCGTGGAAGAAAGCGCAAGCTAGCAAGCACATCCAGCACCATGGGATGTGCTGGATCCCCAGTGGGATGCCTGCAGATGGTTTTTCCAGAAGGGCGCGGAGACAGCTTGAGGATTTTGCTGCTGAATCAGGCTTTCTGCGGCACAGGCAGTGACCACGCCGCTGGCGCCAAGCCCTGCAGCTGCACAACGCCTGGCACGCGCCGCCGGGGCTGCGGAGCCAACACGGACAGTCTTGGGGAGACACAGGCTTGCTGCAGCTGCTCGCTCACTTCCAGCTGATGGCATCACTGGAGGCTTGTGTCCTCTCAGCGGGAGAAGCTAAAAAATAGGCACCAGAGGACAAACCACAGGAAACTCGTCCCTTTCAGGGAGAGAAAGGACTTCTTGTACAGCACACGCCATAGACATTGGAACACAGAGGAGGGGTGTAGATTTGGCACTCAGGCACAAACAGTATGTCCCTGTTGTACCACATCACTAGCTGCCTTAGGCTTAAATATTTTGGTTGTTCATCTAAGAATATACATGTTCTGAAATATGTAATTGTCAGGCTTTTCTGGGAGCTCTTCAAATGTGGTACCTCTCCATCCTTTCTCCCAGACAGTTTCCACCTGCAGGGAAAGATGGCCCTGTCACTAAAGGTTTTGTTTTCAGCTACCACTATTTGTCTCTGCAGAGCAAGCAGCCAGGACCATTTTATTTCCTGCTTTCCTGTATATTCTCCAGAGCAAGAACTTGTTGAGCACAGGGGTAGCACGGACCTTGGCCAAGCTCTGTGCGTGGAACAGCAACGCAAATGTGTACATTCTCCCTCCTTGTTTTGCTTTAGTGCAAGTTGTCTTACATACGACTCAGGATAAACACAGATGCAATGGCCCCCCACGTTTTGGTTATCCTGAAAACCCCATAGGCCGTGCCTGCCAGCTCCTCTCTTTTGGCAGCTAGCAGGGATGGGCAGCTAAAGGTACTTCTGAGTGAGACATTCTGCAAGTGTCTAACTCCAGCTGGCAAGGGCAGGGGAGATACAAGTAAGAGCAGCAGCTCTGGAAAGGGAAACAGCAGGGGCAAAGACAGGGGAATTGGAGATTTAAACATCAGATTGGAAAGGAACAATGAATCCCTGGTGAGGAATATAACTGGGGGGGTGGGTAGAGCAGGAACAGATTGCAGCTCAGTAACAAGGCAGACGGCATTTTCTTTGTGATCTGCAAATCCATTTGGGCTTTCTGACAGACAAAGACCCCATGCTATCCAGAAATCAGCTTGATACACGGCCTGCCTCCCTGCACCTTCAGTGACAATGGCTGCTGGAGCAAGCAGCTCTGGCAGAGCCCACCTGGCCCAGCAGCACCGGCTGAGGTCAGGCTGCTAAAGTAGAATGCTCCAACTCACACAAGCCTGTAAAAATGGGCAGGCTGTTCTACTTGGACCGCAAAGATGAGGTGACAGCTCAGCATCACAGACAGAACTCCAGACACAAGGTGCTGCCTAGAACCATTAAAGGATGGCTGAGGGCACCTTGCAAAACACCATCCTGCTGCAAGAGACTTTGGAGCACTAAGACTGCGGCTCCTCTGTCAGGCAGGAAAGTTCCAGCCACGTGTTCTCCATCTGTAAGGGCTGCAGACAGAAACACAGAGCATTTCAGGCTATGACACCCCTGAAGCAGGGATGTTTCTACCAGCCATCAACACGAGTGTTCTGGCAATGCTGAGACATTCTTGCAAAATTCTTCCAGGGAAGGAGGAAAAACAGCAAGCCTCAGATCCTCACATCTAGCTCCCACCCCTCAGTTCCCTGTATTTCATTAGACAAATAATAGCTCAGGGTCAATAGCATCAGCCTCTTTCCTGGAAATGAACTAACCACAGCCAACTCTCGGGTTGCCAAGCTGGGGACCCAGGGGTGCAGGCAGAGGTCCCTGCCCTGCAGTCAGCTTCTTTTAGTGTCTTCAGCACAACATTACTTCTATGACACTAGGCAATAGCACATCTCTCCTTTGCTGTGGTTTTGATAACACACATGTATGAAAGACAGGGCAAGCTCCCACCCACACACTTGGTTTCTTCATTGAAGCCTTGGCAAAAGTGCTGAGGAATAAACGGGCAGAGAGGGTCCATTTGTTTTCTTTCCTATGGGATAAAGAGATTACAGCGCTCAATTATCAGACTGACACTTACCTTTAGAATTAAATCTGCCAAACAAAAGGACAAAGAGAAATTCAGCATAATCAGTCGCTCTGGGGGCACAGTGCACCTGATGGCCCACACAGCTCAGCTCTGTGATAATACAAATCATCCTGAACATTCACTTAGAGATGTCCTCTCTCCTACCATTCATAGGGTGCAGCCAGTAGCAATCCCAGACAAAGACCTCCACGAGGAGGACAAGGCTATGAGAGGAGCCTGGTTACAGACGAATTGATCACGGGCCAGCCTTTTGAGGCCCACCCTTGCCATCAGCTGACATGGGCTCACCTTGACTAGCAGTTGGCTCACGTGATAGGTACAGGGTCACCTAAAAGCATTTTACAGTGTTCCTTCTCGCGCAAGAAAGTCAAGACCGTGCCACATGGAAGCATTCTAAACTGGTCTTGTGTTGCCACTGTGCTTGCAAATGCACAAATATACTTACATACTTCTTGTCTACACATCCATTTAGATGTTATCACCTGTTTTTCATGGATGATCATATTTAGTTCTTGTATTTTCCTCTTCCAGGAAAGTTTTCATCATGCTGTGGGCTTAAGCTCACTGACTCTTTACAAGCCACCCCTGGCCTTTTATTTTGGGATGTTTGCTTACAGAGGGTACTACGTTTCTGGCTGGAACTGGCATAGCACTTAGTGTTAAGAAAAGCCTGCCTGCAAGTCCATAAGGTCAGGGCATTTCTGAAGAGTAACAACAAATAGGCAGGCACTGTTTGCAGTGGATCTCAGATTTTCACTCACTAAGGTGCTTTGCTTTATCAGTCTTGCTTTGCAAAGGACTGAATATCAGCCCTTGTGCTTTGTTGATGTTCCTGCCTTGTATGAAGAGATGCTTCAAAATGCCCCTCTGCCCCAATTTCCTTAAAAAAACCAACCTAAAAAAATTGTGCTCCTGCCACAGAACAGCATGCAAATCCTCATGAGCTGATTTTTCCAGGGAGGTTCCTTACCTCTAGCACTGCTGATAGAAAGTCAATATTTAACAGAACAGAAGCCACAGAGATACACTTCTGTTTCTGGAAATAAACCTGAAGGACATATCGAACATGACCACACATCCCCAACATGACATAAACTTACCACGTGGCTCTGAGGACAGCCAGGAGCCTAATCTCAGAAAGCTGGCTGGATTTACCTGCAGACTGGTGAGAAGATGTGAGGGAGAATAACTCAGTTAGTTGCACCCCTGAACAGCTGTAGTCATTTCAGGGTCTACATAAAGATTCTTCCAAAAGACACCGCAAACCCCAAGTGACGAGTGCAACATCAGTTTTCTCAAAGTACTTCCAATTAGGAAAGTAAGTCACAGAGCAGAGGTTTTTTGTAATATAAAGCAGCAATAAAATACCTTCAATTATAACAATTTCTCAGTCCAGCTGAACCGCATGTGGCCTTCTTGAGTCGTTACGACATGGTACATATAGGTTTCATTGCGATCCTTTTTTTTTCCTTCTCTTCTTTGACTTTCCTCTAATATTTTCATTTTAGTGGCAGAAACATTGCAGGATGAATCCCAAAAGACAGTTGAACTTTTTCTTTCCTGTGACATTCAAGTAATGCCTTTAACCAGTAAGCACAAACTCACACAAGAAATCACACTGGACTCTCACCTGTCCTCCCTCAACGAGTGAACGCCTAAAAATTGATCACTGGTCTAAAACCCTTCTGAATGTTTTACTACATACACAAATGCCCATGGAGAAAAGTGCACTTTAGGCTATGGGAACTCTGGGAGTCAGGCAACTTACATCAGAGCAGGGAAGCTGCAGGGAGATCAAAGAAACAAGAAAAAAATGTAAAAGGTTAAAAAACATCACTCAAGGAAACCCAGGTTAAAAAACATCACTCAAGGAAACCCAGCAGCAAGATGCCTTTGCTCTACCTTCATCCTCATGACTCCTCATGGGTATCTTCAGCCACCCACAGTAACAGCCAGGACTACAATGCTGGGTTTCTGACAGACAGGACTACTGAAAATTATCAAGCCTACTAAAGAAGCAAAAAGCCCCCACAAATCCAAGCCACAAAAACTGTTGTGAGCTGGTATTTCCGCTTCCCTCCTCACTCCCCCAGCTTTCACCCAAAAAAGCTATCAAGTCATTCAAAAAAACATTCTGGGTTTATTTTAAGGCATTGACTGTTTTGCAATTTAAGTCCAAATTACTTTGAAATAAAAATAGAATTGTTTGCTTTTTTTTCCCCTGAAGAAATGCACTATTAAAACTTAATCTCCTTTCACACACAATGTAGGTGCAAGGAATTAGCATTTTCCCTGCAGAAGAATGCTGTGGGAAAGACAACCCGTACACATCTCCTAGGTTCATGGGAACTGAAGGTAAACTTGAGGACCAGCTGAGAGATGCAATAAAAAGATTGGCTTTATTCTATTGTAGGAATATCCCTTTGACTGTAACCCTGCCATTTTAGCCATGGTTTCTCTGGGGTACATCATGCCTAACATCTCCCACTGTACATCCCTGACAGCAGAGGAAGTGCGGCCTCCAAAGCAGTAACTGGGTTGAGTGCAGCCCTTTGTTTTTACCGGATATTTTCAGGGTAGCACAGAAAAAGCAATCACATCTGGGACCACCTCAAGGGGCTGTTGGCAAAAGTCCAGAGGCTCCATAGAAGAAGCAGCAGATTGCGGATTTCGATGCCTTGGGCAGGATGTCTGTTTCCACAATGGCTGGGGAAGGAAGCAATATAAAGGGAGATGGTCTGATAAGAGCATGGCTATGATAAAAAGACTCTGTTCAGTATTAATTTATTTCAGCAAGAAGAAAGGTGCCCACAGTCACTGAGTTACAGACATTAGTCTCTTGCCACAGTGAAAAGGGAACTGGTTAGTCTCGAGGCAATGTTAAATATTAGATTTTAAAATGAGTACAAAAATAGAGAGCAGAACAGATGTGACAGACAGTGGGTTTTTCTCATTCATCCTGCAGTTTAACAGAAACTTTTTACAATACTTTTCCCAGCAATTTCAATGTTCATGGCTCTCTCCTGCTTTGCCCTGAACAAAGGAAACTTCAGCAGCTGCAAGGTGAAGCCCTGCACTTTTGTGAAATCAAGCATCACTTCCATAATAAAAACTACCACCCTTTAACTTACAAATTTGTTCTGCTGCCCTTGGATAGATGGGAACATTTACACTTGTGAGCAGACTGGCATTACTAACCTGCCTATAAAGCGCTTTACTAAAACATTAAAAAGTGCTGTACCATGTGAACACTCCCCTCTTCTGGCTGCCAGCTGATCTTTGTGCCATCTCGGTTAGTTTTTTTTACAAAGGGGAAAAAGAGAGATTTTGGAAGTGAAGTTTGATGCTGGAATTCCATGTATAAATGAGGCTTTTCACAGTATGAAGAATCATCACATTCTCTCACTTCCTATCATCTGCCCATGGCATGTTGTCCCACCTGCCCCTGTTTTGGGTCGTTTTGCCTTTTCCAGATGTAGTTTTATTTTGTCCATGTCAAGTGCCAGCACTGACAGCTGCAAGGGGATGGCTGCCCCCACACTACTTAGATTATAAGTTCCTTCTTTGGAGAAATTCTGACAAGCTCGGAGGCAGGAGGCTAACGCTGCAGGCTGTGTCATGAGCTCCTCCTGGTGGTCAGGAATACTGTATTAACTTCCCTGTGTTTAGAGCTCAAAAATAAAAATACAGATTTCTGATACTGTTTTTTAAGTGTAAAAGAGAAGAAAGTGGAAACATAAAATAAACCATATATTCTGGGAGTGTTGTAAAGGCTTTCATTCCTCAGTGCTTACAGATGTGGGTAAAGGGAATGAACACATCCTTACTCCTCATGTTTTTCCATAAAAATAAAGAGTTTCACATTTTATTCCTAGCAGAAGAAATAACTTTGTTTGCTGCAGTTTCTACTCTTGTATAATCCACAGCCAACGAAATATATCCTTCCTCAATATTTTTGTCTGTTGAAGCATTCTCCATGCTCAGTCTGTAAGGCAGGAAGAAGGAAAGAGGAAGGAGTTATCACCATCATTTTCTGAGATTGGGATGGAACGGATAGAATGGGGAATTCTATTGTACCCAAATAACATGGGTAAAAAATATTACAGAAAGCTAAATTATAGATAATCCTGTCTCACGGTGTTAACCAAGTCAGTTCATTAGGCACTGCACAAGCATCCAGCATCCAACAGCTGCTGTCCCGGAAAGGAGACATCACAAAGAACAAGCACTAACACCCAAGTGACACAACAGGGAGGAAAGAAAACAATACAATAGTTTTTGCAGGGACTGTGACTAGCAACGGTCTCCACTCCCTTTCTGGCTGGCCATTAGAAAGATATTATGTCATTATAGAGCATCCCCTGATTTCTTTACAACTGTATGTTATTTAAATATATGAATATGTAAATAAATGCATAAATAAAATTATATTAATTCATTATATACACTCTCCTAGCCAGGTAATAGAAATAATGTTGGCACCAGGTCTGCCCTTGCTCAGAGTCTTATTGTCAAAAATTGACTTGATACACTGGGAAGTTTTCAGAATGAGGCATCAGATGGTTTCCTCAGGGTGTGCTACCAGACTAGTGTTAATCCTGCCCATCTTCAGTATGAAGCCAAGATGCCTCATGTCAGAGCTATTAAACTCAGCATCTCGGATCAGAAAGACTCCTTTCAGGAATGTTTTGTCCAGGGTATTCTTCTGATGACTTGGCACAGAACTGTTCGATAGCTCATCTAAGTAACATTAGAAGGATCATTTTTCCTGCAATCTTCAGCGTCCTTTCCCTTTTTTCTCCTTTGCTGCTTCTTCATGATCACTATTACTTATTCCACATAAGAGGTGCAAACCATGGGCTCCCAAAAGCTGGTTTTTTCTCAGGTACTGTCACACAGAGGGAGAAGTGGATTACACCAGAGATCAGAGGCACAGCCTGGCTCTGTGTCAGACTGTGTTCTTGTGGAGACAGTAATTACCACAGCAGTCAATCCTCACTTCTGGGAAAAGCATAAATTAAATGAGATGCATACACATAGACACAAATATACATCTTCTCTTCTGCACACCTCTTAGATACCTTACAAAATAATAGCAATGCAGGTCCTATGTTTGAAAGTGATCTTAAAGTCCCTTGTCATACCACCACCAAGAGAGAAAAGTCTCTTTTTGTAAAATTTGCTGTTACACCTTTTTAATTTCCCAGCTATTGAAGCTATTGATCATGATCTTGACTGTGTTGATTTGAAAGCCCTTTGGGCTGTTGAGTTTTACCAGCTGTTGACAGGGATTGCAACCACGGAGCTCATGCTGCATCATTAATTAGCACTCTAAGATACCAATACCATTTGAGGAGACGGGAAAATCAACTAACAAGAGTTGCACTAAGAAATGTCCCCAGAGATATGGAGAATTTGAAAAATGCAGAAGGGAAGGCCAGAGATATCTTATCTTCCATACAAAATCACACGAGTGAAAAGGACTCAGTACTTCGATGCAGAAAGACTGCAAAGCATACACAAAAAAATTAGGTGGAGAAAAAGTGAAAATCGATACAGATCCCTAAAATGCCCCACGTAGCCTTCAGCTACAGAACCTAAAAATCTATAGAAATAGTCCATTTAAGGTTTTTCAGACTTGTGATTTTTAACTTGCATCAAACTTTGCTGCAACTGTATATCAAGCCAAAATGTGAGAGAAGTTAGACAAAAAGAAAAAAATTTGAAGAGTCAGTAAATATCTTCCAGTTCAGATCCTTTGCAAAATCAGCCAGAATCTGGATCCATTATAGCCCAATCTTCTTGGTAGTTGATAAAGAAATTCAAGCAGAGGGATCCAGAAATCTTAAACAATTCTCCAAGAGGTCACATGGTTTAGATATTTGGTTTACATGTTTTTATAGAAAATGAAAAGTGTCTATTCAACCTCTTTCTATCCTGTTACTGCAGTGACTGAAATGCTGATGATTCAATGCTATCCTGGCTTTCCAGGCAAAGCTGCATTATTAGATGGCTGGAACATTAGACAAAGCTACATTCCATGCAATTTCATTCAAGGTAAGGAAGAATGAAACATAACCAAAATGGCAATGGTTTAGAAAGAACTTTTCCAAAATTGCAAAATGGAGAGGTTCATTCCTTATTATGTCAGTAGTGTAAGTGAAAGGCTATGGAAAAGTAAGATTTAACTACTACTTCAAAATACAAAAAACTCAAGCTGACCCCCAGAGGTTGCACACACCATTCCAGGTACCAGCTTGGATAACTAACTCCATGTTATTTTCTGTCACTTTTACCACAGAAACACGCTTAACCTCTCCAAACCTGACATCCACACAAAGGGCAGGAGACGGTCACCAAATCAGGAAAACACCAAAAAAACCTTCCCCCTCTGGACACAGTCCCCAGTGGGCAGTGCCTAAGGATGGGAGCCATCCTCTGGGATGGCCTGGTGAGACTGGTCAGACCTTAGTCTGGCTGTTTCTTACCCCCCCCACACAGGGGAAAGCAGGGTGTCTTTTGGGGTCCCACCCCTTCCATGCTATTCACCATATGGGCTGGCAGGGTGTGAATAATCTGCTGACTGGCCAATTACTCTGCCCCTGCTGCTCCCTTCCCTCACCAGTACACCCTAGAGGCCCTTATATTAGCAAAACAAAGGCTAAGATACAGCAGCACAATCCAAAGCCTTCCCCCTAAACAAATTCCTGCATAGGAGAAAGCAACTCCCAGGCAGCAGAGGGTCATCCTGCCTTCTTCCCAAAATAGTCTAGGTAAAGTTCTGGGAGTTGTGAATTATCTTAAGTTTTGACCAAGGATCTCAAAAGAGCAAACCACAGCATCACCTGAAAAGCCTTAGAAGCACAGCTACATATATAAAGATACGTCACTACATCAGCTGAGACATTAATTCTGACCACACCAAAATCATTAAATGCACCATCAGTATCTGAACAGGTTAGAAATTAAAGGTAGCCAAGGTGTGCAAATCTAAGCAGATTATTCCTTTAAAAAGGAAAACCATGGTGGTTCTAGCCAGAAATCAACCCTATTTCGGCCCTATTACTTGCAGTAATTTATATCACCCTTAGACTTTCAAGTATTAAGCCCATTCAACGCAACTCCTCCATGAAAGTGCAACAGTGAAAAATTCAATATTCCTGTAGCTAATTGAGGAAAGATTACTTCATTTTATATATATGGCCTCCCTTCTGTTCTCTACCACAAAGTACATTTTGATCTGATTGGTCAATAGGGCATCTTTAGGATCTCAGGTTACACTATAACCTGTGCTTTAGTACTTCATCTAATGAGTGGAGGTACCGGCTCCACAAAATATTTAAGAGATCAGTGATTTCTTTTTATGTCATTCCTAATCTTTTAAAAGTCATTTTCAGTGAACCACAAGTTTGGCACAGAATGATAACTCAGCTTTTTCTTCAAGCCATGAACTCCATAATATAGTAAGAGTTAGCATCAGTGCAGAATAAAATTAGAAATGCCTGAATGTCCCAAACAAGTGGAAAAGAATGTAAATAAAGTATTTTGAGAGTATTGACAGCTCTATTTCATTGTCAATGGAAATGTGCAATATAAGAATTAATAAAGACATTCCTCAAATCATAGCTATGGCAATAATAATAATATTATGGGAGTTTGGTAGCTGACATTTCATATTGTTCAAAATTATCCGAGATAAGAGGCAACAGAAAACCAATGGCAACATTACTGAAAACAGTCTATAAGAAGCCAGTGCATAGCAGCAGCCCTGTATTGTGAGTACATAAAATTTGTGTGGAGAGGAAATGTCTTACATGTGAACCATGAGCAGTACACATTCATTCCCACTCTTCAAACATGTCAGGTTTTCTACTACAGATCACTTCCCCTTACAAACCTCACTCATAAGGAGACTGTGGGATACGTAAAATGAAATATCTTTTAGCTTTCTGTACAAACTGAACTTCTTTAAGTGAAACCCTCTTAATATTGAAGAAAATGCATCAACAGAAACAGTGGCTAAATAAATTTCTTGTAGCACCAGAAGAGGTATGTTATACAGTGCTTTCACATATTCCCACAGCATCTCAGTAATACCTTTCTGTGAGTGGCTGCAAAAGCCTGGGGAGAAAGCGATCCTTCACATGCCATGTCCCATTTAATGCTTGGCCTCCCTCCTAAGATGATGGCAATTCAACCTCACTTGTGACACTTATTTTACAACAGGCACAGCTGTCCAGCAGTCTTTGCAATATGATCAAGCTATTTTGCAGCAGTGCACTGCAGATTTTTGTCCCCCATCCCAGTGGACCTGAGATGAATATGGACAGACTTGGAAGCAAAACGGTTCCTCTCAATGAGGAACCTCATCTGAGCCACCCAGTTTTGACACCACTTTTAGGGTAGTAGGCATGGGAAATACCCTTTGAATGCTCACCTCTGATAGGTGCTACTCAGTGGGAACAGAGGTCAGCTGCCTCTTGAGGACAGGCACTTCAACACATGGGAACAGCTCTGTTCAGTAATCATTCCATGATGGAATTCAAAACAATTTCTACAAGTGCTAGTCAAGTACAGGAAAATCCTTATTGGGCCAGACCTGTAATGGAGCTATTTGAGGACCTTTTGTAAAAAAGCAAAAAAAAAAAACCAACTTAAAAAGGAAGCACATGATTTAGTATCTTCTTCAAATTAATACTAGCCTGAAGTTGCTGCCAAGTTAAACCACATTTCCACAGCCCAGATCCTATTTTAGGACACCAGAGTTGCAGTTTATATGAGAGTTTTGTTGACTTTTGCCTTAACCAGAACAAAAAGCCAACTTGTATCTTTATGACTTATCACCAAGGTGTAGGATTCATGGGTAGATGTTTCTTCCAGATACAAATCACATTCTCCAAGCATGGGTGGGAACTTTACTCACAGTCATTGCAGCAAAACATTTCTTATGAGAAATAAACTTCAGGGCAAAGCATCACAAACAAGCAAACTCTTTGTATACTGTTCTTTTAGTTGGCTTATACGTTCCAAAGTAGAGTATTTTTCCAAGACCAAAGCAAATACAGCAGAAGCAGTACAGATAAATAGATCTATTAAGCCAAACACAGTTCTTCAAAAATGTGCAGTATTCTAAAGACTGAATATAATTGGCTTCAGAGAATTCAGATTTTACTCTAGACAAAGCAAACTGTCCCAGTAGCCAGCTGTTAGGTGGAATACTATGAGCTCTGGCATTCACTGTCTTGATCACCAGCTGTTTTTTCTGCAGGTAAAAAACTTTAGTCATTGATCATTGTAGAAACAAAGGTGTTTAACAATCCTGGTCATGTTAGAAGGAGGAACAATAACATCCTGGTTTTACAGTTTCAGTCCTCATTAACTTTTGGCTTGAGACAGTTGGCATTACTTACCAGCACTAAAAGAGTAATTTCAAGGGTTCCCAGGACAATTACTTCTACACATAAAAAAAAGTAAGTCTCTATAGAAACCAACACTCTGCATGATTGACTTTCCCATATTCATGCTGTTAGTCAGGTTTCCATCATCAATCCAAAGTTCCATCTGAACAAAACGAACTAGAAAAGGTTTGGTTGAATGTGTTAACTAAAGAACCACCAGCACAAAAGCTTCACAACTTAAGGAGGTCAGAACAAACTCTCTAGAGTTGAACTTCACTAAATGTATAGAAAAGCAAGTCTGTAGGCACTTTACAAGGGGGTACTTTACATCAAATGCAATAGAATACTGTGGATTAAAAACCAAAACCAGTAACTTTAGTCTTTAGATACCAAGAGGAGTATCTTGTCCATTCCCTGACTTTTGAAATTCAATTCTTTTGTCACATTTGGTAGCCTTGAAATCTTTAAAATCCATCTTTCCCGTAGGAAAGAACAATCCAGGTAAGTATTTCCCATCCTCCACAAACAGAAAAGCAGACAACCAGAAACTCTGACTTTTAATGGAAATACATCTCCAGCTGCTGAAGGCTATCCAGTAGCATTTAAAGCAGCACTTGAGATATTTCATGTTTTCCAGTGTATTATCCTATTAGTCTCTAAACAGCAGTCACAGAAAAAAATCTCTGAAGTGCAGCTGGTAAAAAACATAAGGATAAATAGTAAAGGTGCTGATGTAGGTTTTTAGATGGGTATGAAACTTGTATTCGTGGCCCACTGAGGAGCTCTCTTAAGTCTATCACTTTAAGACCAAAACATTAGTATGAGCAGTGAGTTCAGTGTTGAAAAATCCAGATGAGTCTGTCTGATGGATATGCACAGTTTGTAGCATTGCTCTTCAATCACAGTGATTAAAATCTTTTCAAAATATATAGTTGCTCTGACAGACAAACAGCTCTTTCAGATCTTTGGCAAATCTTGGGCTAACCAAATTTAAAATCAGTTTTAATTCATTAATTTAAAAGATGTAAAGACATGTCAAAATACAATGGGAACAGATTTCTGGACATATAAATATTTCATCTTCAACACCCGTACTTGATTCATCAGTTTTCCTCAGGATTTCTTACTCCATTCAAATGAAATTTGTTTTTGAAAAAGAACAAAAGTTTCTGCTCCTAAACTCTACAACACTACCATGTTTTAAACTTTAGGCCACAAAACTTTCTAGTTTGTTGGGTTTTTTAAACTGTTTCATTAAGCAGTACATGGTTTGATTAAGTCAGCATTCTCGTCCTTTGTAAAGCAGTTGGCACAATGCAGTCCTGGTCAATGAACACATCTCCTGGTCTGTACAGTCAGCCTTAAATTCCCTATAAATTAGAAGCCAAGCTAAAAAGGAAACTTGAACAGCTGAACAGGGTTCTCCCATCAAACACCTTTTGGCAACTGGTTCTTCCAATGCCGTTGCCGCACCGTTTATCTCAGGCTCCCATAAAATGACCACCACAGGAATCTAAGCATCATCACAGCACTGAAGCAGTTCAGCAGCACTGAGCACTATGGGCAGAAGAAAATGCATTACACAAAGCTGTAGTGTGAGACAGTAATGCTTCCATTACCCCCGAGTAGAGCACCCACATGCAAACACTCCACTGCCATACAGAGTCAAAATAGGGAGCGCGGACAACTGTACACCAGAAGATGACGTGGCAGGAGAAATCAGCAGAGAGGTCATCCAGGATAAAAGCAAGTACATCTAAGCACGTGAAAGTGTAAAAGAGAAAGCTCTTCTTCCAGAAACTGCACACACTTAAAGGAAAAAGAACAAAAAAAACAAAAGAAAAAATAAATCAAGATATGAGTCAGTCATCAGTAGCATGAGACAAACCTGAACAAAAACCAAGAGCAAAAACATGTAATTACCATTTGACACCCTTCTTATAGATCTAGATTTGATAATACGATGAATCACAAACACTTCCACCTCCTTTTTATATTAGGATTCAAAAAGAATATACACATTTTCACAAAATGCATTCAGTTGCCATATAATATACTTGGATTGAAATGAAAATTTGCACTTCGAATAAATTTTAGAAAACAGTATGTGATTATTCCCTCACATTTATCCACAAAATTTCTTCTTTAAATTGTGACAAGTAAAGGGCACAGAGACTGGACCTAGAAAAGCGTTTTTCTCCTCACGATATTCTGTACATTTTACTGTATTTACACAGAAGCAAATAAGCAGAAGTCTGAAGAAATTAAACACTTTAGAGTGCTAAAATCAAAACATAAGCAATACAATTTTTTAATTTCAGTATTTTAAAGTACAGAAAGTGGAAACTAGGAATATCAAATACAAATTTAAACAAAGCCACTTATCTTCCCCTAGAATAATCAATGTGAACTACTTATAGAAACTTACAAATTTAAAGTAAAATCAAAACAAAATAAATACTGTACATACACTTTCCCTGCCTGCAGGCAAAAGAGGATGGGAAATACTGTTATGAATTGAAAAAAATGCTCTTAAAGCTGCAGCATCCCATTTCCCAGCCAAATACTTAACACAGTAGTGCGTTTCTGTAAAAAGGAAGACACACATACACCGACCCCTACTGAGCAGACAAGCTAATATTTTCAGAAACATTAAGAAGGAAAGATAGAAATTAGACTATGAGAGTAGAAAAAGGAGAGGAAAAGACAAATGGGCCAGCAAAACATTACTACAAAACTAGTAAATATAGCCAAGAACTAGCCCCTTTTTTTTTTTTTTCAAATTCCATATTTAAAAAAAAAAATCACCCAAGCATTGGCAGCAATAGACATATCCCAGCAGAAATGACAATACATATCAATATAATCTCTTAAAGTTATCCCTTTCATTCCCTTCCCACAGCATGAAACTCTTATGGCTTAATTTATATTAAAAGTAGAAAAAGTCTTTTTTTTTTTTTCCAAACAGAAATGCAGCCTATGAAGAACAAGCATTTCCTTATCAGTGCTACTTTTATTTCCCATCCACTGCATGACTTATCACTCATACACTCCCACAAAGAGGGTTATTTTTTGTTGGGGTTTTTTTTTTGGAAAAATGGATGTTGCAGCTTTTAATCTTGTTTAACGACAAATAGTAAGGCCCTCGGTTCCATTTGTATTTCTTCTGTAAAAGAATAGCTCTGGGATCACTCAACCCCAGAGCTATAAACAGCTTTTAATGGTCTGGAAGTATTACATGAATGATGCTCTGGAAAGACACTAGATTTGGGGTCATGGTGGGAGCATGAAGGGATAGGTGGGCATGTGGAGCCTAAATAGGGCACTAGTTACAGGGTCATTCTAGCTTCAGTTCTGCTTAGTCTCCACAACTACCAAAAAGGGGGTAGGCAAGATTCTCATCAGCTCTGGCTTTGAAATCCTGCAAAAATTTTCATCATTTACAACTTAATGGCCTTGTGAATGAAGGTAGCTTACGCCTTATAGCAAAGCCCAGGGAAAGCTGAAGCGTGTAAAATGTGATAATGACACTGTGCTCTCTTACATCTCTACCAAAGGTAACACAAGCACTTCAACCACCAAAAAAAATAAAAATCAAAACCCCCAAAACTTCCCATGTGATCAGAAAACAACAATTTTAACTCTCAACATCTAACCCTTCTAAAATTCTCTTTAAGAATGAATTAATGTAGAGTCTTACAGGTTGCATAGGTAATCTACCTCAGAGGTCAACAAAGGCTACCCTGTAGCCAGGGTTTATTAGCAAGTATAGTAGGAGAAGAAAAGGGAAAGTTGCTGGAAGTCTTTGATATAGTTTCTAGGTGGTCTTTCCATTTTCATGTTTTTGTGAGTTTTTTTCAATTGCAGGAACATGAGAACTTAAGAGACTGGGAAAACCCCCACAGTATTTCATTTTCAATTGTTCTGTCTACAAAAAAAAAAAAAATTTATGCCAAATTCAAGTTCCCTGACTTTTCAAAAAAGATTATCCTTGAAAACGAACTACCACAGCTGGCTTGATTCTCTGTCATCCAGTCAGTGTTCCCTACTCCCTCCTTCTTCTACCCCAAGTGAGACAGCAAGGAAGAAAACTGGGGTATTTGTCTCCACTATAACAACACAAGGTTCAGTCCATCTACAGAAAGATTGGTGCAGCAGTGATTTCATCTAGAATACAATAAAAATATCTCTACATACAAGTACACAAAACAAGTGAGGTTACCACATCCTCTTCATAAGCTACCAGGAGACTTCTTTCCCCCCCCCGTTTGTTGTTTTTCTTCTTTTTTTTTTCTTTTTTTTAATACTGCTCATCATGGCAATTTCTCTTAAATTACTTGTTCTGAGGTGGAACATCAGATTTAACTTCTGCTGGAAGCATAGATTATCTGAAGAAAATGCGAATGAACCTCTGCCTGTTGACAGCCTCTGAATAGACTATTACATAAATTCATGACAGTGGAGAGCCACTCAGAAAAAAAAAGGTAGAAAGTAGAGTAAAAGAAAGAATAAAACCAAGAAGAAATAATATATATGGGTCCAGCCATATCTATGTTCCAACAGTAAGGTACAGATAAATAATGTGGATGGTCAAAAAAGAGACTTTGTATAAGCCAGTCACATGTACAAGAACCTATACTCAGTATTTTAAAATTCCTTACTCCAGATTCTATTCTGGCATACTTTTACTTCAGATAAAAATCTGCCTTTAAGGAGAGAGAACTCATTCTTCATTCCACTTTGGATCTGATTGCTGCCCTAAACTGGAATTTTCTATTATTAGAAATTATTCAGCTAGCAGGAGGGAAACAGTTTGGTTCAATATGCTAAAGCTAAAACAGTTTCCAAAGCCTGGCAGGCATTTGCTCAAGTTTAAACATAGAGAAAATTTATATGGGTATATAATTTTAACTAATATTGACAACACAGCTTCTTTCTTTGACTGACTTTGGTGAGAACATATTAGAAGATAGTTAAAATATTCTCTTTTAACTATTTCCATCTGAAAATCATAGCACCTGAGAACACCAACTCCATATAGTAATTTTCAGCACCCTTAGAGTACCTCTTAGCTTATCTTCTACTTCTTAGAAATCCTTTGTTACCTCCATTCCCAATATTATAGAGGTTGATAACTTGTTTTAAATTAAAAAAAGAATAAAAAAATTTAAAAGACTGAAAACATGCTTTTGTGAAACGTTAATTAGCAAACAAAAAAAAAAGACGCCCATACAAGTCACAAAACAAGTCAAGTCAATATAATGTAAAAGTTGGTCTGCAAAAAACACTTCTAAACTATAATTTTCAAGCTCCAGACAAAATAAAGCTATGAAAGCTACCTGACTTACTTGCAACTGCATTATATTTTGATGCTTCTCCATTTAGAAAAAAGGATAGTGCTAACTGGTTTTGATCCTGCAACAATTAAAAACACCTGACATTAGAACTATTTTCATAAATTTCTACAGGCATTCATAATCTAGCCTAAATAAAAATAACTCCACACAAATACTCTGGAAAGTAAAACTGAGTTTGCTTTTTAAACTACAACAAGAGAAAATTATTCCAGTATAGAATATGGAGGAAGGAAAAACTAGTGTGAAAAGTTAAATCAATTTCATGACTTAGACAGTGGCACAGGAGCATTTTTACTCTTAGTAACCAAAAAAAAACCCTAACCAACCAACAACATTGTTGTCATTAGCATATTAATATTTACATTTTGGCTGGACCCTGCAAAATGCCCTTTTTCCAGAATCAAGTAAAGGTATTCCCCTTCATCCCCGTCCCTCAAAAGTTAAATATTTAATTTTATATTACAGAAAAATACAAATTTTAAATCAAAATTATTTACAATAATTCAGAAATGGCATTTGTTATCAGCTCTGTAAGAAGCCTGACACAAATGATCATTCTGATACCAGTAAGCTACTTAAATGCTTATATATGCACCAGTTAAGACTTTTAATTGGCTGTCTCACCCAGCTTTGAAAGCAACACACATTCTCCTGCTTTCCTGACTCTTCAGTAAAATGTGTTTAAAGTACAATAATAACATTTTAATGCTTCTTCCATGCTACATTTAGTAATATGCCAAATCTTATGACTGCAACGTATATCTTATGAGTTATTTCAGAGTAACTGTTCTGAAGAACCATTTATCCTAACTGATGTCCCCGTTCCTCCAAAAAGATATATTGGCTTTTCCTCCTTTGTACCAACTCTTAAATAACTTGTACAAATACAATTTCAGGCACCTTTTTCACAGAAGAAAATCATCACAGACAGATCATCAGGAGGAAAAGTATGCACTCAAATTTGGAGGAAAGAGGTGCAGTTTAAAACAAGCTAGCTACTGGACTGACATAAGAAGATTCTTCTGTCTTTAGGAGTCTCTTCTAGTCCATTAAATAAATAAATCTGATAATAAAGAGGACAGGTCAAAAAATAAACAAGCTTGTAGAGAATATGCAACTTGCAAGTCAACAGAAGCCCAGCCAATAGCTTACAAAAAGCAGGAAAAAAAAATAAGATTCCATATGCCTTAATTTAAAAAATAATTAATAATGCATCTCACCCCTATTTAAGACTATAACCTGAATATCAAATTTAGGAGTCCAGACTAATCACAATTAATGTGGCTCTCCACTGCATCAAACACACATTATCAAAACAATTTAAAACTTTCACATTATTAAATCTAAATTAATAACCCCCACAGAAAAAGTCTTCCAAATAAATAGGTTTTTTAAATGAATTTAAAAGTTGTGAAAATCTATCAGAAATAAATTATTGATAAACCACCTTCATCATCTTCCCCTCATTAATTAGGTCAGAAACTACCAGCAACAAATGATATTCAAGCCCTGATGAGAGACTATTTCTCACAGTCCATGTCTCTCTGAAGATTTCCCCGTTCCCGTATGGTTATTGCTGAGCAGGTGTGGCACAGTGAAAATGCAGCATTGGGTTGGGTTTGTGTTCTTTTTTTTTTTTTTTTCTTTTTTTCTTTCTCGTTTTTGTTCATCAGGCAGTGTTTTAGATGGTACATGCAAGTCTGCTTCAAGCAGAGGAGTAACAGCAGCTCCAGGCTCTGTCGACCTCAATACTGGTCTGTGTAGGAAAGACAGCAGTAGTAGAAGTAGCAGCTACATTAAACAAAGAAGCGTGCATGGCCATTCCGGTTCAGCTTCAAGATCTTCCCAAGGCGCTGTTTAGCAGTTGCCATTCCTTTCTTTGGACGTTTGCCTGAAAAAAAATGAAATCGAGCGCTTCAATCAGGAACTTTAGAACAAGCTTTAATCGTTGTAGATTAGCGATGAAACTCAGCGTTCAAGCTGAAGCAGGCAAAATTCTCACCCAAAACAGTTTCAAAAACAAACAAGTAGGGAATCAGAACTGTAAAAATAACCAGGAATCATTTTCTCTAAACTCTGGCTAGCATTATCATAAATAAAATGATTATATTATTTACAACCCTTTCTAGTCTGTAATGGGCAGTAGGGTGGAGTACGGGAGAAATTAAACTGAGCTTCCTGAATTTTACACAAGTTATTCCCTTGAGTAAGTTATAGAATATAAACTAGAAACTGAAAACTAAATAGTATGCTCATCAGACTATTCGTGAAGTGTCAGAATTTTTAAACCTTCACTTTGATAAAGAAATCTGATTCAGGTCAGTGTTTCAGAGAATAGTTGTGTCTGTTCCCTGCAATAAATGCAAAAGAAACATCCTGTGCAATTTTAACTATGAAAGCTTCATGTGGCCACACAGCCACTTAGATCTGTCCTAATTCCACCTTCACACATTCTGTGCCAAAATCTAAATGTCCAAAGTATGCTCACTTCATATTTTTCCTCAAGGTCTAATCCTGTTCTTTACTCAGTTTCTGCATCTAACAGCTCTCTTTGTTTACTAGCTCCTTTTCCTAGCCTTTTTCTTTTTTTCCCCCTCCACTCTGACAAGAGGATGAAGATAAGCATTACCTTTTGTTGCCTGGTTGCTGATAGGGGGTGGGTTTGATGCTGGCCTCTTTGTTGGATGAAGTGGTACAGAAAAGGATGTTTCACCATACGGCCTGTCAGGGCTAAGGCTGCCATCACTCAGCTGACATTCTCCTTGAATTAGACTGGAGTCTCGTGAGTATTTGCCATGCTGAAAACTCAAGCTGTTGTTGTGGACTATGCTTCTGTTTTCCTGAACCTTATAATTGGCTTCTGATGTACCCTCTTTCTTGATATATTTTTGAGTTTTATTTGCATCCTAGTATGGAAATGAGAAGAAAAAAATGTAGAGGTTAGTACCTTTTGGATGCAAGTTCACTCCAGTTTTTCTAATTCTAATCTGTGTCTTTGAAAAAGATATTTCAGTTCCACTAGTATTTGACCACTTTACAATTCTATCATAGACACCTCTTAAAAATAACATACAACATAGTCTCTTTGCAATTTTTTCCACATGCATTTAAGGGCAATGCTACAGATTAATGACACATACCAGTGTACTCAACTTCTCTGCTTTCTGGTTTTAGTTTGCAGTGACCAAAACAAATGCAATTGTTCTTGATTAAACCAGCCACTACAACAAGCTATACCATAATCACTGACTACTTAAATAGGTAATTTGGTTTCAATATTCAGCTGATAAGACAACAAATGCTAAATTGGGAATAACAAACTATAAGGAGTACCATGTAGTTAGATAATCTTACCAAGCCAACACTACAAAACATGCAGTTAAAAAACAGTGCTATTTAACGGCTGTAAATTTGCAACTTTAATTGTTCTATTTAATTATCAATCTAATACTTCTAATACAGACAAGCTTAGAAATACTAAAAAAGTTCAAAGTGTCAGACACACAACCTATCATTCCTTGCTGGATTCCATCTGGATATCAGAAAACAAGAATATTCCTTGTTGGCTGTTGAAAGGTTGTATCAATTTGGCAGTACTAATTTCCTAAGCAAGTATCTTTATTATGAATACTATCAACATATTCCACCTGGTTGGGAATAATAAAACAAAGTGTTTCCCCAGTTAGACTGAATGTAAATTCACACTTTTTGAATAAAGTATTTTTGATTTTTCAAGATACTGCCATAAACACCTTCATACTAGCCAATATGAGAGAAGAGAATTTGAAAGCAAAAAAACTTAAACAGTGAAAAAAAGCATGGCAAAAATATAATACCCAGCTACCAGAACCAGAAGTATCTATCATCAGATACGCAGCGTGGAAAGACATGTCTACCATGCCTTCTGTACTTACACCTTCATGATCTTTTCTCTTATAAAAACGTGTTCAAAATGTTTAAAGCACTGCTTTACCTGAGGGGTAATCCTCGAAGCTTCGTTTAGGTGTCTAGTCCATGCTGAAGTTCCCAAGTCTCTTTCCTCTTCCTTCACAGACCTACCTAAAAAGTTCAACAAGCCTAAATTTTAAAATCAATAACTACGAATACAAAGATAATTATACATTCGAGTGACTTTAAAAACAAGAAAAAAGGAAAACACAATGGAAAATATTTCCTGAGTATAAATTAAAATTTAGAGCTGCTTGGTTCTACACACTAAATTGGGAAAACAATCTCACAGCATAAGTAAACCTAATTAAGGATCAATACACCACAGTAATAAGGTTAAATATAATCTTTCACATTTCAAAGAATTGATGTTGAAGACAGTTCACTTTCTTTGTTACACTGCAGTTTTCTACCATGGCTTTGTATCATGAGAAGCTCATAGAAAGATGGACATTTCATTTTCAGGTATTATTGACTGTACTATTTCTAAGCACCGATGTGCTATTCAGGTGCAATATAAGGAAGAACTGTGCTCATGGGCCCATAGAAAAAGTGTCTGCATTGAAAATACATTTACAATACAGTTAACTTGTAAAATTAGGGTATCCCAAGACACCGATTCAATTTGCATTTGTAGAGAGTGAAAGGTTTTATGAAACCTGCTAGCTAACAAGCACAGTTTCATCTTCACCTGTGTAGTTTGACACATGTACTGGGTCTGGCTGGAACATATTTTTTTCCTAACACTCCCAATAGTCATGTGTCACAACTTTCTCTTTTGCTCCTCTGCTCACTGCAATAAGTAAGGTAGGAGTAGGCAAGAGACTGGGAAGGGACACAGCAGGGACAGCAGACCTGTATTGGCCAAAGGGATATTCCATACCACAGACTAGACATAGAATGTCATGCTTGGCAATAACAACCAGGTTAGAGGAAGATGTCAGAGGAAAGGCAGTCGAAGGCAGCCCCTGCCCAGAGATTAACTGGGCATCAGTTTGCTTGAAGAAGGTAGTGAGTGATAGCCTTTACACCACTTGTTTCTTTTCTCCTTTCTCCATTTACTAAATTGCCTTTATATCAACCCATTAATATTATCACCTTGGCTATTTCTACTCCCTTCCCCATTCCAGAGCGGTGGACAGGAGAACAAAAGGCTGTGTGAGTGCTTAGCTGCTGGCCTGAGTCAAACCACCACAATCTGGAAAGCTGAACCTTATGACTTTGAAGTTACAAAGGTGGACAGACACTGTATGTGTCTGTGTGGTTTGCTGGTTAGGTTTGGGGGATTTTTCTACTGGTTGTGGGTTTCTTTATTTATTTGTTTGTTTGTTTATTTGGTGGGTTTGAATGACCTACAGCTTCAGCTACCAGAACACAGCCCATGACATCACATTTGGCTTTCCTGTTGTCCATGTAAACAAATATCAACATACTATCAGTTCTTTGAATAAGCACCGTGTTTGTTGGAAGGGTTCTATTTGTTTCACATCAGCAAAGCTATAATCCTCTTCCATTTCTCCCTCAAGCAAAGGATGTTCACACATGATGACTTTCTCTCTGTTCCAATAAGTGATTTTTATTCCTTTGAGGGGATTAGTGTTAATGTTCTCCTGTCTTGCATTCCCAAAATGCATTTAACAGATGTCTGCTTTCTACAGACAAAAAAATGCCACTGACAAAAAAAAATGACCTCTGAATTCCCCTCTTTTAATGCACTGTATTCATAGCAGAATTTCAGGATTAAAGCCAAATATGCCTTCCAAAGACACATGAAAAATCACCAAGCAGATTCCTATGGATATCTAAGCAACACACTTGTCATGAAAGCTGCAACCATGAAGGTTCTGTCTTTTCTGAAAAAGATTACATTTTCTGTCTAGCCACAATTTTGCCCTCTTATAAGGATGCTGCAAAACTTTTAGACGGAAATATTTTGAAGGGGTATTCTGATGACAAGTTAAGTTTATCCCAGGGTTCAGAAGTAACATTTACTTTAATAGAAAAAAAAACAACAACAAAACAAAACCAAAGAACACAGCTTTAATTGGCAGTCTGATTAAAAACTACTAATGTAAAGACTGCAAATCTAAAAATGTAAATTTAAGTGCTTATTCTGAGCACTCTGTCCAAAAGCAGAGAGCTTTTGGAGTGTCATTAGTTCAGATACCTACCACATTCTACTGTTTTGTGGCTCTGAGATGGCTGTCTGTCTTTATGCCGACTCCTGGCGTAGCTTCTGTGTTCCTGAAGGGAGGTTCTTTTATTTGTGCAGTCTGTGCTTTGAGTATGACCTGGTAAACATGTAGTATAGTGCAATCCTGCCATAGAAAGCATGCCCTGAATAGCTTCTTCTTCTGTACTTGTCGAGGTAGGACATTCCCTAGAAAAATAAAGGAGTAGTAAGCAGTTCAAAACAGAACCCTCTGAAGGACTGGTTTTTACCCCAGTACAAGGTAGAACAATAAATACATGTGAAAAGGCCTGACAGTTCATAAAAAATGCCAACAATGTGCTTACTTTTTACTGGGAGTTTCATTTCTGGATGGCTTCTGGGTATTTTGACAAAGGTCTCTCATGACCTTAGATTCCTCTTTGAAATTTGATGTTACTTCCTGCTTCTCTTCATCACCTGAGCTTTCTGACTCCTCTGTGGAAGAATCCTTCTGCTGAAACGAGGGAACAGAATGCAGAACGGTCACCAGACCTCCTAAATGGAGACACTATCTTAATTTATGCTAAGTGAATAATTCAAAAGCTTTCAGGTCTAACTTTTTCACATATATAGTATTCAGAATGCAGTTGATTTGAATATAACAACTGAGATGCTATATACATCCAAATTTTGTAATACTGGTGAGGACATGGTCCAGCAAGTATTAAAAGCATTTCCAAAAATCGATGTTCTTACAAACCACCACACATATTAAACCATACACAAATCACTGTATTCTTTCAAGAGAGCACTAATTCAAGGTAGAGGCAAAAAACCCAGAAGTGTGGTTCCAAGCAGCAGCCAGAACTGATGCAAATTACATATAATTATATATAATTCTGCCCCAAGTAACTGCTTCTGGTTCCTGCTCTCACAAAATATAACTTGCAGCAGCACCATCTCCCTAATGAATGACAGAAGCTCTCAGGTAAATCCAGAGCACAGCAGGAAGAGACACAACAGCTGTTGTCTCTCTTACAGTGGCACAGCCTCATTTCATGAATGAAAGAGCTTTTCAGCTCCTGCTGAGATTACAGCTTGTATGGGCAGGAGCTTCTCAAAGGTGGAGCAACCATATGTGACTCAATATGCCTTTACATGAAGCAAGGGCTACCATACATATGTTCCATCTTGGTAATTCAGACTAATCTATTTTCAACAAGTACAGAGAACATCGCAATGTTTTTTTCAAGCCAAGGAATATGCATTACACTCAATTAAAAAGTGTTGAAAGTGGAAGATCAGAACATGGATATGTTCTGATCCTTCAAGACTGACATCACTATCCCTATCATCAAAAATGGAACCGGAATGAATTAAGTGCATTGCATCACCAAGGGATATTTTTATACAATAGTTTCATTCGCAATAGCAGCTTGCTAATCTTCGACACTCAGAAAGTGACACAAATGGGCAATTAAAT
The DNA here is from genome assembly GCF_003031625.1 of Empidonax traillii. Lineage (NCBI taxonomy): Eukaryota > Metazoa > Chordata > Aves > Passeriformes > Tyrannidae > Empidonax > Empidonax traillii. The sequence continues at coordinate 1,780,867 of NW_020955277.1, forward strand.
TATAACTATGATTCAATGTTAGTAATAAAGGCATTGTTTTGTTAAGATCATATTCAGCACAATGTAACAACATTAAAGGATTTACAGGAGCTAATGAGAGAGTTCATTTTGGATATGTCATTACAAAAGACAAATTTAAATATGCAAAAATATTATTCCATTAGATATTCCAAACTTAAAAGCAGAAGAGTATGGGAAGAACTAAGAGAGTAAATAGCATTAATATAAAACATTCACTCATTTACAAAGTCATACAAAACTGGTTACATTCTCCTGTGAAGATGAGATATATCACTTTTGAGTAATTAATGATTCTGCGTCTTAGAAAAGGAAACCTGCTGAGCCAAAGTTGCTGACAATGCAGTTAAACCAGAAGAAGCCACATTGTGAAGATTCCTATCACTTATTCCAACATCTAGATAAAGTAATCATGAAAGACAACAAATATCAAAAAAAGATCTTGACTACTATGAAAAAAGCAGGAATTTGAAGACTTCATGTAAAGTCTAAATAATAGGTTGAAAATTGAATGAAAGACTAAAGCATTAGCTTTCCAGAAGCATAAAACAAAAATCCAAGGTAATCACTCCACCCTAATGCTGAAATTAGTAAGTCAGAGCACAATTTGCAAATGAGAAAAATAATTACAATATTTATATATGCATATGCACATTTCTAAATACTGGAAGTTGTATTAAAATATATGCTTGCAAATATGCATGTGTTTGCATTTATTTTTCATTTAGTTCTAAGGAAATCACTACAATCTAGACACTCAAATGGAGGATTCCCATTTACTTCCAGTAGTCTAAAATACCTGAGCAGGATTTAGTCATTTCAGCTTATTTAAAAAAACTAAGATTGTTTCCAACTGATTATGTACTAAAATGAAACTTTTGTGGTAGATACTCATAATTCAGAAGATACAATTTAGACTTTTTAAAAAATAAATAAACAAAGCAACTAAGTTCTAACATTTCTCAGACTGCTCATCCTCTGTCAGCCCCACTTCAATGACAATGGAGATCATAAAATTTGGCTCAAGATAGCATATCTTATACTTTTTCTCAATACTAGAATAAATGAAGAATGAGGCAGAACATTAAGTCTGACATATTAACTTGAAGGACAACTAACTACTTTGTTATTGCGGTTTTAACACAGACTTTGTCCATGCAAATTTGAAATGTGTGAGTAAAATTGTATTTAATTGCTTCATTAACTTTTGTGACTTTTTTTCTAGCTATACCTGTGTAGTGCAATCAGGCTCAGATTCTTCTGAATCGGAAATATCAGAGTACTCTGAGGATCCATTCCTGAGTTCTGATTTCACGCTTTCAAAGAACACTGCAGAGAGAAAAATTAAAATATAAGACCCAACATTTATTACATATAATATGTAACTATTATTTTGGAAGTAAAAACCAAGAAACACATATTTAGTTTTTAACAGTCTGTAAACAAAAGCACATCCACACACTGATCTGGTTCACAAGTCAATTCTGCTTAGAAATATAATGAATTGCCTACTGCTGACCAATAGACTCCTCAAGCAATTGACTGGATGAAGACAAGAATATGTATCAGGTGCAGCAAAAGTATACATTTTTTTTCTCTCCCATAGAGCACATACTATACAGGTGGCACCTTGGGCAATTTCTGCTTTTCTGTACAGGGTAGAGTCAGAGAAGTGGCTCTCAAAAAAAAATCAGAAATAATGTTCAATTTTACTTTGCCTTAGAGTCTCTGAACCTGGAATTTCCTTGTTTAAAAACCAAAGCAGCTATAAAGAGACACTAAACATGGAAGGCAAAGGATATTACGTGATTTAAAGGTTAAAAAATTGCATTACTTGCAATTTTACTTCCATGTCACAATTGACTGGCATATTCTGCTTCTTTTGTGCTACTACAGAGCTGCCAATCAGGGTTAAAATGAAGACCTGTTAAATATTAAAGTATTACTGTGATGATACTTGCATTGTTTTCATCACAGAACGACCTGAAAAGGAAGATGAGGAAATACCAACCTTAGACATGCTTTTTGATAGTAGTAAGGTAAAGAACTAATAAGAGAAGGTGTCAAAATAGACATCACAAACACTTGCATGTGACAAAGCAATCAATCAAAGCAGCTAACTAGTCCACATGGTTTACTGTAAGTGCTGAAAGAACTCAAACATGAAGCAGCTGAGCAGTTCTCATAAGCCTGTACGCTTAAAAGACAGCATATGTCTCACAGAACCACAAGTAGGAAACACATTTCTAAGTGTTTGGAATCCACGGCTCGAGGTCAGTGAGCTGTATGTGTACCTGTGTCAGGGATGCCGGCAAAAATCTTGATTAAGTACAAATTTGCTGAAGATGACAACATGCAGTTTAAGTAGCAGAAGTTTTTTGGAGATAAGCCAAATAGAATTAAAAAAATTATGAATATATGTCAAGAAAGTAGTAGCTAAAGAAAGCAACATCACTTTTCAAGTACTTACAGTTTCATACAAAACTGTGCTGAATGAATGAACATAAGTAAAGTTGAAATGTTGGTTTGCTTTCGGCATAGTTTTACATGAAACTACATAAACAACACATGATTCTTCCTAACTCTAATTGTGCAATAGAGGATGTATCTGTAATCATATAAAAACTGCAATTCTGATAGGGTTTTGCTCCTATTGAAAACTGGCAAAGCTCACAAATAGGCATCCAATATATTTCAAGGGTATTATTAATTTCTAAACACTGCATAATGGTAATTATTTTTAGAGCCAGAAAAAAGCTAAACATGCGACTTGTTATCAGAAAGTGAATAAAATGAACAGCTGGTACCAAAAGCTAGAGGAGACTAATTAAAACTTCAGAAAGTGTTAGAAAGAGGAATATCTAAGCACACTAAATGAGCAACACTATAACATATGTAGTTAAGCTAAATAAAGTAATGCTTACCATATGACAATAAAATTAATATTTTAAATTACTGCATCTTAAAACAACTCAAGGAATTGCTGATGATAACTCAAGCCATTTCGAAAAGGCAAATTCTAGGATAAGCAACAGCATGCGTGATACAGAAAACATCATTTTATAGTTTAAAGAATTTTCCTTTAGACTACTGCCTTTTCCAAGAAAAGTTATGGCTCTTTATGCTTCCAGAGACTGGGAGGAGTACTCCAGAAATCAGGTGAATGACAGGAGTCATTATCTCTAAGATCAGGCTACTGTGAATTTAAAAAACATCTTAAATCACCTTCCCTTCATCCACACAAAGTATCTTGCTCTTTTAAGCACAGCACTTGATCTTTGTCTCCCTGAAAACAGTGGGTCACCATTTAAAGCTAGGATCTTGGCATGACACACAAATCTTTGCAGAGCTTGATCTGTTTAAAGGCATCTGTCTGTAGACAGTGCCTCTTGGTCTTAATCCCAGTGAGAACAATGGAAGTCGGAAGCTGTTATAGAAACAGGTAGTTCCTTTTATGGAATTCTCTGCAGACAATACCTTCCCCCCTTCTTTCTCTTCAGACTCTCAGTTATGGTAAAATAATCAAACACAGGTAATCTTTAATAGGGAAGTTCAAAGACTCTCAATCTTCAATTAAAAATATTAGTGATAGTCCTGAGTACTCAACTGCTGGAAGAACAAGCTCAACATTCACCTCTAGTTCCAAGTATATTTAATGCATTTGGATACCCACTGCCATATTCATTCTGTATCAAATAAGAGCAGCAACTTTGAAGAAAATTTGCCATTTCTCTGTATGATTTAATCTTTGATTCAAGTGCGAAACTTACTTTAATTTACTTAATTTGATTTTGGAAGTGAAAAAACACCAGAGTAAGCCTCACACAACAAGCTGTTTGCCTTGTTATTTCATGAGTACCCAAGAGAGATCTTTCATGTGCAGGTTTCTTAATACTGTCCTCTGCAACATTTGGAAGCGCAGTAAAGAGGGATTAAAATTTGCTTTGTTAATGAAAATAATTAAATATTTTATGCAGGCTGACAGTGGACTCAAATATTGTTATGAACTGTTGTGCAGGAAACTCAGGGAACTGTGAGTCTCTAGAGGAGTCTTATTATCTCTATGTGTTGACTTCAGTTTCCTAGAACATACCCTTTGTAAGCTCTACTGTGGAAGGATGTGACTTTCATAATGAAACAGAGAGCTGAACTGAATGTCAAGGACCAATTTGTCACTGCACACAGAGTGTACGATTAAAAATAGGCACTGACAACAGGCATTCAATATTGATACTTTACTAATACACTGCATGATCATCACTGCTGAACACTTGGCAGGAAGGCTTCAGGCTACAGAAAGACCAAAAAAGATTAATTCCTAGTGAAGGATGGTTTAAAGCACTGAAAAGCGGGGTTAAAGTGTTTTACAAATAACCTCAATTCTTTCCCAGTCTTGCAAAGGCTGAAAGTATAAGATTTTATTAATGCTAAGTTATGTCTTATCGCTTGTATGCAATAAACCTACCCATTATCAAAACGTACAAAATTGTATAATCAAGTAGGTAATAATGAAATGGAGCAAAAAAAGTGAAATATAAGACAGCTTTAAAATTAGCTTTGTGTTATCCTTCATTCTGTACACGGAATGATGTGATGAGCTTTTCATACTGAAGTGTATTTGGGTAAAAAAAAAAAAAATCAGCAGTCTTACATTATGAAACAGACCAAAAGTAATAAATACTCATCTAGAACACCAACCAAAAGTCCACTCTGAAAAATGCTGTATGTAGCATTCAAGATGGCACTAACAAAAAAAGTGAGTTTTACTTTTCATTTCTATCCTGTTGGCTTCTGCAGTAGACAAATAGTATTTGACAAGTGTTTTGTGTAACTTGTAGTAATACTCCTCTGATTTATTACTTTGTCCTCTTTACATTTCGGTAAAATTTCAGTCAGACTGACCAACAGTCATTAGACTCCTTTCGAGATCATCAGAATGTTCAACTGATGGGAATTAAGAGACAATCTTACTGTTCAGTGGTTTCTGGGCATCTGCATTCCCTTCTCCTTCACATCCTGAGGGCTGGTCTTCTACCTTAACAGTCGTCTTTTTCGACCTTGTCCTGTCGTCTTCATCTTCACTATCTGCTGTGTAAAGACTTCGATCTGTAAATGGACGCCTCTCATCTCTGTCTCACAAGTAAAAAAAAAGTCATATTAATCTTGGAAACCTGAAGCAATTGTTTTCCTTTCCTTATTTACAACATAACTCTTGAGATACAACAGTACAAAAGAACAGTAATATCCTCTTATGCTCATTTCTTCATTCAAAATTGTACTTATTGCCATTTTACTTCCTGTACAACTATTATTTCCATAAAGATATGAAGTTTAATATCAGAATACTTTTAAAGAGAATGGCTCTGATAGATGGATACAAAAAGCTGTTTCTACTTTGAGGCATTCCCTTCAGTACAAACCAAATCGAGCATCTGAATGAAATGCTCTAACAAAGGAACCTGCAAAGAATCCCCTCCTCTTCACTCCTTAAGCATTGCCCCACTAGGGGACAGCAGACACAGACATTCCTTCTATCCTCCTAATATGAATCTTACTGGTAAAAACAATTCAGAGCTCCACAAATAAAAATGTTACTAACAATTAGTATACTCCAGACCATAATGACTACAAAAAAGTGATCCACAACCAATCCTTTATACCTAATTATTCTTCCATTTGACAGCAGAAGGCGAAGATCATTGTCTTTTGTTCGCCACTCAGGTACTGTAGAAGACGGCTGAAAGGGCTTGTTAAATCTCCCATTCAGTTTTGAGCTTGCGGTATCCTAAAAAAAGTAAATGTAATGTTGTTTATTATTTATTCCTATAAATTATTTTTTTTTCTGCACTCTATAAAAGATTAAACTCAGCACTAGGATGGTTACCACCTGAATAACCAACTGCAGTAAGCTAAAAAAAAAATTTGGATGTAAAAAGTGACTGCACCTTCTCCTTCCTTGAATCACCTTTACTCTCCTGAAGCATCTGAAACAACTACAACTTTCCTGTCATGTTTCCTTCGGAGAAATACCAGTAGAGATGGGCAAACCAAAAGCTGTGCTTGGAACTGATATGGTAGCTCCAGGATTGGGTATCTGGTCCCTGAAATTAGTATATCAGAATTAATTTAGAGGACAGTAAAACACCAGTAATGGAAAGTAAGCTGCTATAAGCAGAACTTTCTTAGCTCAAAGCAATTTACATTTGATATATGTAAATATACTCTGAAGCAATCAGCAGTGCAGTTATGCCCCAAACCAGGAACATGTAAAATAATGTTTTTTAAGAAGCCTGTACTGATAGTGAGCATTATATTTCTACACTGAATAACAATGTCTAATTCTCCTAAACATGTTTGCAGCAAGGAACTGCATGCATTAACTATCTGTGGCAAATTTTAAATTCAGCTTCCTGTCTTCAGGGGCTAAAGTGAATGTCTCTTGTTCCATACCTTATGAAGACCAACCTAAGGACCCAAATCAGTATTTCTCCACTATGACAGTCCATCCTGTCCCAACTAAATTTGTCAGCATTTATACTCAGAAATGCTACTTATTTCCCTTCTCTTAGTCCTTCTTCCACTTTTGCTTATGTTCTTTGAAATAATGTCATCAAACCTAAAAAAAAGGTATTTTTCAAGAGAGTACTTTTCACTGATTTGCTCCATGACATCTCTGTAATACAGTCACAAAGCCCATGGCCCCACTATAGAGACCAAAGGCATCCTGAGGGTTATTGGTAGGGAGGCACTGTCATACAGGAAATTGGAATGTGACAAAAAAACAAGGATAACCAAATTACAGTAACTATAAGAACTATACAGAACTATTAGAAACAGCTATGTAAAAACACAGAGAAGCAGGTTGGCTCAGAGCCTCACCAAATCAAGGCTTTGCAAGCTCCCTTTTCCTCAGATAATTGATTCAAAGTAGCACTTGACAGCTACAGCAGACCTAATTCAAAAACTATACTTGAAGTAGGTACTGGATTCAGGGTACCTTCTGAACCAAAATTTTGAAGGAACATCCACCAAAAAATTATCATGGAAAAGAGATATTTGTATCAGAAAAACTCAAAAGAAGTCAAATCCAAATCTATCCATGTCTCATAAGACAAAGAGTCATAGTCCATATTCTTATGCGTCTTAAAAGTGATTCTTCTTTAACAGATGTTAGAAACCTACTCTAGTTCTGTTTTTCTTGCACAAAGTTTAATACTTGCCTCCTCCCATGGTGACATCTCCAGCCTTTTCAGTACCTCCCTAGTGTGGAGTTCCAGGATGTCCAGATTAGAAGGAGTTTTGGTAGCGTGGTCTCGCAGCTTCCTCACCCTTCGTCTGGAGTGGTGAGGGGAAGCTGTTTCATGTGAAGATCGTGACGTTGGAGACACACCAAGAATTCCCTGAGTTTTAACTAGTTTGCTGTTTTCCTCCTGTAATTAAAAACACATTTCCAAATAGTCTCAGAGAAATAAATCCACTAATAAATTCATCTAATTCAATATAAGTTATACAAATAAAATTATTAGACCTTTTAGAGGAATAGTACATATTTCACTTGGATTTGATGAACAAAGCTTAGATATATTGCACTTCTTTCCCATTTGAGGCTTTTCTGCTATTCCATAATAGTGATGCTTAACACCAAAAGCTACCACCAAAACACAGGGTTTTGTTCGGGCAGCATTGTACACAACAGGTCACAACTCAGATCGGTTCTCTCCGCATACAAATGTGAGAATTTTCCATAATCAATATTCATTAAGGAATAAAGGAGCAAAACACTGGTATGTATAAGCACTCAAAAATAAAACGAAGGGAAAAGACACACACACCCACAGACTATTTAACAAACAGCCACAAAACACGAGGGAGTAAAAACTAACAAACAAGTGGGAATATGCACAGAATTTCAAATTAACAGTAATTATTTTAAGTATTTATAAGTGAAAATATTTTAGAAATACTGAACTACAAATAATTTCACCATTAAAATTTAAAAATTAAAAAAAAAAAAAAAAACACAAAAACATTCACTATACATTTTCTTTATCTGAAATACCCATAGTTTAGTATTCCAAGTAGTTTTCCTATTGATATTCTATTATTAAATGAACGTTTAATAAATTAAAACCTGAATATAGTCAATCAGAAGCACAGCTACTATGGACTTCCCTGATTCCAAGATCATTTTTTTTCTGCAAGTTTATGTACATTGCCTCTGTTCTTACCTCTACAGAACGAATCACTTTAGAAAGCTCTTTGATGAGATGCCCAGGCCTAATGTTGTCTGGAATTTCAAAGGCATGTTCTGTTACAAGCTGTATGCAAAGGGGGAAGAAAAGATACTTAATTAATTTTTTTCAGATAAAAGCAGAAATAATATGAAATAAACAAATCTACAGGGAAAAAAATAAAATTAAAAAAATCCCAAATAGATAATTTCTGTAACAATAACTGTAATCTTCTAGGACACAAACACACACACACAGAATACACAAACACACACACAGAATCTTCCAGTTCAAGCTTTAGTAGGCAACAGATATCCCTCAATGTCTCCAAGAATCCAAAGAAGAGGTAATACAAAGCCATACTGACAAACAACTTTTTTTACCCCCAGTACAGTAAGCAGCTTCTGTTTTCTCCTTCAGCATGGTCAGTATAGAGACATACTTCAGACATTCATTTGAGTCATGACCTTCGAAACTACAGACTTCAAAGCTAAAGACTGAGGGAATTTCACTGTGGCAAAAAATTAATCTAAAGAGCAAATCAAGAAAAATCATCAGGAACCAAGATGCAGATTTTTAAATGTCTTCCTGACACCTCATATTTAAAAATTACCTTCTTAGCTTATTTACAATCGAGTAGATTGGAAATGCAATTAAAAAAAAAATAATCAGTCCCTATAATAAAATATAGCAAGCCATAAGAGTTTATGTTCCCTTTAATCCTATGAAATAGTATCAGAGACGGATTTCATATTATACAGACACAACCAATCTGAGTAATTCCAAAGGCTCTACAGTTAGATCTAGTAAAAATTACGTTTAATATTTTGTATGTAGTTTAAATGTCCCTCAAAACCACTTTTAGTTAGAATTAAACAGACAAAACAGCACTTGCACATAGACCAGAATGACTGATGTGAATTCTGCTATCCCTTTAATCAACCATTTAAATGGAAAAATATCCCAAACATTTTCAGCTACCCACATTTAAAAAATGAGATTCAGCAGCAAAATGATTGCTAGAAGCAATTCGATACTGTATGTGCATTTCATTGAACCCAGCTTCCCCTCAGTCATTAAAACAAATGCTTTATCCCCCTCCAAAAAAAACACAACGTGAATGTATAATCATGGCATAATCATTCACTCAGTGCCATTAATTCTACAGGAAAAATTAAATCAGCTGCTATTATCTACCATTCTTCATTCTTTGAATGCATCACCTCTACACATTCGCACTTGAGAACACAGCATCTCTGTCACTACACTGCATGATTTTTCCAGCAAGTTACTGGTCATCTTAGGACCATTCAATCCTTTCTACTTAAGAACTTCACTCTCCCAAAGGTCTTTCTGTTCATGAAGACATCAAGAGGAAGTGACTGATGGAATCCTCCCAAACACTGGTTTAAACATACTAAGAAGCCTTCCTAATGCAAATGTAGTTTATATCAGAAGCATGTTATTTTGCCACTATGATTTATAGTAACTCCTTGAGCAAATTGAGTTCCACAGGCAAGCTCGCTTGTTTGTCACGATAAAAGCTATCTATTTACACCAAAGTTTTTTCAATTAAGCTGTGGCAGAGAGATATGAATACCTACAGATGCCACGTCTGAAAAATTATCGTTACTACTAAATAACTTGGTTTTAAGTTGTCTCTGCATCCTGGTTCTTGGAAAAGAAACACGCAGCCTTTGGAACTGAGGAATTCTCTTGTACTAGGGAAAACAGTAGCAACAAAACAGCCTAAGAATGCCAGATGTCAACTGCAGGTAAAGAAAACAATGAAAGAAAGCTATGATTCATTCATTCAAGAGCTTCAAGAAATGGTTTTGCAAGTGCTGGAAATACACAAAGAAAGAAGAAACTTGTCTTAAAACAAGAGGCATAGATTATAAAAAAATCCTGACAGGCTAATGAATCCATCCCTCTTTGCAGAATAGCATGACAATGAGGTATATCAACACTTAAATATGCACAAAAAATAAAAATTAAAATAATAAACCCCACATACCTTCCTCTTCACAAAAAAACCAAACAAACAACAAAAAAAACACTGATTTTTTTTTTCTTTCACAACAGCTAGCAATATCATTTTTAAAAACACAAAACAGTTGCCCAAAATAATCTTACTGGTCCATGAACCAAACATCTGAAAAACCGACTCTGAGACCTGTTGCTTATGCAAGCAGGAAGCAAGTCAGAGCTAAAATCCAAGAGCTCTGATGACTGGGCAGGTCATCATCATTACTGTGTGCAGAAATTAAGAGTGCAGAATGATGGTCTGCACCAAAGCAATTGGAGGATACACACTGATGAAAGCCTTGCACAAACTGAAATCAAATCAAGACATGAGAATTACAAAAAATTTAGTAGCACTCAACCTCTGTCCTCAGCATCTTTTAATTTTTGGCAGTTTTTAAACAATGCAGCAATGAAGATACCATAGTCCTGCTGAAGGTGAGTTTGAAATTCTCTAGTAAATGGTATATAACTCTCTACGACAACTTCCATATGTCTTGAAAAGACATACTCCATGATACGAATGTGAACTCTCATGTACGCTTCTCAAGTGAGAAGCAGACATTTGTCATTTCTGTTTCAGAATCTGCCTGAAACCCACAGTATGAGCAGATCATACAGCACTGTACAAAGCCCCTCCTCTCCTCACCTGCATACAACTACAATCCTATCACACAGATGGCCTGCTGCAAAGAAAAGATGAGCTCACATATGAAGCTGGAAAAGGTGAACACATGGTACAAAACATGATAGCTGGTGGACAGCAGACGGCATTGTGGCTACATCCCTGATGCTCTGCAGTTTCCTCACAATTGATGAGTCTGTTCAGCCAGTGGTTTGGGAATACTCACAAGTCTCATTAGTAATCATTCAGAATGCAGCAAGTGCAATTGATTTTTCTTCCACAGAAAAGTAGAAAACATATCACATTCCACATGAAGTATTAATCAAACTACTTAATGAGCTACTAGACCGTACACAAATGCTACAATACTATACTACAGCAATCTAGGAAAAAAGGAATTCCAATCCAATTTCAAGTTAAAATAAGGATTTATATAGGCTATGTTTGATCTCAGTTATCAGCAGTCTCATTATCTGGCTTGCTTATTATCCATGCCCCAGATGCAGAGATAGTTTGGATTCACACGTGGTTTAACAGCTTAGACACAACATCCTGCGAATACCGCTACACTACTCACTAGCTAGCTTTGATCCAGAACAGCACAGACCAAGGGACATTGGAGAACCAATTCAGAGGGCCAGCACATCTTCATATGGAATCAGTAATGCTACACAGACTGCATCCCAGCAAATTCCACATAAAATAACCACTTCTGCACTTGTACCTCACATTTACTTCCATGGAGCTCTCAACATTCAATGCAGCATTGTGCAATTAACATATGTGTTGTATAGTAAGTTCTCTTAAAAGTAGGACTTGTGGGCAGAAAGACCAAAGAGAGCTCAAAAAGAGTCAGTTCGAGTCATCAGGGAGAGCAACAAACTAGAATTAATAAACTCAGCCAGAACCTAGCTGCCTGTCAGTGAACAGCACTTCCCAGAAGCACCAGTTCCAAGAGGGCTTAATAGCACAGGCACATGAAAAAGCACATGTGGTTAGGCCAGATCCACTTCTATGCCAAAACAGAGAAGCTTTCCTGGAGAGAACAGCACCAGCAAAGCCAGTATTGATGGCATACTAATGATTTTACAAGAGTCAATCCATGTTCAGCAAGGACAGTATTCAACTGAAGTTAATATTCCTCAGTCTGAATCTAAATTGAGTCTTTGGCAGGTGTAGCTGAAATGTGCTTTCCAAATCACTGACTAATATTAGGGCATTCCATCCCTCCACTGCCTCAGACTAGGGTTAATTGACTACATAAACACATTTCTTAGAAAAAAGTCCCACTTATCCTCTAGCATTCTTATTCCATCCTGAGCTGAACAAGATTCTACTTCTATCAGCTACAATACTTGAGATTATTAATTGGTCTTAATAGACTTTATTAGCATCATGGAATATAAAATTGTTATGATGATTTTCCCCAGATCAGCAGTATATACTCTCCATAGACTTTTTCAGTACTCATTAACAGATAAAAATAATCCTGAACTTTAAAAGGGCACAGACCTTAACTTATTTCTAAATCAAAACAGAGCTCAACAAAAAAGCAAACAAAATCACTTATACTTACTTCTTTTTTCATCCATAATTTTAAAGCAGTAAGTAAAGCCTTCACTCCTTGCACTAAATAGCTTGGAGGCTGGAAACCATCTTCCCTCAGTTCTAAAAAGGATACAGAAACCAATTTAGAAACAGTGAAAACAATAGAATGATACCTACCCTTCAGTCAATAAAAGTTTCTATTGTGCAACAGCACATTAAAGGAAAAATGGCGCAAGCAAATGAAACATGACATCCTGTATTTATGTGCATACCGTAACAACAACAACAAAAGCCAAACCCAACGCTAAAGTGATTCTATATAAAACCTTCTTTTTTTAACTTACTCTTGTGTGAATTAGGGTTAGTTTACATCATACTAAAGATCAATTACAAAAAAAAAAAAAAAAAAAAAAAAAAAAAAAAAAAAAAAAAAAAAAAAAAACCAGATTTAAAATACATAACAAAAGAAAACATATTTGAAGAAATAAATCACTTTTATCTCATTAAGAAATATTTTAGTCAAAGGAGACCAGAAGGATGTGGGATGTATCTCTAAATTAGAATTTGTATCACTTATTCCCATATATACTCTGCAAATGGCTCACACTAGCATATTTCCATTCCCCAAACATTTTCTCTAACCCTTTCAGTTATCAATTCTCCCTCACACGGTTTATAGCATTTTTCCTCCCAAAATCAAAGGGGACATGAGATGGAAACCACTCTGCTACAGAAGCTCCCTTTCTAAAGGAAGCTGGTGCTTCCAAGTAATTGCAATTCCTTTTCTCTTTTCCTCCACAGGGGTGAAAAAAGAAGGGAAAAGACAAATACTCCATAAACAGCCAAAAGTAGATTACGGCCTCTCCTCGTGTTCCTGACAAATATTTCCACTTGTCAACAGCAAATGGATCAACATTAGAACTACTTGGCTCATTTTATTCCCTCAAAAGAATACACTAATAAAACACTGTTCTTATGGATAATGTATTAGTATGCTGGCAGAAAAAATGAAGTTCTGTTACTGAAGAGTTGTTCATCTCTCAAAGGCCTCCTACTTTTCAAAACGTATGAGAAGGAGGGGCAGGCTTTGAGCTGCAGAAGTCTTCCTGCCCACTACCTGGCTCAGTTGGTATGTCTGTGACCCTGCTGGCATTTTAGAAAAAGAAGAAGAAAGATATGCTGCTTTGACTTTGCTTACTGACCTGGATTTCATATAAAGTACTGCCAACAACTCAACAATTTAAAGGCTGGACATCACCATTACCTTACACAACCGAACCGGTATCATCCCTTGTTTATAAAACAATGGATTCTGACTATAAAACATATAATTCATATGAGTCTTCATGCCAAAGCCCAACATAGACTTCATTCTAGCCATGGAAACCTGAATTTTCATTTTTTATGATGGGTTTATAGGTCATAGCATTGTTCAGCAACAAACATCTACTGAGCCAAAGATTAAATGTAACATGAGAATAAGTTTCGTCCTCCTCCCCTAAGTCACAAGAGGCTCCTAGCCTATGAACTCAAGGAGTCATGGGACAAAAAGGGGAGGGGGAAGAGTGGGGCCAAAAGACACAGCTTATAGTTAGCTAGGTGATACAGAAACATACATATTCCACTGCTTTTCCAGCAGGAATACAGTTCCTGTGTCTTCTGATGAGTTTGCAAGCATTAAATACGCAGGACTGAGGCCAACCAAAGCAAGCTTTCAAGAAAAAAATACTCTCTTTTTGGAAGGAAAAATTTTCTGCAAGTTTGTTCTATTTGGTAAGATTTCTGAGTTGCTTTATGGTTCACCAGAAACTTTAAATGCTCATTTTGGAAACAAGGGTTGTTCAATGTCTTCATTAGCTGAAAGGAGAACAGATAATTTTCAATAACTTGTGACTGTTTCCACATGAGAAAAAGGTTATGTGAGATTCTGATCTCTTTCAAAGCAGAAGCTGAATTCAGCAGCCTCCTCTGAAGGTTGATTTCTGTCCTTTGAAATACATCATATTATTAAAATTAAATAGAGCAGGCAGAGGGCAAGATATTTGAGGAAAAGAAGGTGAAGTCAGACAGACATTCTCTCGAGCTCAATTATACATGGGTACAAATATAGCAATTAAAGAATAGATGAGGAAGTTTGGAAAAGAACAGCAAGCTCATAGGAACTGATGAACTCTCTTCACAACCAAGAGCAGAAGAAAACAGGTAGAGTAACTGAAAAGGTCAAAGAAAATTGTAGAAGTGCAAAAAAGTTTCTCTGTTCAGCACTGAAGCCATCAAGAAAAAACCCACAGATACAAGTTGGTGGGATCATTTCATAGAATCACTAGCTTGAAGGAAAGGCTATCCAAGGGTACTCCAAGATCTTAAATGATATGAAAGAAGCCTGAAAGAAAAACTGATGCCATGGAAATAAGTTTCCTGTCTTCCTTAAAAAAGTCTTGTGAGATAATGGCAAATGAATCCTATTTGGCTGGTAGTATAATTGCAATGTACCAGCATCTCAGATATTCTGCCTTTAAAATCTAGAATATTTTCATTGACTGGATACAGCATAAGCATTAGATGAAAAGCACTAAATAAAACACTAATAAAATAGTTCAAAAGTTCCAGCAGCAGGCTATGAGGTGTGAGTTACATGCACCACTAAATGCACTAACATTTCTGTCCAGTGCAAGTTACCCTTTTAATCACCTCTTGGTTATTACTACCTTTAATCATCAAAGCAGTTTTTAGCAAGATCATTTATGAAAACCAAGAACTGCTGGATCTAGAACTGTCACATTGCAATACTCACTAAAATCTGATAAAAAAAATGATGTGACTTTCCAAAAAAAGGAAAAGAAGAAGTAATTCAAGTCTAGTTTTCCAGCTTAAAAAGTCTCCTCTGTTCACAGAAAAGCAGTGCAATTTTCTTCACTATCCATGAAGAGATAAAGAATTATGAAAGTAGATATAAGTGCATCTCTTAAAACAAAAATTACCTTTCAATGTTTCCAGTAAGTTTTTGGCCACAAACCAACAGATGGCTTCAAAGAAAGGAAATTTGAAAAGATCTGGGGTTTTTAGCCTCTTCTCCATTTCATAACACCTGAATAAGTGCAAATATTAGAAAATATGAATGTTTTAATTATCAAATTAATTATTCAACTATGTAATCATTCAAATTGACACAATGTCCAAAATAAAATAAAATAAAATAGCCATGGCCATGATAAATAAAAGAAGTCAAGTACCACATAGTTAAACCCCAACAAGACCACAGACAAGATTGAACTCTGGTCTCATTCAGGCTCTGACCTTATCAAGTTTGACTGCGGCACTTCTAAGAATAAAGTTG
>NW_020955277.1:1796671-1799579 GCF_003031625.1 Empidonax traillii
AAAAAAAAAAAAAAAACATTTAAAATACATAACAAAAGAAAACATATTTGAAGAAATAAATCACTTTTATCTCATTAAGAAATATTTTAGTCATAGGGGACCAGAAGGATGTGGGATGTATCTCTAAATTAGAATTTGTATCACTTATTCCCATATATACTCTGCAAATGGCTCACACTAGGATATTTCCATTCCCCAAACATTTTCTCTAACCCTTTCAGTTATCAATTCTCCCTCACACGGTTTATAGCATTTTTCCTCCCAAAATCAAAGGGGACATGAGATGGAAACCACTCTGCTACAGAAGCTCCCTTTCTAAAGGAAGCTGGAGCTTCCAAGTAATTGCAATTCCTTTTCTCTTTTCCTCCACAGGGGTGAAAAAAGAAGGGAAAAGACAAATACTCCATAAACAGCCAAAAGTAGATTACGGCCTCTCCTCGTGTTCCTGACAAATATTTCTACTTGTCAACAGCAAATGGATCAACACTAGAACTACTTGGCTCATTTTATTCCCTTAAAAGAATACACTAATAAAACACTGTTCTTATGGATAATGTATTAGTATGCTGGCACAAAAAATGAAGTTCTGTTACTGAAGAGTTGTTCATCTCTCAAAGGCCTCCTACTTTTCAAAACGTATGAGAAGGAGGGGCAGGCTTTGAGCTGCAGAAGTCTTCCTGCCCACTACCTGGCTCAGTTGGTATGTCTGTGACCCTGCTGGCATTTTAGAAAAAGAAGAAGAAAGATATGCTGCTTTGAATTTGCTTACTGACCTGGATTTCATATAAAGTACTGCCAACAACTCAACAATTTAAAGGCTGGACATCACCATTACCTTACATAACCGAACCGGTATCATCCCTTGTTTATAAAACAATGGATTCTGACTATAAAACATATAATTCATATGAGTCTTCATGCCAAAGCCCAACATAGAATTCATTCTAGCCATGGAAACCTGAATTTTTATTTTTTATGATGGGTTTATAGGTCATAGCATTGTTCAGCAACAAACATCTACTGAGCCAAAGATTAAATGTAACATGAGAATAAGTTTCGTCCTCCTCCCCTAAGTCACAAGAGGCTCCTAGCCTATGAACTCAAGGAGTCATGGGATAAAAAGGGGAGGGGGAAGAGTGGGGCCAACAGACACAGCTTATAGTTAGCTAGGTGATACAGAAACATACATATTCCATTGCTTTTCCAGCAGGAATACAGTTCCTGTGTCTTCTGATGAGTTTGCAAGCATTAAATACGCAGGACTGAGGCCAACCAAAGCAAGCTTTCAAGAAAAAAATACTCTCTTTTTGGAAGGAAAAATTTTCTGCAAGTTTGTTCTATTTGGTAAGATTTCTGAGTTGCTTTAGGGTTCACCAGAAACTTTAAATGCTCATTTTGGAAACAAGGGTTGTTCAATGTCTTCATTAGCTGAAAGGAGAACAGATAATTTTCAATAACTTGTGACTGTTTCCACATGAGAAAAAGGTTATGTGAGATTCTGATCTCTTTCAAAGCAGAAGCTGAATTCAGCAGCCTCCTCTGAAGGTTGATTTCTGTCCTTTGAAATACATCATATTATTAAAATTAAATAGAGCAGGCAGAGGGCAAGATATTTGAGGAAAAGAAGGTGAAGTCAGACAGACATTCTCTCAAGCTCAATTATACATGGGTACAAATATAGCAATTAAAGAATAGATGAGGAAGTTTGGAAAAGAACAGCAAGCTCATAGGAACTGATGAACTCTCTTCACAACCAAGAGCAGAAGAAAACAGGTAGAGTAACTGAAAAGGTCAAAGAAAATTGTAGAAGTGCAAAAAAGTTTCTCTGTTCAGCACTGAAGCCATCAAGAAAAAACCCACAGATAAAAGTTGGTGGGATCATTTCATAGAATCACTTGCTTGAAGGAAAGGCTATCCAAGGGTACTCCAAGATCTTAAATGATATGAAAGAAGCTTGAAAGAAAAACTGATGCCATGGAAATAAGTTTCCTGTCTTCCTTAAAAAAGTCTTGTGAGATAATGGCAAATTAATCCTATTTGGCTGGTAGTATAATTGCAATGTACCAGCATCTCAGATATTCTGCCTTTAAAATCTAGAATATTTTCATTGACTGGATACAGCATAAGCATTAGATGAAAAACACTAAATAAAACACTAATAAAATAGTTCAAAAGTTCCAGCAGCAGGTTATGAGGTGTGAGTTACATGCACCACTAAATGCACTAACATTTCTGTCCAGTGCAAGTTACCCTTTTAATCACCTCTTGGTTATTACTACCTTTAATCATCAAAGCAGTTTTTAGCAAGATCATTTATGAAAACCAAGAACTGCTGGATCTAGAACTGTCACATTGCAGTACTCACTAAAATCTGATTAAAAAAATGATGTGACTTTCCAAAAAAAAGAAAAGAAGAAGTAATTCAAGTCTAGTTTTCCAGCTTAAAAAGTCTCCTCTGTTCACAGAAAAGCAGTGCAATTTTCTTCACTATCCATGAAGAGACAAAGAATTATGAAAGTAGATATAAGTGCATCTCTTAAAACAAGAATTACCTTTCAATGTTTCCAGTAAGTTTTTGGCCACAAACCAACAGATGGCTTCAAAGAAAGGAAATTTGAAAAGATCTGGGGTTTTTAGCCTCTTCTCCATTTCATAACACCTGAATAAGTGCAAATATTAGAAAATATGAATGTTTTAATTATCAAATTCATTATTCAAATATGTAATCATTCAAATTGACACAATGTCCAAAATAAAATAAAATAAAATAGCCATGGCCATGATAAATAAAAGAAGTCAAGTACCACATAGTTAAACCCCAACAAGACCACAGACAAGATTGAACTCTGGTCTCATTCAGGCTCTGACCTTATCAAGTTTGACTGCGGCACTTCTAAGAATAAAGTTG